>NC_045541.1:158479508-158793397 GCF_009769535.1 Thamnophis elegans
GGCTTCCCTAAGGAGCTCGGGTGGGCAGGCAAAGAGTAGCGAGTAGAGGCTGGCAAGGCACCCCTCGACGTGAGTGACATTGAGTTGGTTACGCCCATCCAGTCACATGACCACCTTGCCATGCCCACCCGGCCGGTCATTAGGTAGATCACATTAGTGGTCTGCGGGATTTAAAATTATGGATTTAGTGGTCCCTGAGTTATGAAAGGTTGGTGACCCCTGATTTAGAGTTCAGTTCAGGGTAACTTTTCTTTTATAGAGGGGACTGTTCTTCAAGTGATGTGCCCAAACTGCTTCCTGAACATGAGTAATCTCTATCTGGTCTCTTTTCATTTACTACTTATATGTGGAGTGCTTGGGAATTTAGGCTACAGATTAATTGTAAATTGTTTTCTGCAACAATTTAGTGTTCTTTTGCAAGTAATGGTTATGGTCACCCTACTTACTACAGGAGGAGACATTAGGACTGTTTTCTTGATTAGGACATTGATTGTCATTGGTTTTGAGTTTTATTTATTTTTTACTTTATTATTACCGTGACCTGCTCATAGTCTTTTTTGGAACTTAACATGATACAGGTGGTCCTCAACTTATAACCATTCTTTAGTGACCATTTACAACAGCACTGAAAAACCATTTTATGATTGGTTTTCATACATATGACTATTGCAACATCCCCATAGTCTTGTGATCAAAATTGAGGCACTTGGCAACTGGCATGTATTTAGGGCAATTGTTTGTCCCAGGATCATGTGATCACCCAACCAGCTTCCAACAAGCAAAGTCAATGGGAGAAGCCAGATTCATTTAACGACCGGATGATTCACTTAATAACTGTGTTGATTCATTTAACAACTATAGCAAAAAATGTGATAAAATGGGGTGCCATTCACTTGCATAACAATGGAAATTTTGGGACCAATTGTGATCCTAAATCGAGGATTATCTATATACAGGATGGTAGGAAGTCTTGGCTGCCATATAGGCCGGTGTGAATGGAAAGGCAAGATAGGATATAAATGAAATTGTGTTTCAATATCATTGCCACAAGTGTCAGTCCACCCAATTTGGTCAGTTAAAAAAGAAAGACTCTTGACTCCATCACTAGTGAAAGTACACTTTAGTAAAGCCAAGTGGTTACAGCATAGCAAAGTCATATCAGGTTTTTCATGTAATATCTCTTACCACATACACAAACTATGGCAATATTTTAACAATGTATAAAGCACTACTCTTCTCTTGCCTCAATCGAATCTTTAGGTTTACACACAGTGGTGGGATTCAAAAAAATTTACTACCAGTTCTGTGGGCATGGCTTGGTGGGTGTGGCTTGCCGGGCATGGCTTGGTGGGAGTGGCAGGGGAAGGTTACTGTAAAATCTCCATTCCCTCCCCACTCTAGGGGAAGGACACTGTAAAAATTTCCTCCCAATCAGCTGGGACTCAGGAGGCAGAGAATATTTACCAGTTCTCTGAATGACTCAAAATTTCCACTACTGGTTCTCCAGAACTGGTCAGAACCTGCTGAATATCACCTCTGATTACGCATCATTCTGAAGTTCCAGTGACGTGCGGTGACGGTTACCGTTGGTGAGGCAAGACTGCAGCAGCGGCGAGAAGCAACGTCCCCGGCACTGTGTCCGACAGGCGTCTCGCATTTATGGCGGACATAAACGCGAGACGCCTGTCGGACAGTGGTGGGGGTGTTGCTTCTCGCCACCGTCGCGCTCCACTGCCTTGCCCCCCGCCTCCTCTGATGAACAATCCTGCAGCCAGCCCACCCACCCCTCGCCCGACCTGCTCCCTGCCTGGACTCACCGGTCTTCTCCTCCTCCTCCTCCTCCTCCTCGTCCCTGCTCAGTGCTGGGCTGGCTGCAGGCCGGGGCATCAGGATTGTATGTATGAGGAAGCAGGGGGGGCAAGGCGGTGGAGCGCGACGGTGACGAGAAGCATTTCAGATGGAGCCGGGACACCCGGAAGGCAAGCTGGAACTTCGGCATGCCTTTAAGTGCCGGTTTGCCTTCTGGGTGTCCTGGCTCCATCTGAGATGCTTCTCGCCGCCGTCGCATTCCACCACCTTGCCCCCCCCCCGCCTCCTCATACGAACAATCCTGCTGCCCCAGCCTGCAGCCAGCCCACCCACCCCCGCCCGACCTGCTCCGTGCCTGGACTCACCGCTCTCCTCCTCCTCCTCCTCCTCCCCGCTCGGTGCTGGGCTTTAAAGGGGTCTCCCCTCCCCAGCCAGCCAGCCCACCCAGCCAATTCCTCCCCCCACCACCACTGTGTCCAACAGGCCAGGTGTCTCGCGTTTATGGCGGACATAAATGCGAGACGCCTGGCCTGTTGAAACACAGCGGCGAGAACGTCCCTGCCGCTTCCGTGCTCCGCCGCCTCGCCCCCCTGCCTCCTCCGACCCCATCGCTGTGAAGAAAGAAAAAAAACACACACACACAAACCTCACAATAAAAAATTAAATTTTTTATTAAATTACAAATTACAAATTAAATTACAATAAATTTGAACCCCCCCCCCTTCCTCCGTCTGATCCACCTTTTCCAGCTGTGGAAACTCTCTCAACTCTCCTCTTGTCCGGCCAACGTAAGCGTGCTCAACGTAAGCTCTTAAGGCATGATTCGCTGCTCCCCAATCAGGAGGCGGGAGAATCAGTGCTTCTTTTGCATATGAAAGTGTTCGCTTGTTAACTCCGCCTTAACTTTTAAAAGGCGAACAATTCCTTAGGCAAAAGAGGCTCCGAGTTCTCTCGCCTCCTCACATAGTTAATACTGAGAGCAGACACCAAGCCACTGTGACTTTGAATCTGGTAGCAACTACCCTGGCTTTAATTATTTAAAAAAATTAATTATTATTATTATTATTATTAATAATAATAATAATAATAATAATAATAATAATAATAATAATAATAAAAAAAAATATCTGGAACGAGCTCCCTGTTGAGATCCGGATCCTTACTACCCTCCCGGCCTTCCACAAAGCCACCAAGTCCTGGCTGTTCCAGCAGGCTGGGGGGAGCTGAGAAGCATCTACCTCCATAGAAATTGTGAATGTTGGTTTTGTTTTTAATATGTTGTCTTTGTCTTGTTCCCCCCTTTCCCTTGTCTTTTGTGAGCCGCCCGGAGTCCTCCGGGAGTGGGCGGCATACAAGACAAATAAATAATAATAATAAAAAAAATTATTTAAAATTCTTTCTTTTCCTCAGGAGACTGGTGAGGCCCCGCCTCCCCTGCCTCTAGTGATTGCACGTCCCTGTTCTGAACTATTGTTTGTTTTAGAGTATTTGCTGAATGAATCATATTTAGCTGGTTCATATAAGTGTAGTCAAACTCCATGCTTTACAAACTGCATTGCATGGGTGTCCAGAACACACTGAACTTTCGACTTACTATAATGAATGAACCCAGCCCATTATATCAGCTTTATATGCAGGAAAATATGTTGGGGAAAATGAAACAAAAACCAAATACGGTATCATGATCAAAGCTAAGAGCCACAACTTCTTTCTAATCATCCTTCACAGTAACAGGATTACTTTGAGGTGTAGATTATGCAATGAGGCCTCAGAGACAGACCAACACATAGTGATTGGGTATAAGATGCAGGCACTGAACAACACAACCAAGTGGCTGGCATTGTGTACAGAAACATTTTACAGAGCATGGGCTAGAACTTTCTAAGTCTAGATGGGGGATCCCACAGAAAGCTGTGGAGAATAAGAAGGCTAATATTCTGTGGTACTTCTATATACAAACAGACAGGCAATAGCAATAGCAATAGCAGTTAGACTTATATACCGCTTCATAGGGCTTTCAGCCCTCTCTAAGCGGTTTACAGAGTCAGCATATCGCCCCCACAGTCTGGGTCCTCATTTCACCCACCTCGGAAGGATGGAAGGCTGAGTCAACCTTGAGCTGGTGAGATTAGAACCGCTGAACTGCAGATAACAGTCAGCTGAAGTGGCCTGCAGTACTGCACCCTAACCACTGTGCCACCTCGGCTCTTCAGGCAGTGTCAGGCAGACACTGACCAATAAACCAGACATCTTAATAGTAGACGAAGACCAGAAGATAGAGATAATCAGTGTTGGGTTTAACATTTTGTTACCACTGGTTTGCCCCGTGCGTGTGTGCCCCTTCTACGCATACGACCAGTCTTCCGTGCATGTGGTTTGCTCGTGTGTGTGCCTTCCACGCATGTGCCTGGCCTGAAAAACGTGCCTAAACAGGATGGCATAGAGTCGGGGCAGGCTATTTCAGCTACTGGTTTGAGCAAACCAGTCTGAACCAGCTGAATACCACCTCTGGCGATGATGATAGATGTAGTGGTACAAATCACTAGCAAGATCAGGAATAAGAAATGTGAGAAACATGATGGTGAACACATGGCACACGTGCCATAGGTGGTGCATGGAGCAATTTGTTAGGGGATGCGAGGTGTTGCTGAATTCGGCCTTCATTTTCGGCCATTTTTCGCCCTCCAGATTCTTCCCTGAAACCTTCGGAGGGCAAAAAACAACCCAACGCTCAAACCAGAAATCCATTACCGAACTTCCGGGTTCCCTGTAAGGCTGTTTTTCTTCCTCCGGAGGCTTCAGGGAAGCTTCCTGAAGCCTCCAGATGGCCTCCGGGGGGGGGCAGGGGATGCCGTTTTTGCCCTCCCCAGGCTCCTAGAAAGCCTCTGGAGCCTGGGGAGGTGGAAAAGAGGTCCATTGCGTGCCAAAAGCAGGGGGAGGGCAGGGTCGCGTGCATAGAAATATGGGTATGGGCACGCCCGTGCATGACTCCCTTGCGCTCCCCCCACTTTTGGCATGCGATGTGGAGAAAGTTAGCCATCACTGCTGTAGAAGGACCAGGGCTTGAAGGAGGAACTGGAGAGGAAGTGGAAAGTAAAGACCAAAGTGATCCCACTGTGGTAGAAGCAGTCGGGGCTTTGACTCCTGAGCTGGGAAAGTGGCTCAAACATATCTCAGAAATAACATCTGAGCTCTCTAGAGTTAGTCTAGAAAAATAAGAAGGACTGGAGGGGGCATGTTGGCAGTATTCCAGAGGCTGCCACAAAGAAGAGGGGATCAACTTATTTTCCAAAGGTAAGACAAGAAACAATGGATGGAAACTAATCAAGGAGAGAAGCAACCTGGAATTGAGGAGAAACTTCCTAACAGTGAGCACAATTAACCAATCGAACAGCTTCAGATGTTGTGGATGCTTCGTCACCGGATGTTTTTAAGAAGAGACTGGACAGTCACTTATCCCAAATGGTACTCCTGCGTGAACAGAGGGCTGGACTAGAAGACCTCCAAGGTGTCTTCCAAGCTCTATTCTGATTCTGATTCTCTCTGTCCAGAAGAGTGCAGTGCTAGGAACAGCTAAGATCTTGACACAGAGCTAAGATCTGGGAGAAAATCCATGATTGAGGAAGTCACTGACCACCCATAAGGAATTCTTTTTAATAGAGTATTTGAAAGTATTTTGGGGTTGCTGAACTATAATTCTTAACCTCAATCAGAGAGTGGCCAGTGCTGAGACTTTATCATAGCAGTATCTGGAGGTACACGTTCTTTAACTAAAACATATGAAGAACGGTTGCAGGAACTGGGTATGTCTAGTTTAATAGAAAGAAGGACTAGGGGAGACATGATAGCAGTGTTCCAATATCTCAGGGGTTGCCACATGGAAGAGGGAGTCAAACTATTCTCCAAGGCACCTGAGTGTAGAACAAGAAGCAATTAGTGAAAACTAATCAAGGAGGGAAGCAACTTAGAACTAAGGAGAAATTTCCTGACAGTTAGAACAATTAATCAATAAAACAACTTGTATCCAGAAGTTGTGAATGCTCCAACACTGGACATATTTAAGAAGATTCTGGATATCCATTTGTCTGAAGTGGTACAGAGCTTCCTGCCTGGGCAGGGGGTTGGACTAGAAGACCTTCAAGGTCCCTTCCAATTCTGTTATTCTATTCTAACTCTAGCTTCTAATAAAAGGCAAGATATACAGAACGAGACACTGCTCCAAAGAAATCACTGCAAGTAGAAGTATGCTGGGGACTGCCCCAGCCTTTTCAAATGATGTTTTGTGAAGAAGTAGCATCTACAAGGTGACAGAGAAACAGCAAGATATTTAAATGCAATAAGCGGTACCCTGGGAAAGGCAAGGCTAGATAACTTAACTTTTCCGTGGGATTGCGCTAGTGCAAACATTTATTATACCACAATTGATTGTGGTGGTGATGGGAATTTACCATGCAATGCCTACTCTCCCCCCTAATACATATTATATTGCAGAAACTATTTTCCTCACTCCCTGTGCATAGGATTTTGTATTTTCACTTTGTTGTTGCATGGATGCAATTATGCAAAAAATCTAAATAACATAGGCCAAAATTACGGAGGGCAGCTGATTGTCTCTGTAGAAGACCTTTCATTCTACTTGAGCAGATGTAGCATAGCACAAAGCCCAGGGAGAGTCATTTCAGGCAAATGTTTCCTGAATTTTGAAACTCATCAATACTATTTACCAGTGTCTGCATTTTCTTTACCAAGCTCCTGTATATTATAGTGGTCTGTCCATCTGTCTGATCTATCATCTATCTATCTATCTATCTATCTATCTATCTATCTATCTATCTATCTATCTATCTATCTATCATCTATCTATCTATCTATCTATCTATCTATCTATTATCTATCTAGCTATCATCTATCTAGCTATCTAGCTAGCTATCTAAAATGATGTGGCTCTTTTTCATTCAGATGATGATGGCTGGAGATTTAGCTGTAGGAAGCACTTTGCATTGTTATTCACCTGCATCCTCTTATGGGCCAGATTTCATCATTAGTGAATGTATTCAAAATGCAAACTTTACAGGATCTGGTAGTTACTGGCATTGAATTAAGTGGTCATTCCTTTTAAATCAAGTGCATGCTCATCACGTCTATTCTTGTTGCCTCTATTGTTAACACTACTGGTGTGTATGGATGCTAGCCCCAGTTGCACCAATTAAAGATTTTAAGTTCCAATTATTATAGTTCCCATGCAGTTAGGTAAATAGCCAGGATTTATTTAGATGGTCTGGGAGTCATGTGGACAGACCTTTACAGTAGTATATATTAAAAAACAACAACAATCCCTTTTTACACACTGTAAATTGTTATAATGGAGGGGGGGGAGAACAGATTATCTAGAGGGAAAGAAGAAAAGAATAATCCTAAAGGGAATGCCTAAAAGTTACATATACTTAATGAATCTTGCTGGGTTACAGCCTAATGTTTCCCTCCTTACAGTTCTGTCTATGTTTTGCATAAACTTAGCTTCCTACAAATATATCACTTTTTGCCTTTCTCCATGTACAGTAGAATTACTGGCTTATTCTGCCTCTGGAGTTTACTGCAGCTGTGTTCACACTTGCTAAACCAGTGTTTTTCAGCCTCAAAATATTCAAGATGTCCGGACTTCAATTCCTAGAATTCCCCACAGCATACTGACTGGAGAATTCTGGGAGCTGAAGTCCACCTATCTCAAAGTTGCCCAGGATAAGACCATTGTGCTAATTTATGACCTATGATTTATCAGCTTGCTGTTTGTATGTACACTGAGAGTTTATGTATCGTAGACAAATTCCTTGTGTGTCCAATAAAGAATATTCCTATTCCGTAAGTGCTGCCTTAGAAACTGCAATAGATTTATTCACAAAACACATTAAATCAGAACAAAACTGTTATAGGGTAATGATCTGATTCATGTAGTACTCAAAAACATTATACGGTTTGTTTGTCTTCGGCTTAGCCATAGTAGTTGGTCAATCATGGTTGACAACCTAACTTGCTTTGCAAATGCAGCATTTTGAATCAGTACAGAAAAACACATAGTGCTGAGTTTGGTGAATATCCCGTCCCTTTGCAGTAATTTGTTTTGTAGCCTCACCGCTCAGCTTTTGCCAATGCAAGTCCTCCCTGTGTGAGCAAGACTTATTCTCACACTTATGTTTACAGACTATAACGTAAAATTGCAGTGTTTTATCTTCTTTCCTGAAAGCAAGCATCACTCAACTACATAAGACTTACTTCAGAGTAATAGATTTATATAAGGTTAGAGCGTTCCTCTCAGCATCTTCTCTGCAATAAGGAGATAATTTCAATGTATTAATACTTTAGAGAAAATTAAATATAAAACTATTTTGGTTAAAATGCTTCAAGGTTTCCTCTGGCTATTAAAAAGGCATTCTCACAAAACAATAGCACAAGAAATGCAGTGAAACATAATGTGTTAACAGCCAAAACAGTAAGGCAATTACTGCTCTGATAAGACATTAAAAATAAAATGTAACAAGTGAGGAAGCCAAACATAAAAAGGCTTTATAAAACTTTGTCAGTCAAGGGGGTTTCCCTATAAAGGCTATTCCAGAATTCAGATATGATGAGACCATGGCACCTGGCGTGTGAAACAATTCGAAGAAACTTTTCACCCAATGGTACCACTCTAGATATCACTCATTTAATTGGCCTGCTTCCTCATCTCACGGCTATTTACAAACACGTCATTTAAAAACCATATTGATCATGCTGTTGTTAGTTGCGAAGTGATATCTGACCCATCAAAATTCCATGAACGTTCCTCTAGGCCAGCGGTTCTCAACCTGTGGGTCGTGACCTCTTTGGGGGGGTCAAACGTCCCTTTCATAGGGGTTGCCTAAGACCATCGGAAAACACATATTTTCGATGGTCTTAGGAACCGAGACACCAATTTTATGGTTGCGGGTCACCACAACATGAGGAACTGTATTAAAGGCTCATGGCATTGGGAAGGTTGAGAACCACTGCTCTAGGCCTTCCTGTCCTCTACCATCCCCCAGAATCCATTTAAGCTCACACCTACTGCTTCGGTGACTCCATTCAGCCACCTCACTTTCTGTCGCCCAGTTCTCCTTTTGCCCTCAATCTTTCCCAGTATCAGGCTCTTCTCCAGTGAGTCCTTCCTTCTCATTAGGTGGCCAAAGTATTTGAGTTTCATCTTCAGGATCTGGCCTTCTAAAGTCAGGGTTGATCTCCTCTACGACTGACCAGTTTGATCGTCTTGCAGGAATCTTCTCCAGCATCATAGTTCAAAGGCCTGAATTATTTGGCACTCAGTCTTTCTTATGGCCCAACTTTCACAGCCATCCATTGCAACTGAGAAAGCCATAGCCATGACTATATGCACTTTTGTTGGCAGGGTGATGTCTCTGCTTTTAGTATGCGGTCTAGATTTGCCATAGCTTTCCTCCCCAGGAGCAAGCGTCCTGGGGAGGAACTGATCATATCAACTAATATATCCACAGCTATTATATTCACAAGCAGGTCTACCAACTTGGTGTAACACTCAAAATCACATTCCTTGACAATCAAACTACCACCACCATCCCTAAAGGCCCTTGGAGCACCAGTAGCAAGAGTTCCTCTGAGCACTTGCAGAGTATAGTTCCCTCGTGATTCCATAACAACCCCGAACCATAGAGTTGAGTTCCCGAAGGTTCTTAAGTTTTGGATCGAAGGCGACCATCTCGGACTCGTACACCTTTTCTTCTCAGGCTCGCGAATCCTGCCAGCTGCTGCATAGCTGTGGGTGACGCTCATTCTCCTAGAAGAGAATGTTATGCTTGGGGAAAGGGTTGGTACTAAGGGAGGAAGAGTAGGGGGGGCACAGAAAAAGACCCACCGGGATCGCCCTCCTCCCCCTAACCAAGGGCTAGCTTGGGAGGTTTTGGATCTCAGACGCGGTTCTGATACGTCGAAGGGCAGCGCGCGGTCCGGCTCGCTGCAGCAAGGGAGCAGCGAACGGAGCGCCACGCACCGGCCACCCCCACCAGCGGCTCTTGGTACGGTCCCCAGCTTGGCTCTTTCCATGTGTTGTGATTGAGGCTCCAGTCGGCTCCAGAGCTGGGCGAAGGGAGGAGCGGTTGTAACTGCGAGGGGAGCGCCAGCGGGAACGGGGGGAAAAAAGCCTCCGCAGCGAAGCAGGACCGGGGCTCCCTGCACAGAGAGTGTGGGAAGGAGGCGCGGCGGTACCGCCGTAGGAAGCCGTTCTCCTTTCCGGCGGAGGTAAAAACTCGGCTCGCCCGGCGGGCTGTTTGGAGAATCCCTGCGCCTTTCAGCCGCTGCTTTTTTTTTTTTTTTTGAACAGGAATGCAGAGCCCGGGCCGGGGAAAGAGAGGGGAAGGAAGGGAGGAAGAGCAGGGCGAGCGGGATGGAGTGCTCCCGCCGCGCTTTTCCTGGCCAAACTCGGCTTTCTTTGGAAGCGAAGCGAGCGCAGGGGGCGCCTTCTGCGTTGCGCGTCTGGGGGCAGCGGCGTCGGGAAGGGGCTCCAACTAGGGGCAAGGCTTCTGGGGGGCGCGGTGTCGGCCAGATTTAGGGTCACTCTCCTAGAAAACTTTGACGGCTTTCGATAACGGCCGGGGAGGTGGGGGAGGCTGCCGAAACGACGCGGCGATTCTCGTGGGAGTGGGCTTTCCCGGAAAGAAAAAAAAAAGGGGGGGAGGCCAGCCGATTCCTCTTGGCGGGCTGCTCCAGCTCGGTGCCTTTCGGATGCGCGGACGGGAACTTCTAGCATCTCCAGTCAGCAGGACCATTGGACGGAGAAACTGGGGAGTGGGAGGGGGGATTGCAGGAAGCGCTCGGAGTCTGGAGGCACAGGATTGTCTGAATCTGATTGCGTGGAGGGGGGAAGGGTGGGGGTCGGCTGTCGGTCCAGCAGCTGTGGGCAGGACGCTTTGCTCCAGCTGCAAGAAGGAAGGTTCCCTTGATTTGGAAGCTTGGAATGGTTCAAATCGGTGTGCCGGGATTCGAGTATTATTACATGGGTCTGCTTGAACAATTTTACCCCACCACTCGCCGGGAAAATTGGAAGGGGGGGAGCAGAAATAGAGGCTTTCAGACCATCGCCAGCAATGAGATGCTTACTTTAAACCTTTAGGAGCTGCCTCACAAAAGTTGCAGCGCAAGGTGAGCTAAGATGAACTTAGTGGACTTCTCCACAAACGGCCAGAGCTAGCCAAAAGAATAAAGAGAAAACCCTCCTTTGGCTTGATGGGACCGGAGATGGCCTCCCCTTTAATGCTGGAATTCAACTGCTTCATTCAGTTTCTTTGAAAAGGAAGAGTGAGCTCCCAACAGTGCCTTAGAGTCAGTGTTTTCCTTCCAGAGTGATGGGACTTGAGTGCGTATAACTGTGTGACTGTGTAGACAGAATCAAAATAAGCAGCTTTGTGTGTGCATGATCTAGAATGGCATCCAAGCACCTCATTCTTTTTCCCCTCCCTGAATACTTTTCTCTCCCAACCATGCTTTAATATTTTAGCAGTTTTGTTTTGCGGAGCTCTGGAGTAGTTATCTTCAGGGTAGTCTGGAGATAAGAAAAATGGGTGATGTTGCCCTGAAGGATTAGTACAGACTCCGAGACCGGTCCTACAATAGAGTCCTGGAGGGATGTTTGATAAGGGTGAACATTTACTTCTAGTTGTAATAGGTCCCTATCTCAGAGGAAAAAGCCTGTTGCAGCTCTGCAGTGCTGAGGTTCAGTCTGCTAGGCCATCGGTGGACCATGAGTGGTCTGCAAGAAAATTTTGATGGTCCACAGAAATTTTTTTGCATTTTTACATTTTTTTTTAATGTATTGCACTAAATCAGGGATCCTCAAACTATGGCCCATGGCCCGGATACGACCCACCGAAGCAATTACTCCTGCTCACTGATGGGATGGGGTCCTTCAGGCACCTAGCTTGGCTGCCTGTTTAGTAGCTCCAGTCCTTCCCTCCCTGGGAGTCCAGGCATTTCAGTGAGCGGTACGCTAAACTTTGGCCAGGCTCCTTGAAAGACAAGAGTTTGCATGGGGCCGATCTAGCACCCGGGCTGGCTACAAGACAAACATTCATTCTTGGCCGTATTTGAGATTCCTAGCTGCAATGGACAGCAAACCTATGGTTCACCCAGGGGGCTTCTTTCTGCTAACAGGTGGCCAAGCTAAGTGCCAGAAGGACCCCATCCTGTCACTAATTCATATTAGTGGTCCATGGGATTTAAAATTATGAATTTAGTGGTCCCTGAGATCTGAAAGGTTGGTGACCCCTGTGCTAGGCCACATATGAGCTCTGAAAAGGACACTCAAATACAGTTCCTACGTACATTTCTGTGGAGTCTTTGGTATTCTCTGAGCTTCATTGTTTGCTTGCAAACACTTCTCTACCTGACTAGGTAACATCTTCAATGCTAATAAAACATCTGGAAGCAAATAACTAAGCTTCGAGACCACCAGGACTCCATGGCTCAACCCCTGAGCATAAGTTATTCTCTTCTATTAGTATTTCTGGGGTTTCTTCTGTGTTTAAATTCAAGTTCAACTTCCTGATTGTTGAACTATAAGACTATAGCCAAGTTTGGAAGTGTTATAAATAAAAGTACAAACACTCTTATTTAGCAAACTAGATTGCAGTTAAAGTTTGCAGTTTGATAGCCTCAAAGCAACTGTTACCGTACATTAGCCATGGTGGTAGAGGTTCATGGGAATTGTAGGCCAACTTACCTTGTGTCCATCATATTGAGGGAGGTTAGGCTATTTGCCTTTACTTCTAGAAGTTCGAGGTGGTTGAAAAAAACGGGAGTGTGTTGAGCTCAGCATTAGTCTTAATGGAAATTATTCTAAGTTTATGTCTGCTATAGATCTGCTGATTGGATAAGAGCAACGCATCATCTACTTTAGTTCTTCATCTGATCCTACTTTGCAAGAATGTTGTCACAATTACCAAGCAGTGTTTTTTTTAAAAAAAAAAAATACAGTATTAAGACTGTAGGAGACCTTATAGATTTTAGAAGCAGCAATTGAGGCCTAGATCTGAACCAACATTGCTGCTCTTGGAATAAAAGCTTTAGAAAAACTGCATTTGAGTTCCACTTCACTTTGGCTTCCCAGCATAACCTTTTCATCTGTTGAAGAAATAGCTGTTTCAGTTTGGCATCAAAAGATGTGATAATGTTGAACTAAGACATTCTACAGAGACACCTGGAAAATAGTAGATTAGCCTTTGATTAAGAGAACTGGGTCTGTGCATTAGGGTGTTATTATGCAGACACCAGGTGGGGTTCATCCATCAAGCTGAGCCGTGATGTGTTGAAGATATAAAGTTCATGCAACATCCTAAGCCAAAAACAAGTAAATCTTGCTGTCACTTAGTGCAATGTGTGAACTTAATCAGCAATGTCCTACCTCCTAGGTTTTAATTGCTCGTGTTTCCCCAATTACTCTCATTTGTCAATGGTGACTGTTCTTGTATTATATACATAGGTAGTCCTTGATTTACAACAGTTCACTTAGTGATTGAAGTTATAACGGCACTGAAAAAAAATGACATGACCATTTTCACACCTATATACCATTGTAGCATCCCCATGGGCACATGATTTACATTTGGATGCTTGACAACTGACTTACGTTTATGACGGTTGCAGTGGCCTAGGGGTCATGTGATCCCCTTTAGCGACCTCCTGACAAGCAAAGTCAATGGGAAAACCAGATTCACTTAATGACTATGTCACTAATTTAACGATTGCAGTGATTCGCTTAACAAATGCGGCAAAAGTCATAAAATGGGGCAAAACACGCTTACCAAATTCCTCCTTAGGCATTTTCTTTATAACCATGTAGGGTGCATATAGACAAACCTTTCAAGGGAGGATATTTGACTAATTTTGAGCCCCGGAGTCTGTGTGACAACAGTTATGCTCACGTCCAATTTCTGAAAAGTGTCTAATGGATGGATAGCTGTTGCTGAATTAGGAAGACCTTGCCCCCAGCAACATTGTTCTTGCATTCTTCTGCTCTCTAGGAATTCATTGGTTCAAGGGCTGTCCTTTGTCCTGACCACTGAGATATCTTAGAATTGACATGCAAATTATTATGGAGCGTCAGAAACAATGAAGACTTGCGACCTAACCAGTCAACCTCTCAGTAGCTGAACCCTGACAATATCTCTGCTGTGGAAGGAGGTGGTCTACACACCATTCTTAAGAGAAAAAAATGCAATATGATCCTAACCTCCCCGTGATTTCTGGCCATTCTTGTCCTCGTTATTTATTTAATGAAAATGACTAACCCATCACAATGTCTTCCTCTATTGGCATCTAAAAGTCCTGTGCTATCACTATCTCTGCATTATAGGATATCATATGTGGATCCATAGGCCTTTAGAAAAACAAACAAGGTTATGGGTGGATCTGCCTGTCAAAAGTGTAAAATCTATCTGTGGCCTTTTGTCCGAAAGATTTCAAGTTGCATAATCACAGAAGATTATTGGGACAGTCTAGAAAACTGGCATCCTATGTCTTTCTATTTCGGATGCATAATAGACCTACAGATTGACAAACCATGATTTAGTCATTTACTGCATGAGCCACAATTTTACCCAGCACGCTTACTTAAGCATCCAGGTTGCTCTGCTAAAAGTCAGATCATGGCTGGGGGAGGGAGGAGTGTATATAAAAAGTCTCTTCCAGTGTACAGCTGCTTTGTGAGATTAATCCTATTATCACACAAAAACGGAGAAGCATACCTTATATTTGTTTTCATAAGTGCTACTGTTAAGCATTCTGCCATTACACTACTATTTGATGTACCTCTAAGTTTTCACACAGACTTTCTTGATTGTTGAGAGCTTCAGTAGTATAAAATGTCTGCTATATGGCTTTCTTGCTGCTTCCTTTTGGGACCAGCAATGTGTTCATATTTGTTTTTTGCTCGTGTCTGCATTGCTTTTTGCTGCGTAAGCAGCTCTTTGTGTTCATGGCACGTTGTTCGGGAGAACAACAAGCAACCTGAAAAGGTGGTAAGAAAGAAACGTGAAACCAGGTAGCAAAGGGGTAACCTAAAACCAGAAAGACTGTAGAGAAACAAGCACATTGTGAGTAAACCCTGTTAGAGGTGTACAAGACATTTTGCAGACTGAATGCTGTTTTGAGTTCAAAAATGTTTTTTCGAATTCCAGATACATTTCAAACATAAGACGTCGAACTGTTTTGAATTAGAAATGGGTATTTTGACCATTGTCAGATGATACCTATAAAAATGGTGTTTGGACATTCCTGGTTGGACCAAACTCAAAAGTGGAGCATTTTAATCTTGAAATGGTTTGGCTTCACCCATCTCTGCAATTTATCAGCAATATTGTGCTATATTGCATGGACACAAAGCGCCTCCATTTAGTGTCAAGGTACTGTATACCATGTTCAGTCCATCTGGGTGCATGGGAGTTGTGCAAAGATCCCACCTGTTTCCCCAACTACTTTAGTTTTGCCAGCTTTAGTTTTTGAAGTAATAGCTATGCTGGGTTTATGCATCCACATATATCTTTCTTCTACTTTTTTTCTTTTCAATAACTGAAAAATAGCAAACATCCAGAACTGAATGAAGAATCTAAACTGCTGTTTGCAAATGTCTTATGTTGATGAAATGCCTGTTTCTTCTCTTGCAAGATGTGTTCTAGATGAGTATAGAGAATACTTTTGTGGTTGCTGATGTCATAATGATCTCATTGGCCTACTAAAACATAGATGCATGTATTGGGATGTTCTAAACAGTATCTCATCCTCTGTATTTGTGTGTGTGTTTGTGTGTGTGTGTGTGTGTGTACACATGTTATGTACTATCTGAATAAGTCCATACAGTTTTCTTGGCAGCATTTTCAGAAATGATTTGCCATTGCCCAGAACTTTAGAAAGACTGGACCAATCTCCCCCACAGCTGGTTTGCTGCCTAAGGCAGGACTAGAATTTTAAGATTCCTCAATCTACTCTAGGACCTTACATATTAGCCCAAACTATCTATTATCAGGCAATATTTTAAAAGGCTGAATATATTCAAGTTGTTGTAAGATTTTGAAATATCCAGATCTTTTTTCAGACATGATGCTGCAAAAACCTAGATGGTAGAAGGAAAGAACAGCTGGGGGGACTTAATATTGAAGCTCTGAGGCTTTCACAGTCAGAGTTTTAAGATGGAACAAAAGAAGAATTGCTTGAGGAACGAAGAACAATTGAACTCTAGTAGTGTCTTGGGACTCGGTGGCTCATGACTAAGACACTGAGTTTGTTGATCAGGAAGGTCAGCAGTTTGATGGTTCAAACACCTAGAGCTGCATTAACACAGTGAGCTCGTGTTACTTGTCCTAGCTTCTGCCTACCTAGCAGTTCGAAAGCATGTAAAAATGCTAGTAGAAAAATAAGACCACCTTGGTGGGAAGGTAACAGTGCTCTGTGTGCCTTCGGCGTTTAGTCATGCTGGCCACATGACCACGGAGATGTCTTCGGACAGCACTGGCTCTTTGGCTTTCAAACAGAGATGAGCACTGCCCCCTAGAGCCAGAAACAACAAGCACATATGTGTGAGGGGAACCTTTATGTTTAAGTGTGTTGTAGATTTCATGTGACACTTGGATAACTAGGAAAAGCAAGCACGTACTGTCCAATTCCCCCATTTTTGGAAAGAATTTGTCTCCACTGTTAGATGAGATCCAGGTTTTTGATAGGCAGAGAGTGAAAGGGGGGAAAAAACAGATTGTATATTGTAAGGTTGGAAAAGAATGTGGCTCATGCACTAAGCTGAAAAAGTCAAAAGATACAGTATTAGGTAGTAGTACCTAAGGACTGAAGTAAGAAAGCCCTCAGAGTGAGACTGCTTTATGAGCTGATTCTTCTGGCAATACATTCTTATGTAACTTGGTATTGTCCAGCTGTACTAGCCATGCTGGCTGGGAACTATGGGAATTTAAATCCAGCATACTTAAAACATGTTAAGAGCCAAGGTGGCGCAGTGGTTAAATGCAGCACTGCAGGCTACTTCAGCTGACTGCAGTTCAGCAGTTCGGCTGTTCAAATCCCACCAGGCTCAAGGTTGACTCAGCCTTCCATCCTTCCGAGGTGGGTAAAATGAGGACTCTGATTGTTGTTGGGGGCAATATGCTGACTCTGTAAACCGCTTAGAGAGGGCTGAATGCCCTATGAAGCGGTATATAAGTCTAACTATTGCTATTGCTATACTTGGAAGGGCATTTGCTTGGAAAATGTTGCTGTAGCTCATATGATACTAAGCCAGAGACAGCAGCATAAGGATTGCAGTTTTTATTGAATTGATCAATTATGGTTTTAAAAAGTGAATAGAACGTACAAGCTTAAAATTCCTGTATACCGATACATGTAGAAAAAAAAGTTTCCACTGAAAAGGAATCTCATATTCTAAAGCCAGCCAAGGCTATGTTCATGTGGGCAAAATACATTATTTTGTAGCCGCTCGTTTTAATTGTATCAAAATTATAATACTGACATGTATTTTTCTCTAGATATGTGTTGAACTAAGAAACACATGTGGCTTATATATGTACGGTAATCTCTTCTCCTCTTCTGGCCTTCAGATTTTACAAACAATAAGAGTTGGACCTATATCTTCATTAGAGCATTATATGATGATAGACGGACTGAAGCCATAAATGTCATTTTTGTTTCCATGTTGGTGAGACTCCGGGCCCTTGAAAAGAGGGCTTCGTGGGGTTTAAACGATGGAAGATCCAGATTCTCTGGCATAACTTATCTTTCATCTCCATTCCTTTTAAACCTTACTTTTTAAGAGAAAGTTCTATAGAAGAAGAAAAAAAATCTAAATCTGTAAGCAATTATCTTATTATATGCAAGGCAGTGTTATGAAAGAATAATTCAGACCAGATGTAGAAAATATGTCAATTTTAAATGGTCACAATTCCATTTTATTTTTTACATGTGCTGGAAACTGGGCAGATTTTGAAGACGAAGATAGTTTTGTATGGTTTATTATTAAACTTTGTTTTGGATACTATTAAGGATGTTTTTACTTCCTGGAAAAAGGTAGTTTTTAGCAGGGAATTTTGCCATGTTTTCTTCCCCTCCCCATCTAATAAATTCAGCATATTTGTGTAGCCCTGAACACCAAACTAACTTTGACTTTATGCATTTTTTGGGGATGACCAGTATTCACATTGAAAAATGTGAAGCAATAGCCAATGTAGGAATTAAAGGAACACTAGAAGACAAAATATTAGGACTGCTCTGTTAATAAATTCTTTCTTCTTGAGATGCTTTCTGTCAATACAATGTAGGTCCATCTTTTCTGGGCAGCTGCCCTTGGAAGTTATGGGAGCTTCATCACTTGAGACTTTCAAGAAGAAAGACTTCCAATTTGGCAGAAATGGTGTAGGATCTCCTGCTTGAGGGAAGGTATTGGATGACCTATAAGGTCCCTTCCAACTCTGTTAATCTGTTATCAGATAGTTTTCCTGCTTCCATCTTCTGCTCAGCATCTCATCTTAGGATTTGAATTCCAAGCCTTTGATCATCTGCATTAGCCTTCTTTGTACTAGTTTCAGTTTCTTGAGATCGTTATTAAAATGGGACATCAAATCTGGATACTTGAAGTGGGAGCTACATTAGTAGAACATATTACAGTAGAACAATTGTTTTCTGTGACTTGGAAACCTTACTTACCTTACCTTTTTAACCACTTGCTTATATCAGGGATTTCCAACCTTAGCAACTATAAGACTTGTGGACTTCAACTTGAAGTTGCCAAAGTTGGAGACCCCTGGCTTATATAGTTGATTCTGAATCAACCTGCAGTCCAATACAGCTTTAAGATCTCTCTTCATCATGTAAATGTCCAGTAGACTTAATATACCCATTTTATTTACTTTTTTTAAAAGTGGCTGATGAAAAGCTTCATCAGTTGACTGTGCTGCTGGAATTGAGGGAAGATATTATCCAACACATTTGGAGCATATTAGGTGAATAAGATTGTGTAGACTTCCATAGTCTTTAAGAAGCAAGTCACTACTCCAAGAAGAATGGAAGTTTAGTTTAGGATGGAAATATGACAAGAAGGAAAAAGTGAATAAAATAGGTTCCACTGTGGGTGGATTTCCCAATGTTTCAGATAACTCTCTACACATTTCATTTGAGAGGTCATATCTGTAGAAGCCTTAAGGCTGGAAGCTTTTTAATCTGTTCCATTGTGTATCTCAGATGTCCCTAACTGGAACATGAAACATGTTAATTCCTGTTGGAGTTGACAGCAATGCCTCCATACCCAGAGCAACTGGTAGGTTTGGCTTCAGTTGGGATCGGGGCAGCAAAGAGTTAAAATGAGATCTGATATCTAGTGCTCCTGGCAGTGGACTCTAAACAAAAGAAAAGACAACAGAAGCCTGATGGTGCCATTCTGAGAAGCCAAAGTAATGATCAGGAGGACTTTAAATGAATAAACAGTCTGGTAGGGCAAAGGATGTGATTAGGGAGGAGTGGAACATTTAAAACTGTTCCACAGACCTCACAAACCATTCTGAATTTTCTACTTCCCTCATATGTTGGAGTGCAACAGTTGTAATCTGCATACAATGTGGCATGTCAATTGGGAACAATGAGAATTGTGGTACAACAGAGTTGGATGTTGCTAACACAAGAAAGGTTGATTTATGTTTACTGCTTATGTCATGCAATTTAAAATAGTGCAATGTCAATTTTCCTCCTGATTTTTTCTACCCAGCTTATTCATAAGTTTGTTTTGGAAAGTCTCTATCAAAAAAGAAGAAAATTCCACAAAAAACATTCTCATTGGTGGAGCAGGCATTCCTAATCAGTGGTAGGATTCAAAAATTTTACTACCAGTTCTGTGAGCGTGTCTTGGTGAGAATGGCTTGGTGGGCATGGCAGGGGAAGGATACTGTAAAATCTCCATTCCCACCCCACTCCAGGGAAAGGTTAGTGCAAAATCCCCATTCTCTCCTGATCAGCTGGGACTCGGGAGGCAGAGAATAGATGGGGGTGGAGCCAGTCAGAGGTGGCATTTACGGTTCTCCGAACTACTCAAAATTTCCGCTACTGGTTCTCCAAAACTGGTCAGAACCTGCTAAATACCACCTCTGGTCCTAAAGCATAGATGTCCTATTACCTGCAATCATCTCTCCAGCAATCTGCAGCTTCCTTGGCTTACCAAACGTCAATACAGTTTTCCAGGAGAAGGCACCAAGAGGAAGCTCCTCCCACTAAACCTGTTCAGATTGGGAAGTGTGGACCGCCAAAGAGACTTCAGAATGAAAGTGTAGAAAAGAAGGGAAACAAAAATTAGCACTTGTACTCTCTACCATTTCAACAATAAAATCAACTCAAAAGTGGTACCATGGAAGATTTGAAATAGCATTGCAGGTCCTTCTATGCCTATGCCAAAGATGGAAAATGGAAGCCATTTTTGTAGGAGAAAAATATATATTTGGCTCAACCATAATTTGATTATTAAGTATAGGTATAGAAAAGTGGTTTAATCCTGACTCAAAATAGGTCTCTTTGAGGGTGCACAAAGCATCATCTGAAGGGGATGGTCAAACCAACCTGTCTGATGAAAGCCGTATTGTATCACCAGAACAAAAGCCATTCCCGTTTTGTGTATGTGACATGTTGCACACAGATCCCTAAGCTGTTGATGGAGCATTTTGATGAAAGGCAACAATGAATACAAATATACCATTCTCACTTACTTGATTAATATGAGAATTTATGATAAGTCAGTAAAATTAATTGATGGTAGATCCAGAAAGAAGAAAAAAAAAGTACTTCAAATATTGGGTGTGAAATTCTGGTATGGTTTGTACTCCCTTATCTAGCTTTGTTGAGATTTTCCAGGACATTAGTTATTGTAATTCAGTTCTACATCTATGGCTAAAAAGGGACACGGTGGCTCAGTGGCTAAGACACTGAGCTTGTCAAATCAGAAAGGTCAGCAGTTCGACGGTTTGAATCCCTAGTGCCGCATAACGGAGTGAGCTCCCATTACTTGTCCCGGCTTCTGCCAACCTAGCCTTTCGAAAACATGTAAAAATGCAAGTAGAAAAATAGGAACCACCTTTGGTGGGAAGGTAAAAGCGTTCTGTGTGCCTTCGGCATTTAGTCATGCCAGCCACATGACCACAGAGACGTCTTCAGACAGTGCTGGCTCTTCGGCTTTGAAACGGAGATGAGCACTGCCCTCTAGAGTCAGGAATGAGTAGCACATATGTACAAGGGGAACCTTTACTTTTACCTATGGCTAGTGGTCGAACAGTTTTAAATGACATTTTGGGGCAGCAGCTTGGAAGATTTGTTGCTTTAAGATCTTAAAGGTATTCTGGGAACATCTGGCTGGCTAATTGTGGAAACATATTTTCTGGATTAATAGACTCTTTGTCTCATTGGAGTTGACACACACTTCTAATGATAAATTGCCTGTGTTTAACACGACTGATTTGGAAACAGTCACTTGCTAATTCATCTGTGGTGCATAAGAGCTGCATCTAAGCAGCCTAGCACACAATCTAACAAAAGTGGCTTTCTTCTAAATTTGTGCTGAAGGTACTATTGTTTTATTCCGCTTCTAGGCTTCCCTGGGGCATTCAGATGGCCACTGTGGGAGACAATACCTGGCTTGATGATTTCAGTCACTGGAGCTTTTCATTACAAAGGAATTGGGGGAGAAATTAATAGCTTCCAGTTCCTATCTCTGTACTGAGCTCTAAAGCTTGAGAAAGTAACTTCACCCCAAAATGAGAGGAGGGTTTTGCTTGCCAGTCATATTTTGCAAGAGAAGAGAAGATTGTACAAACAATGTTTCTTTAAGATCCTAAATAAAAAGTGTTCTGTGACATCATCATGCTTCCAGGCTTCCTCATTCCTCCCCTGTTTTATTAGAGGATACAGAAATGTGGAATCCCAGGAATGTAACTACTGTGTTTCCCCGAAAATAAGACAGGGTCTTATTTTTGGCCTTATTTTCAGGGAGGTCTTAATATTTTTGAGTTGCGGGAGGTGGCCAGCGTGGTCACCTCATGGCTGCTGCTGTGTTGAAATATTTTCGGAGCGTGTTTATTTTTGATGGAGGGCGTATTTTAGCTCATGCGCTCAAAAGCGCATTGGGCTTATTATCTGGGGAGGTCTTATTTGGGGGAAAATAGGGAAGTTTATTTATTAGACTATAGGCAGGCAACTAGATTTTCACTAGAGGTTTTGGATTCTAAATCCCATAATCCTTGCACTCTGACCATGCTAGCTGCTGTCATTGGAAGGTAGGTCCAAAATAGGGGATCATCACATTGCCTACCTTCTGTAATCAGCGGCTACCAGCAACCCATGACCCTTGGATCATCATTTCAGAGAGACTTCCTTATCTAAATAGAGACATAGAATGACCAGAGGAGGGCAAAAAATCAGTGGGAGCAACTTTCTTCCACCTTCCCCATTGACTTTCCTTGTAGGAAACTGACAGGGAGCTTTGGAAATGATGATCACATTACTGTGACTGATCATGGCCATGTGGTGACACAGCAACACTGAAGTGGTCACAACTGCCAAACTTCCATCTTGTGGGAGTCATGGATCCCAGATTTTGAACACATTCTGTAAGTTAACTCATTTGAGGTATGCTGATTTAAAGAGAGTTGTCCTGTGATGCACTATTTCACCCGATTGAAGGTACACACAATTGAATAGACACCAGTTTTAATAGCAGTATGTCCATTTGAGTTTTATCAGTATATAAACTATATAGTCAAGGCTGTGGTTTTCCCAGTTGCAATGTATGACTGTGGACATTGGACCATAAGAAAGGCTGAGCGCCAAAGAATTGAGGCCTTTGAACTGTTCTTTAGAAAGCCAGATCTGAAGATGAAACTTAAATACTTTGTCCACCTAATGAGGAAGGAAGGACTCACTGGAGGAGAGCTTAATGCTGGAAAAGATTGAGGGCAAAAGAAGAAGGGGGCGACAGAGTATGAGGTGGCTGGATGGACTCACTGAAGCAGTAGGCATGAGCTTAAATGGACTCCAGGGAATGGTAGAGGGCGGGAAGGCCTGGGGAAACGTCGTTCATGGGGTTGTGATGGGTTGGACATGACTTCATAACTAACAACAACAAAGTATATAAACAAGGCAGAAATCCCAGGCACAGTTAACTTCTCTGCCAACAATAAGACAAGATATACTTTGCTATTAACAGGCATGTTTTCCTCTGTTTGTATCCAATAATGTTGTTACAAGATGAAATATATAATTGGCAAGGCAACTTTTCCTTCCACCACACATCCCTTAGATATGCTCCAGAGATTCTGATGCCATCTCCAGTAAATTTAGAAGTAGAGGAATTTTCAGGGGAAGAGAAAGGGCAGGAAAGGGAAGGATTTGGCCTTCTATGGGTAAGTTTCATGTGAGCCCTGTGGAACTAGAGTTGGGATGCAGGGCCAGTTTCTAACTGGTTAGGATCCATTTCAATATGTTATAAAATTAACTGTTAATAGAATGACAGCAGGTAATTGTCTGGGCAACCAGAGAAGATTGGTTTGACAGTGTTCTTCACCTACTTAGCAAGCTGGAATGAAAGAGGAAGTTTTTTCCGAATATTCGTGAACTGGAATAGGACAGCAACAGGTCAGCCATTGGGAACTGGCTGGAATAGGACATGGCAACTGGGTCAGCCAATGGGAACTATTTGGTGACTGAGAGCCATGCCAGCCAGCTTGGAGCCTGGACCTGGTTTACCTATGTAGCTCTGAGTCTGTGCAAGAGAACTAATCTTGTCTGCAACTCTGATTCAAAACTGAAACTGTTCTCTGCTGTTCTCTCATCTGCCTGTGAACCAGCTCTTGGTATTGTATATATTACTTCATGTGTTATTATGTATATAAAGAAGTTAATGAATCCTGCTGAATCGGTTATCTGTGTGTGCTTTCTGGATGTGACAACTCTGACAAGTTTTCTACACACAAAAATTTTCTCAAAGGAAGTTTGAATCATCTGATTTATTCTCCCTCCTTCTTGACTGCCTTCTTGGAGGCCAGATCAGCCATCTTTGCTGGCTGGCAAATATTTCTTACCTAATTGCACTGAGCACATAACTGCCCTGTTATCTCATAGCTTTGTGGAAGGACAGTATGTCATCCTGAGCCCCACCCCTGTCATATTTTCTCTCATGCACATGTTCTGAATGCTTCTGTTTATTTCTGGAAGGGTTTGGTTTTTTAAAAAAAAATATTGTTGGAAATGCTTCTCTCCCTGTCCCCAGAAACTCTTCTACAGGCAGATCCTCTATACTGGAAGGAAACTGCCACTTGGCTAAGATTGGCTCTGGTTTCTATCCTCTCCAGATCTGGTATCCAGTAGAGGATGAAATTCTAAGGAGGACAATAACAGTTTGAATGGCAACTTTGAAGGCCAGACAACAATTGCACAAATAGCCATTGTTCCCCATAATCTCCTTTCATTTTACATAGTGCAATGGTTATCAAAGCAGGGGCTGTGGGAATGGGGAGACCTCATGTTTGAAGGCAGTCCCAATCAATGAAACGCTGCCCAAATCTCTCAGGTGGGTCAAAATATTGCTAGAGTGCCAAATCTTGCCTCATTTCAGTCATTTTGTCTGCAAATTTCACTTAAAAATCTGGCAAGATGTCATGTTTGGCGTTGTTTGTGTACAATTTATCACTTGAAATTATTTGACAGCAATTCCTAAGGCCGAAGAAGAAGGCGCATGATACCTACAGTGCTTTGATGGGCACGTACGGTTCTGTACGTTTAATTTTGGAGAGGTGCCATTTGGAGGCTTTTAAAACCCTGATTAAGAAAAATGGTTTACTAAACCTCTTCAGGGCTTTACATTCCTTTGCCCAGAGGTTCTAGAATTGAGTTTACTGACTTTTGTACTTAAGTTCCTTGTGTCCCCAAGAAATGACAAAACATTTCAGTCATGACCTGCTGATATGATTGCATCACTGCCATTGGAGTTAGGAAATTAGAAATTAGTATTAAAAAAACACTGTGTGTGTGTGTGTGTGTGTGTGTGTAGAGAGAGATACATACATACATGCCTGCCGCACTGTCAGGTGTAATATCAAATGTATTTTAGATGCTTCTATGGAACAGTAAACAACTTTCCCTTAATTAAAAGCATGCTACAGGTGATGACTAAGCTGACACTGATTTTTTATTTATACCTATAGGAGTAGAAAAATATGAGCACAGAAACATGCAATGTTGTCATCCCTCTTACAGTCTCACAGGGTGCAATCTAGCAACAGCTACACCCTCCAATTCTCTTGCATGTGTAAATTGGCTTTCAGCTATTATAGTGAACTTTTGCAGCTGCGCTCCAAACAGCTTGCCTTCAATTAATTGGAGGAAGGACTGGCTACATTCACAAAGCATACTTATCCTTTGCTCATTTACTTGTGGCTTATTCAATTAAGCCAATTGTTCAAGTTTATCCACAATACCCTGAGTTGCAAATAAAGTTTGGACTGCCCTTGAGATTTTTGATCATGAATGTGGAGCTAGAACAACAGAAAAGTGATCAGAAATTTCTTGATTTCTTAGTTGTGAAATTACAGTAGCTTAGTGGTGAAATTACAGCTAAAAAAAGGATCCTATCTTTCTATCATTGCAATGAGTCATCACAAAAGCTTAATGGTGAGGAGCTTAAAACCTGTATTAGGAAACCCTTTTGAAAACCCTTCCCAATTCCAATTTAACTGCAAAGTTTTAGGACCAATCAGTGGAAAACATCTGGCCACCAGTTTGCACTTGAATGGCAGGAGTACAGTTTGAATGCTTGTCCTTATACTAATGGTTATTACAAGCAAGCAAGCTGAGGACATGAGTTGGAAAGTGCAGTAAACAGTCCATCCTCCCATAATTGCTTTTCTTTCTAAATAACATTCCCAAGAATGCAGAGCCAAATTCTTGCACAGCATAACTGGGTGGCTTCTTTGCTGACATTTACCACCCAGATGTCTCTTGATGTTGAATATTTACGTGTCTGTGTCTTCTCTTACCACTGTCCCAGCCTTTATAAAAGCTGCATTGGAGTGTTTTAGGATTTCCACCATTAATTCTGTCCTTCAGACTTCTGGTCAGTGTATGTCACTTTCCTGCATGACAGCCACATGTGGCATCTGTAGAACGGGATATATGTGTGTTATAGCTGATTCTTGACTTTTTTTTAACTGAAGTTTCCATTGATCAAAGCCAGACACCCTGATTTGAGACAGATATTGTCCCCAAACATCTGGATTTTTAGAGAAGACCTTTCCTCTGGGCTCTTTCACTCCAGATGCTTTGGGGAAAGGAGCCAAACTATGGGAAAGAAAGGTATGTAAGTCCTGTACCCCCATAGTGAAATTCAATATTTTTTTACTACCATTTCTATGGGCGTGGCAGGGGAAGGATACTGCAAAATCTCCATTCCCACCCCACTCTGGAGCCAGCCAAAGAACTGGCCAGCCAGTTCCCCAAACTACTCAAAATTTCCACTACCAGTTTTCCGGAGCCTGTCAGAACCTACTGAATTTCACCCCTGCTCTACCCTATCTGTGCAAGCCAAAAAAAAATTCTATATTTTTACGCAGTCCTTTTCCATTTTAATTTGTTCTTTTTTTCTCCCTTTTTTTTTTGACAAATGGGACTCTTCATATATTTGATTATGGTATCTAAATGGCTATTCTTGGGTTGTTTTTTTACTGGTTTAATTAGACTGTGAAATGATGTGAGCTGGTTTGTAATTGACTGTGTGGTTAGGGTGGGGTTTGGGGTGGCAATTTATGCATCACCTAAAACGAGGACAAGAAAGATGCCACTTTTTATAACATCTACATGTGCTCATATAGATGGAAATAATTACTAGCCATTAAATAGGAAAGGGCATTAATTAAACACAAATGGGTAACAATTATCTTATTTTAATACAGGCATGGACCTACAGGTCAGCCTCCTGTTCTTCCTTGCAGTTCTTTATTTTTAAACTGGATTTTAGCCTGGAAAGCTTTGTAATAGTCCTCTTTAAAGTAGGAAAAATTCTTTTTAAAAATTAGATATTTCCTGGTTGGGTTACAAAACCATAAAATAACATTCTGAATAATACAGATATTACTTCAAGTATATAATTGTAAAAATAATAAAACAAGGCAGACAAAATGTCTATGGAGATTCTCAGTCATCCAGATCATAGTTGTCTCAAAGATGCTTTTTCAATTGGACTGGTTTTTTTTTCCTTGAGAAAGAAGAAGACATTTTGATTCTTATCCAAGAAGCTTCATCAGTTGTCATTTGTCAATTATCTTTAAAATTAATACATTTTCCCTTTTAGAATGGTTCTCCCATCTTAAATAAATGCTCATTCTATTTATGTTTCAATATCAGAATCAAGGGGAAAAGGTCACAGCCTCTGTTTTCATGTACTTACAAAAATGCTGAGTGGGTGGATTTGGATGATTGATTAGCTGAACTTTGATTAATCCTGGGGGCTGGGGAATTCTGGTAGTTGAAGTCCACATGTCTTAAAGTTGCCAAATGGGAAGAACACTGATATAGAGGACAACAAAGGAAATTCAGGTTTTTCCATTAAGCTGAATTGTCTCTTTGGAATATCACAACATGTATGGTGGTTAGAAGGTTAAGCCACCCACCTCTCTCTTATAACATTTCTAGAATCCCACTCCTACATGGCATTGAGCTTAGAAGATCTATTGGCGTCAGTGAAAGATCCCCCCCCCCCCAGCCCTTGTCATTGGATAGGCAAGCTATTCAAGGAGACTAGCGCATGGAAAGAGGAAGATTAGCTTTTATATCCTTAGGGAGGAAGTTTCTGGATGAATCAGAACTGAAGGAATAGCAATAGCACTTAGACTTATATACCGCTTCACAGTGCTTTACAGCCCTCTATAAGCAGTTTACAGAATCAGCCTATTGCCCCCAACAATCTGGGTCCTCATTTTACCCACCTCGGGAGGATGGAAGGCTGAGTCAACCTTGAGCCTGGTGAGATTCGATCTTCCAAACTGCTGGCAGACGGTGATCAGCAGAAGTAGCCTGCAGTACTGCACTCTAACCACTGCGCCAATGTGACTCATAATAAATAATAATAGAATAATAAAGAACCTCATTATGACGCTCACCCGCCCCACATGGCAAATTGAGATCTTCTGTCTAGGCAAAGATATTTTGGAGGAAGCCAAGGGAATGTCAAGGGAAGTTGTTCCTTTACTTTTAAGCACTGTTGTGCTGGAAGGGATAGGAATTTTTTACAAAACTCCGCAGTTATGTAAGAAAAGTATACCTATATACTCCCATGCACTGCAACCAACAGAAATGTTATATGAGAGAGCAGGATGGATTAGCTCTCTGACTGGCATACATGCTGTGATATTCCCAAAAGATAATTCTGCTTAGAGAGGGAAACCCAAACTTGTCATGTATACATTATCAGTGTTTTCCAAACTTGGCAACTATAAGATATGTGGATTTCAACTCAAAGGAAATTAATGTAAGAGTTGCATTTATGTCCCTGCTAGATAATGAATGCATTTATTAAATAAACTTTTTAATTAATGGGAAATCAGTGTTTGCATAATTGCCACAGGAAGGAGACTTTCTGTATGTTGCAATACATGGAGATGTAGTAGTTATCCTTTTCTTCCATAACTGTGGATTTTTCTTAAAATCTCCCTTCTCTTCCTGCACAATAGTATTTAAAAGTAGATAAAATGTTCCCTTGGCATCCTTGGATTTCTGCAAAATATATTTGCCTAAGTAGTTGCCTTATTGGGCAGGTGGGGATGTCATAGTGAGATCATTATTCCTTCAGTTTTGATTTATTAGAGACTTCAGACATGAAGAAACAAATAATTTGATAATTTTTATTGTTCATGTTCTGAACTAAAAGCATTAAATCCTCCCACTCTCCCCTCTCTCTCACACACAAACATAATGTACATTCATACCTACTACAGTGTGTGTAGTAAGTCTCTCTCTCACTCACTCTCTCACACATACAATGTACATTCCTACTTACTAAAGTGTGTGTAGTAAGTCTTTTTCACAGACTCTCACTCACAATGTACATTTCATACTTACTACAGTGTGTGTAGTAAGTCTCTCACTCACTCACTCTCACACACACAATGTACATTCATACTAATTATAGTGTGTGTAGTCTCTCTCACTCACTCTTTCACACACACAATGTACATTCATACTTATTACAGAGTGTGTAGTAAGTCTCTTTCACTCTCACACACACAATGTACATTCATACTAATTATAGTGTGTGTAGTAAGTCTCATTCACTTATTCTCTCTCACACACAATGTACATTCCTACTTACTACAGTGTGTGTAGTAAGTCTCTTTCATACACACAATGTACATTCATACTAATTATAGTGTGTGTAGTAAGTCTTACTCACTCACTCACTCACTCACTCTCACACACAATGTACATTCATACTTACTACAGTGTGTGTAGTAAATCACTCACTCTCGTACACACAATGTACATTCATACTAATTATAGTGTTTGTAGTCTCACTCACTCACTCTCTCACACACACAATGTACATTCATACTTATTACAGTGTGTGTAGTAAGTCTCTCTCTCTCTCTCTCTCTCTCTCTCTCTCTCTCTCTCTCACAAACATACACACACACACACACACACAGTACATTCATACTTACTACAGTGTGTGTTAAAGCTGATCCAGCTAGGCTTCGGTATCAGAAGAATTGAAGCAGGAAGTTTACCAGGCATTGTATTTCATTCTGTGTGGTGATTTCAAAATAGTACACTTTTCATTCCCTTTTATCTGCCCCAGTAAGGCACGTTCAGTTCCATCTTGGTACTTTACATAGGTCTCCTGGCATTTTTATGTTAAGCTAACCCACATCCATTTCATATGCGAACCACCTTCCTTTGAAAACCATCTCTTGAATCTTTGTGGAGATCTTCCTTTTGATTCTTCTCAGAGTATAAACTATTCCAGAACAAATGTTTCCTTTTTTTTACCCTATCTCCTGTATGCCTTTTCATGCATCTCAATTCAAACCTTTGCACAGACACGTAGCACAGGCAGTAACCGCAGAATAACACTCTGGTATTTAATAATTCTGGTGGTATTCCCATAACATTATCAGAAGCGATAGGATGACAAGCCAAAGCCCTATAAATCCAAGCATTGTAACATAAATGGATACAAGGATTGAATCTTGGATCTTTGGTTTCCTCGGTTGCAAGTACCCGTAAAAGTGGCAGGGAACAGGGCAAGCTAGTTTGTTGCCATCTGTCACCAGTTGTTAAAAAGCAGGATTAGAAAGTGCTGTTTGAAAACAAATCCAGTATGGTGCACGCTATACTGATTACAAGACCTATTTTAAATTCTGAGGAAGCCAGGCTCCTAAATTTAACTTAAAACAGGAAGCAAAATATACTTTTGGCACAAGCAGCACAAGCATCAGCAGTTGTGGTCTCTCTGCTTAGGAGCCCTTTCCAGAATTTTCTGTAATCCCTGGGGATCAGGCAAACATTTTTCCATGGAGAGAGCAAAATGTTTTGCATGGCGTGTGGCAACAAGAAGCCCAGCTTCTCCCTAACAAAATAAGTCTCAGCAGCTTGGAGTTGATGCAATAGAGAAAATGTCGGCAAACTTTCCAACCCATTTTTGTGGTGATGGCTTTTTCTGTTGCACTGAGCCCAAACGGAAGGGGAAATGCCATCAGCTGTGTGTAATGTATATTCCCTGAGGTTATTTCAGGTGGTTCTTAAAAAGGAAGGCTGAGTCTTCAACTATGTTGTTTGAAGTTATCTTCTGGAATCTGGTACCTTCCTGATGTGTTAGATTTCAGCCACTGACCGTGATAGAGATTCTATGAGCTGACATATAAATCTGAAAAGTAATAGCATATTTTTCAGAGTATAAGACACACCTTTCCCCCCCCACAAAAAAGGGCGAAAATCTGGGTGCATCTTATACACTGAATACAGCATTTTTGGCCTCCCAAAACCCCACCCCTTTGCAAAAATAGCCATGCATAGCTTTTAGGAGGCTTTCAGAGTGCTCCTGGGGGCTGGGGAGGGCAAAAATGAGCTAAAAATGGGCCATTTTGTGCTCATTTCTGCCCCTCCCCCCGCCAGCCTCCAGGAGCACTCTATAAGTCTCCTAAAGGCTATGCATGCCTTTTTTTTGGGGGGGGGGGGAGGTCTGCAGAGTGCAAACATTTTTTTTAATTTGCCTCTTCAAAATCTTTGTGCATCTTATGCTCTGAAAAATATGGTAATTTGAGGATGGAGTTCAAGAATTGGGTTTTTCTTTCTGTTCCCCAAGATTTCACAACTGCCTGGGTGATGGGACATTTAGTTGTGTTGATATTTGGCAAAGGTCATTCATCTCTTATTGTCTTGACTGCCATCATGTTACATTTGATTACTGGGTAACAAAAAAGTCTCCAGGCAATTTATAATTCATCTATCTTTGAAACTTTGAAACTTACAAGAGATAAAGGCAGAGATAAAGAATGTTTCAACCTCAAATTAATCTTTTACAAGACAACTAAACTATTCTCAATTTGAAAATATGTTGATGTTTGCCACTTCTTCAAAGATGCCAGAGCTGACTCCTTCATGTAGTAGAACTATCACTCCCAGAATTCCCAAATACCATAATCCCTGGGAGTTGTATTCCAAAAATTCTGGAGGGAGCTGCACTGTGAATGTTTACATGTTATGTGCAATTAAACCATGGCAACATCTAATGTTTGTGTAGTATTATTTTCAGCAGACTGTGTTTTTCTATTGTTGTGACTTAGATGAAGTTCAGAGCACATTTTATCACCAATTCATGTAAAACTCCACATAATCCCAAAGGGTTCACATACTTTTTCTTGCAACTGTATATAGAAGGTTTAAAAATATATGTTAACCAGAATTCAAGTGTTTTCTTGGATCAGGTTAAAATTGCATCTAGTCCTCCTGGTTTAACTATGACCAACCAAATCTATCTGGAAAGCCAAAAGTTGGGTTCCATAGATGACACACTTACCAACATATGCTGTAGATCTGATAACTTTTTATGTACTGTACTGCTTTTGGCTTACAAGAGACACGTATTTCAGTGCATACCTAATGGGATTTATTGGGGTTTTCTGTTTATCCGTGATTCTGTGCAGTAAGCTGTACATTGGAGGTCTACTGCATAAATGCACTGGGTTGAGAACATCTTAAAGAACTTGGTAAATAGTCTCTCATCCTAGTTTTTATTCTGCTGAATAGATATGGCAGCCTCTGCAAGAGGTGTTGTCAAAGCTGGAAGATCATTTGCTAATAACCAGGGATAAATGTCTTAATGTCTGATTTCTCATTCTCAGGGCATTAAGCTTTGCTTTGGATTTGGGCAGCGGGGGAGGAAAATTGTTCAACTTGGCACAGTGTCATTGCTGAAGTTGTAGAAGCAAAACTCAAAGCCCCTTTGAAATTCAAAACAAGGGTTGTTCAATTCTGCCTCTTTTAGTTTTATAAAGCTTCTTTGATTCACTAATTCCCAATTACTAAATTACAACACTTGGTGTTATCTAGGGCTTTTGGATCTCATTCAGCTCTTTTGATTCACTGATCTTAACATAAAAAGCTTAGGACATGTAATTTAAGGACTTGTGAGCTACAGTTTAGTCATCCAGAGTATCTCCTCCTCTGCAGTCTTTAAAAAAAAAAAACTTCATTCTGTTAGAAAACACAGCTTACCTGCTTTTCGGTTTAAAGGACTGTGTTGGAATGCTTAGTATGAAACCGCAATCTGCATATAGAAACCTGCCCCATGGAAGGAGGCCTCTCACACGGCATCCTTTCTTCTTAATGCATCAGGAGCAAATAAGTGAATCGTATTGGCCTTGGTGAATCAGTGCTCTGACTCACTGACTGTGCTACTTCCTACTTCTAAAGAACTTTTTCAGCATAAATCTATGTCATAATACTAGCATACTGATTTTCAGCCTTTCTTAATAATTCCCATTTCGGATTTACTCGCTTCACCTCTGCCTTGAGCACTGTTTAAACATTCATATAATTCTTCCAACATGACACTAGGATCTCTTTCCCGCTAAGTAATTGCCAAGTCAAATCCCTTCTGTATCCACGAAGCTAAAAATTTTTTGCTACGATTTGCCCTTGCTTACGTCATGCTACCCAGATGTATCTAAATCTTAGGATTACCAGAATTTGAAATATCACACGCACCGTTTTTCCCTTCTGCCTCTGCACATAAACTAAACTAAACTTTGGGTCATTTGATAATAGCAGCCGAAATGGTGCTCCTTTTCTAATATGCCAATCACAGAAGTTCTCTGTGTGGCCAGACTGCTGTTATCATCAGAGACCTATTAATAACCAGATTCATTAGGCACAATCGGTCATTCCTCCTGGTTTTCAGGCTTGGATCTTGAAGAGCCGAGGTGACGCAGTGGTTAAATGCAGCACTGCAGGCTACTTCAGCTGACTGCAGTTCTGCAGTTCGGCTGTTCAAATCTCACCGGCTCAGGGTTGACTCAGCCTTCCATCCTTCCGAGGTGGGTAAAATGAGGACCCGGATTGTTGTTGGGAGCAATATGCTGACTCTGTAAACCGCTTAGAGAGGGCTGAAAGCCCTATGAAGCGGTATATAAGTCTAACTGCTATTGCTATTGCTTTTTACTGGGCCTCAAGCCTGCCACATATTCAGACATATTCTACTGTGGGAAATTGAGAGGGGGCGGGTCGTGATGGTGGCTGATTGGGCCACGTAATGGACATGTGGGTGCTGGGGCAGGATCTTGAACTTTCAACTGGGTGGGAAAAACCTAGAAGCTTTCAGATTCGAGTTTTCCCAGATGTGTTAACATGGCTTCTTTAATAAATTTGAATTTTGAGGAATCTCTAGCCTCAGATTCTTATTTGATGGAGGGTGCTATTTGGAACCCTGACATTAACCCGAATCTGAAAGCCTCCAGGTCCTGGAGTCCAAAGGGACTTGCTTCCTTGCCCCATTGAGCACAAATACAAGGACTCTGCAGTGATCAAAGGAAAACTGCCATCAGCCCTTTGGTTGGCCATTTTTGTAGCGAGAAATGGAGAGGCATTCCATTCCTAATGCCAAAACCTAGGTAGGCTTGAAAGACATATTGAGGATATGGGTTGGATTTGCCTGTTCTGCGGGCAGTTCAGTGAATAACTCTTCCTATCCCAATCAGAGCAGAAATCTCCTCGTAGTCCAAGGAACATCTCAACTTGGAGGTTTCCTTTCTTGATCACCAATATTGTAGAGACGTTTACAGCAGGACTTTTGCCTACCACTGCTGAGGGGGAGAAATTGGCTACTTTAGCTGTTTATTGTGCATGAAGGAATCAAAGATTTCTTTGTGAAAATGAAAAGCAGATGGTTGAAAGAATTTTCCCTGATTCCAGCAGTCTCTCTCTTTCTAGCCCCCTTGAGCCTGCATTGCGAAAAATGCATCTAATGACTTTAATTTATTTATTTATTTTGGTTGGTTGCTGGAATTGAGATACTTCCATTTATCAAAGCTATTTCAATATGGAAGGCCTCCATGGATTTCTTAATTATTATTTTTTTAAAACAAACAGATCTCAGGTCTAATTATTTGACAATCTGTCATTCCAACATGGTGATCTTAAGCAGATAGTTCCGTGGTAAGGAACATTTTCTAGTAGAGGTTCAAAGATCACCTCTATATATGAACATACTCTAACCACTGCAAAGGAAAGAGATTCTAATATTGAACATTTCGGACTCACTAAAGCACTTTTTAACAAATGAATTGTTTTATAAAAATTACTATGCCCCTCTAGCATTAAAAAAAAAATCAAAAATAGATTCCAAACAAAATAAAAGCCAAGAACGATGTAGTGTGTCAACAAATAACACATAAAAAGCAAGATAGTCAAATGTAAGGCTTCAGATATTTAAACCTAACAGGAAAGGATCAATATCTGATCGAATAGGGAGTCCCGCAGTCAGGACAATACCAGATGGATGGCTCTGCCTATCTCAGGTTAGTATACCATGGACTATAACCAGAGGCAGAATTATGAGCAGGACCTACCTAATATATCTCGCTGTCTGGGGTGGTGATGCTGGGGGAAGACATGCCTCTTTAAAACTGGTGCTTTTATTCATTCACATCAATATCTTGAACTGGGGATGTTATTTTTTAAAAAATAGTTTTTATTAAACATTATTACCTTTAAAAACAGAAAGAAAAACACAACAACATAAGAAAAAACAAAACATACATAACAATATAAAGTAATTATACAGCCTTTTGTATCGGCATTCATGATATTGACTGGGGATGTTATTATTTGCATATTTAGTCTCTAACTAAGCAATACATTGAAGCGTGTCTGAACACAATGGGGAAAAAAGCCAAATAACTGTTCGGAGATTTCAATTTTTTAATAATGTTTTGTAGAGTCACAGACTCAGGTTTACTACCAAAGATATACAGTATAAATGCATATTGGCTCTTTCATGTGTCTATGTGAAAAAGAGAGATTCACATGATTTTCAAGTAATTCACCAAACTTTCTCAGTATCTGTGGGAGTCAACTTTTCCCTGCTTGTGTTTGCGTGTTTGCATGCGTACACACACAAAAATGACACCAGTAGAAAATTGGGAGCTAATACTTGAATGAGACAGAAAAGGGATGGCATTTGTGAACAAGATTTGAACCACAAACTACTTGGTAATTAGTATTCACCTCTGCAATAACGCCAGTGTTTTCACTAGTGTTCCCTCCCTCCCTCCCTCTGACATTATGCTGGAAAATAATTACTGAAAACATGCTACAGATCAAACATGATCATCATAAATGAGGAACCAATGTCCATGGTTTGAGTGTTACCGCAATCCTCATTTTGCAGCTATGAAAGCATATCCAGTTTATTCACCGGTTTTCATTGATTCTCACTGAGTATGGAGTAGCAGGAGGGCAAACATGTGCAAACTTTTGCCCTTAAGTCCTCCAAATGGGGGGGGGGAACCCTGAAATGAATATCCCACTCTGTTTGATAGCATCACTGCCATGCCAGTTTCAGGCCTTAAAGACTGAAAAACTAGCAAAACTAAACATGAACCATGAAGCACAAATATCACTTGCAAAAGTATCAAGTTTGCATCTGTTGCGATCATAATCATGGATTACTGTACATTTCTTCACTTAACCTATTTTATTAAGCATATAAAACTAAGAGTCCTATGCCCAGATTTTCTTGGACATTTTATTGGTATACAGTTATGCCAGAGCTGACAGGAAGAAAAGTTAACTTGAAATGTCTATGAAACAAGAATAAAAAGGCGATGACAGGTTAAACAAACAACACAAGCGGCATTCAAGTGAGGGTTTTGTGGAGGCTGGTGATTTCAAAGAGGAAACACTGACCCTGCTTGCATAAACTGAAGATTTTGTGCAAACACTGATTTCAAACCGTAAACAATGGCCACATGCAGAGACTTTTGTTTCTGAAGCATGACTCCATAAAAGAGGATGACGGAATGTTTAGAACAAGAATGCAGAAATAGCTCACGATTAAGGAATCAGTAAGATACTTGCTGGATATTGGTGTGATGGAGCATCTATCTGCACAGAAATCTTTTTCTGTTGTGTCTTTATGCTGTGAAAGAAAACTGGAACTTGGAGAAACATTGTGAATCTCAGTACATCAAGCCCCGAAGCTTCAGAATGGAGCTTTAGAAATAGATAGCAGAAGTCATCATACCTGATGGGTTCTTAGCTTCATAGATGTGACAGAGCCTAAACATTCAGATAGTCCTCGACTTACAACCACACAATTTAGTCCAAAATTTCTGTGGTTAAGTGAGACAGTTGTTAAGTGAATTCCCCATTTTATTACCTTTCTTAGCAGATTTAAGTGAATTACTGTATTGTTAAGTTAACAATACAGTTGTTAACTAAATCTGGCATCTCCATTGACTTTGCTTGTCAGAAGGTCACAAAAGGTGATCACATGACCCTGGGACACTGCAGCCATCATAAATATGAGTCAGTTGCCAAGCATCTGATTTTTGATCACATGACCATGGGGAGGCTGCAAAGGTCATAAGTGTAAAAAAAACGGTCATGTGTCCATTTTTTCAGTGCTGTTGTAACTTTGGTCACTAAATGAACTGTTGTAAGTCAAGGACTACCTCTACTACTCAACCAGACCTTCCCATTGATAGTTCCTGAGATTTGCATATAGAAACAAGTTCACACTTTCAAACTGTGACAGCACTCATCTAACAACCTGGAGTGCCACATTTATCCTTAGCAGGACAATCTCTTATCAGAGAACCTTCTATCTAGAGAGTAGTGAGTGACAGTTCCTGGACCTGGGAGTCAAGATCAACATGGAGGAAAAGAGACACTTCTTGCCTCGGAAATGCACTCTCCAGCTTCAAAGGACAGCGAGAGAGATTTGAGATGTGCAGCTTTTAAGGTCCAAAGCAGAAAACATGCCTTGGGTTCAGTCCAGGTGTGCTCTGGCATTGATTCCTTGCAGCTGGATTGCTATGAAAGATTATTTGCATCATCAACATAATTTGCATGATTTAAAAACTCCTTTGGGGATTGCTGCTTTTACAAAAATTGCAGGTTTTTTTAACCAGGTTAAGAGCCTACGTGTTTTACCTATGATTAAAGAATTAATACTGTAGAGCCTTAATCCCACTCGGTACTTGTCTGTAGGGCTATGCAGGCAGCTCTCCAGTCCTGAATAGCAGAACAGAGGGCTGATGTACTTGAGAAAAGACTTTATTTTCATGGAACAGAAGTAACTTTTCTAGTATGGGCTAGAAATGGACTGGCAGGAGGGTGGTCAAGACTAATCAGTCCTACTCAAAATGTGTAGTCAAAGTTGTCAGACTATTCATGATTGGCAGAGACATGGTAACAAGGTCAGCCAATGTATAGGGCTTAGTAAGAAGGTCAGCCAATGGAAGCTGAAACAGCTTTGAGCCTGGGTGCGGTTTAGCTCTGCAGTTCTGAGTGCTGTGCTAAAAATTGAAACTGAAACTAGCTTGTCTGTATTAAACTCTGAACTCTCAACTGAAACCAGTCTCTCCTCTGCTTGTGTTTTGCCTGTAACTACTACCACCTTGGAGAATCCACTATTGGTATTGTACATTTACTCATGTGTTTTTATGTATACAAAGAAGTTAATGAATCCTGCTTAAACAGTTAGCAGTGTGTGCTTTCTGGATTTGATTTTTGCAACAAACTCTGAAAAAAGTTCATTGTCTCCAGACCATAAAACTTTCCCAAAAATTCACCTTTTGTGCAAGTGCCTACTAAAGCTCAGTTTGTAAATCCTTGCTCCTCATCATTCCGTCAGAGAATCTGGCCCGATACAGACATCGCTGTAAAAATCAGTCAAAAGGATTATCTACCCTCCTCTTTCTCCCTGACCAACTGACTAAGAAGAGTTCTCAAAACTCTGTCCTTTCTGATATCAGTTTGTTGGGCCGACTAAATATCAAACAATAAACTACAGTTTAGCCTTCACATTGTTTTTATTTTTAATGTATTAAGGTAGCTATATTGGCTTTTGATTCCTTTTAGTAGAAGAGAATATCTGTAACTCAGGGTTGAATTATGGAGTTCTTGGTATTCTCTGAGCTGAATGGTTTCTTTTCAGACATTTCATCACTAATGCAAAACAGTACAGGCTTTGCTGCCTGCTTATATATAGTAGTTTACACTGCCAGCATTGGTGGGGGTGCAGTTTCCTCTTTAATTATTTTCTTGGGTAGCTGGAGTTGCTATTAAAGCACCATTGGCAGACCTGGTGTTTTATCCATAGGCAAAAGGCAGGGACATTATAATTTACTCAGTAGGTAAAGGAAGAAGGTAAGTAAATACAGCAGGTAGTCTGACTACCAAAGAGAAAAGAGGCTTTTAAACAGATTACTATGCAGCCTTTAGTTTAAATACCATGTTCTCCTTAGCTTGCTATGCCAACACGAGTGCAGGTTATGTTTTGGTTTTTTTTTTTTTTTTACTTCAGAGCATTTGAAAATTACATGGTATGTTTAAGTACAATCCTACTTCAGGAGGAGGTAATACTGAACCGGAGACCTACTTTTAAAATACAAGTTGAAAAACTGTAAGCCTTCCCAAACATCTTTACTTGCAACAAATCATTTAGGCTTCACATTGGCCTCATCGATATTCTTGGAATTATTATTTTCTAAATGAAAAAAGTCGGCCTAGCTGGTTTAAGAAAAATTGAGTGATTTGGGAGCAGCTTGGAGGATTAGAAAAGTGGTAAGCTGCAATTTAGCCAGTTTGCATTTGTGAGTAACAATGTTACCATACCAATACTTTAATAACAATAATGAGTGCTATTATTAATATTAATAATGAAGTCATCCCCAGCCCAACCACCTGGTTAGATAGCCAGGAAATGAATTAAAGATTACAAATCTATTAAGGGAATAAGCAGCATTGCACAGTTTCATTTGATGTGATAAATGCCCTCCAAAAACCCCATTCATTATTTAAGTTTAAATTCCAAGAAACTTTTAAAATGTGAATAAAGATTAGAAATGGCCAATATCTCATTAAGCCTGACTTGAGGGCATAGGAGATTCAGCTATTTCATGAGGTTTAGGCTAATATAATTAAAATTCACCTGATTTTTTTTTGGGGGGGGGGAGGGTGGAAGATCCAGTAAGCCTCATTTCAGGAAAAAAGGTACCCAACCAGAGAATCACTATAGAAAAGGTAATGGTTCTGTTCATCAGTCATCTTTTTTCTGACACCTTAGAATTTTAATCAGGACCATGAGAGACTTTTGGTACCTTAGTTGCAATAGACGTGATCTCAGGAGTTGGCAAAAGAACATTTAACCTATTGCATAAAATAAAGGCATATGTGATCTGGAAGAGATCACTGAGCAGAGAATAGAGTTGAAGGTGGAACTGTTTCTCCTGGGTATTTTTGATGGGAAAATGGGGAAAAAATTACAATACATAACATTACATATTCTAACCGCAAATAGAATCTTTTTAGCACAGAATTGGAAACAAACAGATACTTCTCCAGACCCGATTATAAGAAGGGAAATATATGAATGCGCAGAAATAGATCGACTGTCTGTGAAAATGAAGGAGAGGGAAGAAACTTGAGTACTATCAAATTTGGAATAGATGGCATTCCTGGCTTGAGAGTAAACGTAAAACTTAGGGTATAAAAGGTTAAAGTATAATATATAGAATGTAAAAGGTATAAGAAATATAAGATATTGATTTGATGTCATTATATCTTAAATAAGGATAGGATAGTGAAACTGAGGTAGAATTTTTGTAAATAGGATTGTTACGAAAGACATTGATACCGATACGGAAAAGCTGTTATAAGTGCAAATTTGTGTTTTGTCCTTTAAATGTTGGAAAATTCAATAAATACTATTTTTTGAAAAAGAATAAAGGCATATGTGGCAAACACTTTGCAGAAGGGACATGATATAACATAAATGCTATATATGAGGAAAATACTGAAATGTTGGGTATGTGTTGCAGACCAGAAGGCTTATCCTCTTTGTCTTCTGTTAGCCTGGTATTGCCTTCATACAAAATTGTTCAATTACTGCTTTGCTGCCAGTGTGAAGTATAAAATATAGGAGGGCTTTAAATTTTCTTTTTAATTTTGGGTGGTGATGATTTTCCCCCTCGCTCACTTGCTGTCATGTCAGAAGCACCAAGGAACTTCCAGGTTGAAGAATTACCGTATTTTTCGGAGTATAAGACGCACCGGAGTATAAGATGCACCGGAGTATAAGACGCAGCAAGGTTTTGAACAGAGTAAAAAAAAGTTTTTGCACTCTGCAAACCTCCCAAAAATGGCCTGTTTTTTGCAAAAATGGGCCCTTTTTTTCAAAAAAGGCATGAATAGCCCTTGGGAGGTTTGTAGAGTGCTCCTGGGGGTGGGGGGGGGGAAAAACTAGCAAAAAATGGTCCATTCTTTGCAAAAATGGGCCCTTTTGCCAAAAAAGCACATGGATAGCTTTTAAGAAGCTTATAGAGTGCTGCTCGGGGCTGGGGGGCAAAAATGTGCCATTTTTCACTCATTTCTGCCCCCCCCCCAGCCCCCAGGAACTCTGAAAGCCTTCTAAAAGCTATGCGTGGCCATTTTGGTGAAGAGGCGGAGTTTCGGGAGGCAAAAAATGCTGTATTTGGTGTATAAGAAGCACCCAGATTTTCAGCCTCTTTTTTGTGGGAAAAAGGTGCATATTATACTCCAAAAAATACGGTAGCCAGTGACATCATTGTTGCTCAGAGGAGCTTGTATCATCTCCCTGTTAAGTTGCCCACTGAAGTGCTACCCATCTTATCTACTCTTGGTCACCCACTTTCGAATGTCTGGGTTGGCAGAGCAGGAGCAAATGAAGGAAGCTTGCCCCATCACTCAATAGCACTGTTCTCAAACACGGGCTTGCTGATTGCCAACCCTGCATCCAATCCATACAAGCCAGTGCACTTCTCAATATTTCCCTATGAATTAAGATCTTTCTTCTCCCATTGCTTAAAGGCAGATTTTTATCTCAGGGTTAACTGCAATGTTTTTATCTGAGACACACCACAAAAGTTGAGATTCTCAGATGCAAATGTCAGTCATCTATTTGAAATAGGAAGGAACAGAGTAGCCAAAATTCTAGTGTGGTAGTGTGTGGGGTTCTTGCATTCTCCCCCACCAATGCCTGTTAAATATTGAATAACAGGAAATAGCATCCTGAAAATCTGCTTCTTCTGCTTTAAAGCCAACTCATACGACTGCAGATTTAATTTTTGTCATTTCCTTGGTGGGCCTGGAAACGTTTCCTCCACGAGTGGCTTTTAGAGTCATCAAGCCATCATTGGACCAAAATAACAGCAATGGGGAGAAGCTTTATATTGCTTCAGCTGTGGGAGGCTCTGAAGATGCTGTAGGTGGGGAACTGGCTTTCCCGGGCAGGAAGGAGGCCATATGAGAAGGTGATGAATGGGATCTAATCCAATAGAGCTGCTCTTACAAATGACTGCATGGATTGTGTCAAGCAAGAAAAAAAATCCATTTTTTAAAACGTTATTTTACCCACGAAGATTGAGTGCGCCCCAGAAGCAAATAGTGGAATACATTCCAGTCATTAATTTTCTTTACAGTGTTCAACATTTAGATATTAGTTATTTATATTAAATCAAGTATATAATGAATAAATATTATACATTTCTTCAGCCAAATCAGGAATGTGGAAAATCACTCATGCAGAGGCCAAGCTGGAATCTTCTCCTCCACACTCTGGCTGTCTCTGTTGCGTTGATGAGACACGGTGACAGAACTGCCCATCATATTGTCAGGGAACTTCCTGAGAACTTGGATCTTCTGGATCCAAAATCCTCCGGATCCATTCAGTAAGAGTCGCTTAGGTGAGATGGGCAGTGTAGAAATTTGATAGAAAAATAAATAAAATAAATTGGGACAGACTATCTGAATGAGTTTACCAACCTTGTTGACATCCATGAGGTGCAATTAATAGCAATAGCAATAGCAGTAGACTTATATACCGCTTCATAGGCCTTTCAGGCCTCTCTAAGCGGTTTACAGAGAGTCAGCATATTGCCCCCAACAATCTGGGTCCTCATTTTACCCACCTCGGAAGGATGGAAGGCTGAGTCAACCCTGAGCCGGTGAGATTTGAACCGCTGACCTGCTGATCTAGCAGTAGCCTGCAGTGCTGCATTTAACCACTGCGCCACCTTGGCTCTCTCTAATTAAATGAGGAAGTGAGCTGACAACAGACATGGGCAAATGTTAAAATCTTCTGTTTTCAGATAATGTCTCATCTGTTCTGAACAAAGGTATATCTCACATTTGTTGGGGCTTCAATTATTTGTAACAAGCTTATGGTCACCCATTGAAGCTGCACTAGATCCCTTTCCTCAGGGCAAGACTAAAATTCTTGAGAATCATAATACCAGCCCAAGGAAGCTCATGAAGGGTTGGTATTGGGGAGTAAGTAGTTGATACACCAGGAGCAGTCTGAGAGGGATTCAGCATTAGGCTTTGTCAGGGTAATGGTGATTTAATAGCTGACCAGCTGCTGTAATGTTGTAATACTGAAATGATGATGCAATGAGAATGAGTCAGCAGGGTTATTTAACAGTTATCACTTTAAGAGGCTGTATATATAAGATACAGCTATTTGAAAGACAAACCTCTGTTTACTGTATTTTGCACCTGGGTTGTCTCAAAATAGTCACACTGTGCGCACTCTGACAGGCTTCCCCAATGGTGAAATGCTAAGTGCTGTAGAATTATATAGTTGACATGCAACAGACGTTTTGTAGAGGAATCTGAATGAACAAGAATCTAGATCGGACCTGGGCATTTTATGCCCCCAGACCACATGCAGCTCTTTCCCTGTCCCTGTCTGCCCCATGTGAGGTCAATCAGAAATTAGAAATCAAATGTAAGTAAGTGTACACCATGCATGTAATACAACTGCAATGCTTTTATTTTGAAGGCAACTGGTATTTTTTTCCAATATACTGTACCTCTTGAGTGCACGCCTATGTACCTTCATAGAGGTGCTAGTGCTGCCCTCCACACAGTCCCAGTTTCTCATGTGGACACTTGGGAAAATTAATTGTCCACTCCTGATCTCAGTGCTGTTACCTGTAGCATACAGAGCCCCTTCTAGTGCAAGCCTAATATATAGGCAAGGAAGGGTGTAGCTTCCATGGCTATCAAGTGCTAAGGGGACAGACTATAGCAGACGGCAAGATACTATCATATGCTTGATGTTACTTGTAACTCTGATCTTTCTTTGCATTAGGTTGGAATCAAAGAAATAGTCTATAGCGCAACACTTAGAGTTAGCAGCAAATGCTCAAAATACATATTAAATGTAGTGGACTAAAATCCATGAAAGCTCACATGCTATGACACATCTTAGTCTTAAAGTGCTATATGAGATACTTGGTTGTTTAACAATCCAGATAGCAATCTCTATTGCAACAAAAAGATCTGAAACATGTAAGAAAACAACGAGGTTTCAGCAAGAGGGATGCTTCAGTGCTGATTCACAACTTACAAAGCAGCTGGCAATGCAGCAATACCTTGACTGGAAGTCTGTGGCCTTTAAGGGCCTGCACCTTTAGACCTAAACAGTAGTAGCAACATTAGGGGGGTGGGGTTGGCTCATGGTATAAATGAACGTTTTGGAGATGTATTACAAATATCATCTTCTCTTGGAGTTGGTTCTCACATCAGAATTTACTGATCCTGAGTCATTCTCACTTTCAGATCCAGATATTAGGAATTTTAAGGTCAGGATCCTTATGGTTCTGCTTTCCCCTTCATGCATCTCTGGATTGTGTGTAGTGTCTGAATCGCCATTTTTAAGAAGTCAAATGTATTAAGGTATAAGATTGTAGAGTAAATGATCTTGCAGATTAATCTATTGGAGGAGGCACAGCATAAGTAAGAGTGATGTGTTTAGAAATTTGTCATCTGTAGCTTAGCTCTAACTAAAAGTCAAGAACCCCAGAAACATAATTCAAGATAGTTTATCTGTTGGGATGTCTTGCAATGTTGTGACAACTCTATAATTCATGTTGTGAAGCCTGGTGTGTGCAAAGGGAAAGTCTCTTCCCATTTTCTGATCAGTGATTTCTTCTGGAGGCCCTGACAGTTGTCTCCAAGCTGGTGTTCCATGGATCTATTGGGCCTAAAACTTACATTATCAATCCTCTGCCACCCAGATTGCCACAGTAGAGAAGAAAGATTTCAGAATCACATAAGCTGTCTACCCACATAATTGTGGGCTTTCTGTTATTTCAGATGAAGTCAGTAGTTTGACGCTTATCATACTTTTGGTAGTGAATAGCTGGCCGACTAAGCTCTTTAAGTATCCGAATTCAAATGGCTCATAATAATCTTGGCTTTAAATTTCTTCCAGAAAATAACTTTCAAAGAAAGGGGAGAAATGATGTTGACAACTGAAGTGTTGCCCTTAATATTAATAACACAATTATAGAAATATCAAAGCAACTAGTTTGGAGCAGATGTATCTGTTCCGAAGGAGCAAATAATCTAGGATTTACCATGGTTTTGATCTTATTCCCCAACCTAGATTTGTTGGGGCTTTAGTTCCCATCTCCACCTTCTTCTCCATCATCAAAATAGCCAAACTGCCACACTAGCAAGAAATTAGGCAAGTAAAGTCCAACAAACCTTGGGAGGAAGTACTAAGTACTCATGTTGGGAAAGTTGCTTTTGACAGGTTTGCTACAAGGACAAATGAACAATCCTATCAGATGTCCCCAGGGGTGGGTTGCTAATCCCGTTCCAACTGGCTGTATGTGCCATGCGCCTGCGTGGAAGCGCAGAAGCCTTCAAAGACCGGTAAGGAGCGCGGGCGGGCGGGTGGGCCCTTCGCCGTTCCCGGAAGTTACTTACTTCCAGGTTCGCCGACCAACTGGTTCGTGGGGACCGCCGCGAACCGGTTGAAACCCACCCCTGGATGTCCCTCTGCCACATGCAAAGACTAAAATCAGCTTGAATATACATGACTTTTGTGGACCAGTCTAGTTCATTAGATATACTGTAGGTAACATTATTTTGGCAGAGGGGTAATATATATGCAGCACAGAGGGCAAAGACTTCCCAGACCCCTTTTGCAGTCCCTGGAGGGTCTACCTTCAAAGGAGTGTTTTTAAAGCCAATGAGGCTTATGGTATCACTACAGACTGGCAAAAGTCATGTATCTTCAGGGGTTGCAGGCAGGGGAGGTTGACTCCTAGTGACCTGGCTCATGATTCACCTAGAGCAAGACTGTGTGGTTGAGGAACTATGGCCCTTTATGGCTTGTGGACTTCCTGTACCAGTATGGGTAAACGGGCTGCAGTCCCCTACCCCTACCCCTGACCTAGACTAGGGGAGCCAACCCTGTGGATCCATTTAATGAGAATAGACTAGAGTAGAGTTCAGTTCAGTTCAATTGTTTATTAGCCATGTGTGATTAGACACACAAGGAATGTCTCCAGTACATAAGCTCTCAGTGTACATACAACAATAGTAATAGATCATTATCATAGTAATTGTAAAAATGCATTCATCATAAAACATTAGATACAACACAGTGATAGTCATGGATATTAAATAAGCAATCAACATAAATCACGCTAGGATACTAAGTAAACAATATAAATCACAAGTTACAAGCAACAAAGTTATAGTCATAAGAATATAAGGTGATAGTTAATAGGGAAGATGAGAATAATGATGGAGCACCTTACTAAATAGTTTGACGGTGTTGTGGGAATTAATTGTTTAGCAGAATGATGGCATGGGGATGAGCTTTCCTTGTGTCTACTTGTTATGGGGGTGATTGCAATAATAGTTTGGAGACAGTGATGCAAAGTGAATGGGGCTGCATCCTACACGAGGGGGCAGAGCTTAGCTTGATCATTGCATCATTTAGTTTGGCAAAGTGGGCAAAATCTTCCTGTCCCTTCCTCGTGCTATGCAGGGTCTTAACATCTTCTCTGTTTCTCTTCCTTTCCAGCCATGGTGCCTATGGGGAGAAATGCCGGGTTATCCTACCTGCTGTGCCGTGGGTGACATAGAGAAACGCTTGATTGACAGCTGTGCCCCTGAGTCTTCTGCGCAGTCTCAGAGTGGCTCACTCATCAATTTACAGCGAGGGCCTGAAACACAATGAACAAACTGACCTTCCACAATAACAGAATCATGCAGGACCGACGAAGTGTCTGTATTTTCCTTCCCAATGACGATTCCCTCAACATCATTATCAATGTGAGTGAACTGTCACCGGTTTCAGTGTTTGAATATCTCTTTGTTTTTAAACGCACAACCTGTGTAAGAGCAAAAAAAAGCATCATGGTAAATTGGTGGTTCATCTTCCAATCCTAATGCAAGCAGTTCTTGACTAACAAGCACAATTGGGACCCATAGCACAATTTGCAGTGCTAAGTGATTCTTACCCAGTTTTACAATGTTTTTTTATTATTGTTATTAAGCAAACCACTGCAGTTATTACGTGAATCATGCAGTTGTTAAATAAATCCAGTTTCCCCCACTGATTTTGCTTGTTGGGAGCTGCAACCTTGAAAGGTTGCAAAAACCCTGGGAAACATCCTAAATATACTCCAGTTTCCAAGCACTGAAATGTTGATCCCATGGCTGTTGGGATGCTGCAACCATCATAAGTATGAGGACAGGTTGTAAGTCATTTTTTTCAGCCCCATTGTAAGGTGAGATAGTTGCTAAAAAAGTGATTGTAAAGCAAGGACCCCATGAAAGCCAATCTTCGAGAGTTTTGGGAGCTGCTAAAAGTTTTGTCAGTCTGGTGCTTATGCTTTAATGCTACAAGAGAAATTTCCTGACAGTTAGAACAATTAACCAATGGAACAAGTTGTCTCCAGAAGTTTTGAATTCTCCAATACTGGAAGTTTTTAAGAAGATGTTGGATATCCATATGTCTGAAGTCCCTTTCAACTCTGTTATTCTATTCTACTTTGATTCCTCAGGCATTCACATCTCCAGCATGCTTCTCCTGAGACCCAGAATGTTGTCCCTCAAGCTTTCTTAGGCAGGTGCTTTCAAAGACCATAGACAGGACTGAAGGCCATACAAAAGCACATAGAAGAATTGCAGAGGACTAAATATTGCACAGGCAGTCCTTGATTTACAACCACAATTGAGCCCAAAATGTCAGAAAAGGAGATAATAAGGAAGATATTAACTTGCGCAGAAATGGGTAGACTAACATTAGAATTAAAAAAACAAAGGAGAGACAGAATATTATGACTTATGGAACAGATTTTATCAATGGTGGGAGTCAGAACACGAAAAAATTAGGCTAAGTAGACCTGGAAAGAGATATTTTATATGTATTAGAATTTGAATTTGAATTTGAATTTACTTTATTTGTATGCCGCCCTTTACCCTGAAGGGACTCAGGGCGGCTCACAATTCAAGGGAGGGGGAAACAAACAAAGTTACAAAATATAAAGACCATACACAGTTAAAAAACACAACAATCATACCATTCGAAGTGGGGCTGCAAGTCTTTAGCCCCAGGCCTGTCGGAACAGCCAGGTTTTAAGGGCTATTCGGAAGGCCTGGAGGGTGGTGAGGCTACGAATCTCCACGGGGAGTTCGTTCCACAGGGTCGGAGCAGCCACAGGGAAGGCCCTCCTCCAGGTAGTCGCCAGTCGACACTGGGCAGCTGATGGAATTCGGAGGAAGCCTAGAATGAATACATTGGTCAAAAATAATTGTACAAGACTAGCACTGTGTAAGTAGTGTATATATATTATTTGTCTTTCACTTTGGTTTCTATGGCGGATGAAACGCCAGGTTGGTCACACTGTGTTTGATATATTTATATGTAAATAATAAAAATATATTTTAAAACAAAAGAAAAAAAATCTGCCAGAAGAAAACCAGGCTTGGAGAACATCACAAACCAAGAAATTACATCTTAAGCAAAATGTATTCTGCATTTTTGCTTTATAAAAATGTCTACATTTCCTGGCCAAATGATTCTTCAGTTCAGTGATTTTTTAAGGAATTATTCTATGTTTTTTTAACCTAATTGGACTACTCTGCATCCATATATATATATATATGCTTACACTTTTCTTTTTTCCCTTCTTGTTACTAAGTTTGGCTTGGTTTCCTTCCTTCCTTAAGGAAGATTCTTGCAGGATCAAGAGAGACCTGCTGGAAATGAGATAATGTCACAGTGGGTTGGCGCATTTTATTTACTTTCTTTCATCATAATTGGCACCAAATTGATACATGAAGCAGGTGCCATCTTTCTCCCTACGTCCTCACAATTAAATCTCACAAAATCCAAATTCTTAAATTAAGCATACAAAATGGCAAAAGATAAGACTTGAGGACTTTTCAGTGTGATGGATTTTGCTAGTTTTCTATTTGTTGAAGAAGAAGAAAGATTAGATGAATTCTAATGGGTAGCATTTTGTCAGATGGAACCAGCAAAAGTTAACAAGTCCTGAAAGCCTAGGAGACTTTTGCTTTTATGTAATTTGTAATATGAATAATTCAGTCTGCTTTGGCCATAGCTTGCTTGGTCTTTGAGTAAGTTGAGTTTGTGATATTTTATCTACCTAAGTTGTTGATCTTGTTTTATGGTGATCATTGTAGTTCCTTAATTAAAAAAAAAATAAGAGTAATAGCACAATAACTTTCCTTGCGATTTCCCCTGAAATTCTTGCTAAAGCTATTTCTTTGCATTCTGTAGGTTAAAATATTGTGCCATGAGTTACTTGTCCAAGTTTGTGACCTGCTGCGGCTGAAGGATGGGCATCTCTTTGGGCTCAGTGTGATACAAAGTAAGTCCAAATGGAACAATGTTATTTCTGTAATTCTCTACTAACTACGTGTTTAGATCATTGATCTTTGCTAACCCTGTGCTTTTTGCCCAAAAATTATTTAGTACTTGTTTGCTGCACAAAAATTGAATTATAAAGTAATACTTTCAAGTATAACATAATAGATGAGAATTATAGAGCCAGCTTGGTGTAGTGATTAAGCCACCAGGCTATAAATCCAGAAGTCTAGTCCTAGCATAAGCACAAATGTGATAGGATAACTTTGGGCTAGTCACTCTCTCTGACCTAGGAAGGAGGCAATGGCAAACCATTTTGAAATCTTGCCAAGAAAATTGCAGGGATTAGTCCGCCAGGAGTCTATATTGATTCAAAATTATTATTTTTTAAAAAAAAACAGTATCGGGGCTAGATAGTCTCACTAAGATATATTATAGTTTGTTTGATTTTGACTTAATCACTGTAAGAATCTAACCATTTGCTTTAAAACCTCACCACCAGTGGTGGGTTCCAGCTGGTTCAGACTGGTTTGGCTGAACTGGTAGTAGCTTGGCGGCCTGGGTCACTGGAACCGGCAGTGACCCAGGCCTGCCACATCCCCGAATCGGTTCTCCTGGAGGACGCCATCTTGTTTTTTGCTTCCACGCATGCGCAGAGCAATTTTAGTTGTATTGTGCATGCCGCAAAGTGTACATCAAGCGCACACAGCACTCACCTGAGCAAACCAGCAGTAGTGCCTGCTAGAACCCACCACTGCTCAGCGCATTACATGAACCAAGACGAGTTTTCATTGTTTAACAAATTAAGTAAACTATGCCAGCCAAACATGCAAATTTGGTCAATAATTTTGTTTATAAACTGAAGCAAAAGGTTGAAGCTGCAGCTAAAAATTGACCATGCCTTGCAAAAGCTATAATTGTCTTTAAAAATAAAAACAAAACTAGAGTCCTTGAATAAGATCAAATTCCCATGAGCAGGTAATTGGTTAGCTAATACTAGGACCTCTACCATAGAAGTATCGGAATAAAAGTATAGAAACATTGAGCTATCAGGATTCTCCTTAAAGAATCAAACTTTCTTAAGCAAGCGAAAGAATGTCATTAGCCTTGCTATATTATTTGCTCTAAATGTGAAAATATGCAATTTTTGCAACATTTTAAAAAAGTGGACAAGTTGTGCTAGAAGAATAAATTATTGAATGCTGTTTTTTAAAATGTCAATTTCTTGAAGGAAAGCTTATAAGGAAATTCTATCTTTTTCCCTCCCAGTAGAAATGCTTCAGCTGGTCCACAAAAGCAGCTTTATAAGCCTGGCTTTCCTTAGTCATAAGTGCATCATTGTTACTGTTTTTAAAAGAATGTCAGAAAATGCTTTGCTCAGCCTGCATACAAAATACAGTCTTCTTGTCCCTTTCTGTGGCAGATAATGAGCATGTATATATGGAATTATCCCAGAAGCTCTACAAGTACTGCCCAAAAGAATGGAAGAAAGAAGCGAGTAAGGTAGGAGTGCCACTCTGGTTTCATCTTTGTGGTCAGGAGGACTGAAATAGGGAGCAGCTGCCTACTTACATCACAAGCTTGCCTTTCTTTGCCATTGCTATGGCTAGTAGTTGATGCACTCTAGCCTTATTCACCCCACCATATGTTATGTGTGAGGCATTTGCAGAAGAGCCACCTGACCTCAGTGTCAGTTATCTGATACACCAGTACAGTACAGTATTGGGGTTACTTCACAGTGATGGTTCTCCTACAGTGAGCATCTGAGAGGGAAATGTTCAGCTTCTAGAGGCAATTTTTGCATGAAGTCAAAGTCCAAAATACTGAATATTCCATGTATGTATAGTATGTATGTATATGTATATGTATGTATGTATGTATGTATGTATGTATGTATGTATGTATGTATAAATTTTGAGTAGTTCAGAGAACTAGCAAATGCCACTTCTGGCTGATCCCAGAGTGGGGTAGGAATGGAGATTTTGCAGTATCCTTCCCCTGCCATGCCCACCAAGCCATGCCCACAGAATCGGTAGTAAAAAAACCTATCACCGCTACCTCCGTTTTCATTGGCAGAATGTTGCATGAAGTCATCGCAGCTGTAAATAGAGCTCAGGAGCCCGTTTTTACTGGCAGAGCACTTGGGCCACCACAGGCGTCCCCAACATGAGTGATGTCAATCTGGCCACGCCCACCCCCTCACATCCTGAGGTCAAACACAACCCTGATGCGGCCCTCAGTTAAATTGTGTTTGACACCCCCAATCTAGACTACTAGTTTAAGCAGTAGACTAAATTAAACCAAATACATTAGCCTATGCTAATTTTTTAAATTGTGATCTTTGCCACCTTTTGGTAAGTCCTGCCCCTTCTGGACATAGTGAGGATGCTAATGATAGTGGTTATGACTCGAAACATGAAGGACTCCAAGAAAATGCTCTGGAAGCACATTGTTACTTCTGGGCATTGCATTGGGGTCCCACTGGGCCCACTTGTCTTAACAGTAAAACAGCCAGCAGCTTTAATTTAGCCTCAGAGCCATTTTAAAGACACTTTCATTTCCTTTTTTTTCAGAGCAAATAAGATGCTACATAAATAGAAGCTAAGTAATCTCCAGTTGATAGGCAATTTTCTAAGAAATGAAATATTAACAAAAAGTTCCCTCTTCTCTAATTCCACAATTTATTTATTTCTCAGTCTGATTTCCCATCTCAGTCATAAAACTGACTCGAGTCCAGTTATCATTAAAATGTAGTAACATCATGCACTCCAAAACAAATGATACATAACCTATAAATCAGTCAGCTGTGCCAAACGCTTCAAAGATCTCGGCTCTCATTTATGAAATGAGATCTCAGAAAGGTTTGAACTTGCCCCAAGATAAATTAAAGGAATATGACGAATATCTCATAAAATTAATATTTGGAGTCCTGTCAGATTTGACCTACTCCTCTCCCCCACCCAAGTCACCATATCCTTTGCTGTATCCAGACAAAAGGGCAAATAGTGAAGCTGAGGCATCACTTGGGGTGGAGAATGATCTAAATTTTGGGTTAAGGACTCATTCCACATGTTAATTTGATGGACAAAATGTTGTAAACAGTGTGTTCCTGCCCACTTCTGCCAATCTCCTTGGCAGAGAAGATTGCAACTTAGCCAGCTCTGTTTCTCCATCATAGTGTGCCTCAGCTGGTGCTCCTTATAAAGCAGACAGAATAATTAGAAAAATAGAGTCCCAGGTTTCTGGAGAAAGATTACTCATCATCATAAATCAGGGGTGTCAAACTCAAGGCCTGCGGGCTGGATCCAGCTCGTGCGATGCTTAAGCCTGGAAATGCCCTGCAGTGCCTCTGGCAGCCAAAACAGGGCATGGGGGGGACATGTGCAGCTGTGCCATGCCCCATTTTGGCTAGCAAAATGGGGCACGGCACAGTCTGTTCTGTGTCTCCCCCCCCTCCACATGGCTGGCCCGCGAAGGAGAACTACAATGCTGATCCAGCCCTCAAAGAAATCCAGTTTGACACCCCCGTTATAGATGTAGCTGACTGTTGTTTATTAAGAGGAGGTATCCAGAAGTGCCATCCTGCCGGTTTAGCAACTGGTTCGCTGAGTGTGTGCTTCGCTCTCACTCATGGCTAACGTGCCTGACGTGCACTGCATCCGTGTGTGCAATTCACAGGAAAACAGCTGAGGCTCAGCAATCCACTCTGTTGTGCCTATCAGCTGGGCTAAAAAAAATAAGGAAATATGGGTGAGGCTAGCTCAGGGGCAGGCAGATGGGCCCACCTGAAGGTCGGAGCAAACTGGTTCGCTCTCAACCGATTTTCAGAGCTACCAGTTCGCCTGAACCGGGCCGAACCAGTAGAATCTCACCCCTGGAGGTATCCTTTAAAGGCTGGGCACAAGCAAGAGGTTGTTGCAAATGGCCATCTCAGCAGCCCCTATAGGAATAGAAAGTGGAGTAGATACACTTTTGGGCTGATCCAGCAGAGGTCTTTTTATGGCCCTCCTTTTGCTCAGTCTGGAAACTGATATTTATATTTGCTATTTATTGCAGGGTATAGACCAGTTTGGTCCCCCAATGATCATTCACTTTCGAGTGCAGTACTATGTGGAGAATGGCCGCTTGATCAGGTAAGTTTGAAAAAGCCAGACTACCTAGAGTGAGGGGGGATGTGTATTCATCAAAGAGTTCTATTCAAAGCCTTGATGCTAGAGGATTGCAAAAAATAAGTATGGGCGCTCAGAATTGTCCACAAGTTAAATAACATCTTAGCTTTTTGACCACTCATTCAACTTCCTGCCAGGAAATCTGGAAAGATATACAGTAATCACAGTAATAAATACATGGAGGCCACAGCCTGGGAAAAGTTGCACTGACATATTACCAAATCTTCAGCAATTGGACTCTTTGAAACTTTTCATCAAGATAATTTGTCCTGTTTATCTGTTTTAAAAAATCTGCATTGAAGATGAAAGCCCTCTCAAGGCTTGCCTAAATTTGATAAAGTAATAAAACAGTATGAAAATTAATAAAATGAATAAGCAGCAGCAAGATAAATGTTAAAGCAATGAAGCAATGGTAAAAAGAAATTCACATCAGCAGGGCATTCAAAACAAGAAGTCAACATATAGGGAAGAACCGAAACGGCCTTGGGGAAAAAATGTGCAGCTACCTCCAGAAAAAGATAAGCATAGCCTGGGAAAATAGGGAGGCCTAAGAAAGAAACTCAAGGGTGTTTTGCCTTAACTCTCTTTGGTGTAAGAGAAAACACTGTCAGACTTTCAAGATTCTGTTATCAGTGTTTCCCAACTTTGGGCTTCAACATACTGAATGTGAATTATGGGAGTTGAGGTCCATATGTCTTAAATTTGCCAGATTCGAGAACCATCTCACTAAAACAGAGTTCTGCTATTTCTTATGGTGTCCATTTCCTGACCTGGCCTACCCCAAAGGGTGGACACAAGTCAAAATGGTAACCTCAGTCATATGGTTTCAATGGCCTTCTTGACATTTTGGTCCCTCTCCCCACTTTGAGGTGCTGCTTTGCATTAGGTTTTAGGCATTGTCAAAGATCTGGGAGAATAATGTTAATCTGTATACAGATTAACATAAATCAGATTGCCTTAAATCAGGTAAAATATTCTGTTAATCCAGGAATAAGGGTTAGAATACTCTGTTGTTAGGGTAATGACTTAAGAGCTGACCAGCTGTTATGATGATGTAATTCTGGGAATGAGTCAGCAAAATTTTGGGGTTGATATCACTTTAAAAGCCTGTAATAAGAAGAGGCCCTATTGGGACATGTGTTTCTGTGCTGTAATTGCTGATTGCTGTTTGTTTGAGGTCTGACTAAAGTACATGTATGTATATATTCTTTGTAGATAAAACCACTGTTTAAATACAAACCTCTGCTTACTGTATTTGCTCCTGGGTTGTCTCACATAGTCACACTGTGCGCACTCTGACATCTGACATCAAGCATCTAAAATCTGCCAAATGAGACCAGCATGCACACTCTTCTGATACAGTGCACTCCTTATCTCTGGTTTTCTTGTTGATTTGTTCCATGTCCTGAACATATGCTCATTTTTTTTTCTTTTTCACCTTCTCATCTTTGTCCAGTGACCGAACTGCACGCTACTATTATTACTGGCATCTGAGGAAACAAGTCCTGCGTTCTCAGTGCATGCTACGTGAAGAGGCCTATTTCCTCCTAGCAGCCTTTGCACTGCAGGCTGACCTAGGCAATTTCAAAAGGAACAAGCATTTTGGGAAATACTTTGAACCTGAAGCATATTTTCCTGCATGGGTAAGGGCGCCTTCCAAAACCACCTTGTTGTCTTTGAGGGAATGTTCCTTGTTAACTTTGAATTCTGAAACACAAAGCAAGCCTGGGGGGCGGGGTGTTGGCCATTTTCAGAAACATTTCGGGCAGCAGATGCTGTTTTGGTATAGGGTTGGCCATTGTCCACATCAGCTGGATAAAATGCAGAAGGTCACAGTAGGCCTTTTCAGCTTTGCTAGAGCCAGGTAGGTTTTTGCAGAAATTTGGCCACTGAGTCTCCTCCTTGCTTAGTTTTTATAATGGTAAAGGGAAGGAAGAAATATGGCTGTATGGTCAACTTTGCTATCGGTGTGCTTAGCATTTGAAGCAATTGTGAGTCTCATAGCAACTGTGCAATGGACAGAAATATCAAAGGAACTTGTTTCAGTTGATCACTTTTAATAAGAGGTTGTATGGCTGGACAAGAACTCAGAAACTATAGATAAGGATGTGATGTATGGTGTAAAATTGGTTTTAAGGCTTCCTGGTTCTTTCTAGTAACTGGTGGTATGTTGCAAAGATTTCCAGATCAAGCTAATTTTCAGGCATGGCATTGTTGCGGCCTGTTGGGTCACTGTGAATGAGAGATGCTATAAAGAAAGCTAGGACTTCCTTAAAACACTTCTCATTCAGCAACCATTCAAAGTAATGACAATGCTAAGTGAGAGGGACTTATTTCAGGTCTTGATAGTTGTAATCCTCGCAAACACGCGATTATGATTTGGGCGCTTGGCAACCAGCGCTCAATTACAGTGGTCACAGCATCGCTATTTGCAGTCTTCACTGCCAGCTTTGGACAAGCAAAGAAGCTGGGGAAGCCATGAGGTGGTCACAAATGGTGATGACATGAGACATTGAAACCTTGCGGAATTCACCTAACAATGATGACACTGTTGCAGTCATGTTTGCGTGACATGCTTTACAACTGCAGTGCTTAGCAGTGGAGTTGCAGGTCCCAGTTACCATTGTTAGACAAGGACTATCTGTATATGAAAAACATGTGCTCTGCCACAGGGCATAAAGCCTTTGTCAGAAGCCTCTGTAGGGGCAACAGCCATTCAGAGGCTGCAGTCTCTGGAATGTTCTGCTTCCCCTCTGGACATGGAACCTCCTATGGACTGCAATTCCAGGTAGCTCCCAGCGGTTTCTGGAAGTAATTCCTCTGAATCAAAAATAGTGTGAGAAATAGTGCCTACAAAGGGAGGGTTGGTGGGTGCTTTGATAGACTACAGTGAAGCACCATTTTCCCTGGAAGGAAATGGATGAGGCAAGAACCACCATAGCCCAGAGCTGGATAGGAGACACAATAGCTACCCCCTAGAACAGTGTTTCTCAACCTTGGCAACTTGAAGTCCTGTGGACTTCAACTCCCAGAATCCCCCAGCCAGCATAGCTGGCTGGGGGATTCTGGGAGTTGAAGTCCACAGGACTTCAAGTCGCCAAGGTTGAGAAACACTGCCCTAGAATCTCCCATGGTATATCCATTAATAAGGGTTTAATCTAGCAAGATTCTTTGTATTGTCTGTAAGCAAATGGAACTCTGTATTGTACGATGTCATTTTTGGGCTTAGCCTGACAAGGAGTTTGAATGTGCCAGGCATTCCAAACAAAGTATCCTCTTTTAATTTTATCTTCACAATTTAAAAAAAAAACCATTGGAATGCTGTATCTGGGACGCTTCAAACTGCTTCAAAATAATGAAAACTTTCATAAGGAGGTATTGATGTTGGAGAGAGGATGTAGAAGTTGTGATGTGCAAGAGAAGGGTACATCCCCTTCCAACTTCAGCACCTCAGAGGTAAGATGCTTTTATTTATGACTAGGATTCCTTGTTCTGGATCATAAGTTATCTTACCTGCATATCAAGAGCCGAGGTGGCACAGTGGGTAGAGTGCAGTACTGCAGGCCACTTCAGCTGACTGCTAGTTCAGCAGTTCAGCGGTTCAAATCTCACCGGCTCAGGGTTGACTCAGCCTTCCATCCTTCCGAGGTGGGTAAAATGAGGACCCGGATTGTTGGGGGCGATATGCTGACTCTGTAAACTGCTTAGAGAGGGCTGAAAGCCCTATGAAGCGGTATATAAGTCTAACTGCTATTGCTATTGCTATATTTGTCCCCAGAGAAGCAGATAGTTTATAGAGAATCTTTTTGCAAGTTTGGTTAACTAACCATATCAGAGAAATCATTCATAGTTTCAGGAAGGAAAGGTAACCTATCGTTACCCATATTTCTGGAATAATGTAAGAGCTAGAAGAGGGTAGTGAATGAAGAGGAGAGCAAATTAGGGCCCATGAAATCAGAAGTACATGCTTGGAGTTAAAGAATAGTGATGGAATAACAGGAGTTTATGAGCATATGAAAAAGATCTTCCCTGGCAGTGCCTTGTGGTACTGTGTGATTGTTCGTGTCACCCAGTGCTTCAGCTGGAATTTTTGGTAGTGGCGGATGCAGCAGCTGTGGGCATCCCCAGAATAGATTCTAGTTATAAAGAGAGGGTGATGTCATGGGGAATGCATAACAGAGACATTCATGCTTGCAGTACAACAACATGGGTGGAGGAGGTGTAGAGAAGGAGTTAGTTAACTGTTTTATTGCCTTCAAGTTGTTTGGCCTAAGGGGGAAGGAGCCAACTTTCCAAATGTGGCCCATCTTCATAGCATCATCCTTTTAGTTACCATCATGCAGGCCAGGGATGTCAAACTTAATTTCATTGAGGGCCACATTAAGGTTGTGTTTGACCTGGGGGACCAGGGTGGGCGTGGCCAGGATGGGCATGGCCAGCTCGACATCACTCCTGTCGTGGGTGTCTGAGGTGGCCCAATCACTCTGCCAGAGAAGACAGGCTCCTGAGCTCAGTTTTGACTGGCAAAGGGGTTGCAGGAGGCCATGGCAGCTGAAAATGGAGCTCGGGAGCCCATTTTCACTGGCAGAAGCACCCTGGGCCGGTCCTTTGCTGTTTCCAGGGCGGCCCCGTGGGCTGAATCCGGTCGCCAGGCCTTTAGTTTGACACCCCTGATGTAGGCAAATCTATCTGGATAATCGTCATAGGCATTTATTGTAGAGACGGGATATATTTTTAATTATATCCTATGTTTTATTCCATGTGTCACAACACAATAAATACATGCATGCCTACATACATAAATACATACATACGTGCGTACGTACATACCCAATCCCATTTTATTTTGACAGCAATCCCATAAGTTGGGCTGAAAGATCACAACTGATCCAATTTTTGACATTGGAGTAAATTTAAACCTTCATCTTCTCAATCCTAGTTCAGTATTCTAGCCACTGTATTATACTGACTCTGCTAAGTTGCCTCTGACAGGCAGCTCTAAAACTCAAATACAGCACTAGGCTGTTAATATCTTGGTGAATGATTTGACTGTTGCATAAGACTGAGAGCTATGCAAAGATCACTTTCACCAAAGTCTTTGATGGGGAGATGAAAAAGGAAACTCTTAGGATGTTCTCTGAGACAATTTAGAATGTTATCAAACAAAATAATATTGCCACAAAAATGGCAACAGAGTTCATTGTTCCTCCCATAAGGTGAAAACACTGTTAATCAATGCTAAAATTACTTCATAGTTGCATCCCAGATTTTTGAACTTTTTTTTAGCTAGCAGAAAGAAGGAGTAATTTCACTGCAGGACAATTTTGGGAGGGAAAATCTAAAATGCAATATTTTGAAACTATATAAAGAGAAGAACATCAAAACTTTTCTGTTATTCCAAGATGTATGTTCTGGAATAATACCAGAGGGGGTATTCAGCAGGTTCTGACCAGTTCTGGAGAAATGGTAGCGGAAAATTTGAGTAGTTCGGAGAACCAACAAATATCACCTCTGACTGGCCCCTCCCCCATCTATTCTCTGCCTCCTGAGTCCCAGCTGATCTGGAGGAAATGGGGATTTTGCAGTAACCTTCCACTGGAGTGGGGAGGGAATGGAGATTTAACAGTATCCTTCCCCTCCCATGCCCACCAAGCCACAGAACTGGTAGTAAAAAAATTTGAATCCCACTAATACATTGCGTCCCTGGAAAGTTGGTAACAGTAAGAATAGTTTAACAATTACTTAGAGAGGTGATGTATTTGAGAGCCAACTGGCCAATTTATCTTGGAATCCTTCTAGAGGAATTGCATTAAAATGATAATCCTGTGGTAGCAAATGAACAATTAGATGCCAAATATAGTAGATTCCATCTACTGGGTGTCTATGAAAAAAATATGGCAAATGCTGGAAGGAAGTCTCCTGGTTTTTGCAGATGCAGCCTTATGCTCTGCAGATGTTGGGACTACAGGCTCAGAATTCATAGTCAGCAGTTATTTACCTGTACTGACAGGTGTTCCTGGAATTATGGCCCCAATGCTGGCTGGGGAATTCTGGAAGTTGAAGTCCACCCATCTTAAAGGTGCTGAGATTGAGAAAAGCTGGTGTATGGCACTGTGGCAGATGAGCATAAGGCAGCTTCACGCATCAAATGCTTGTGGTGAAACCTTCCTTCAAATAAGAGCCGAGATGGCGCAGTGGTTAGAGTGCAGCACTGAAGGCTACTTCAGTTGACTGCTAGCTGCAGTTCAACAGTTCAAATCCCAGCAGGCTCAAGGTTGACTCAGTCTTCCATCCTTCTGAGGTGGGTAAAATGAGGACCCGGATTGTTGGGGGAGCAATATGCTGACTCTGTAAACTGCTTAAAGAGGACTGTAAAAGCACTATGAAGCGGTATATAAGTCTATGTGCTATTACTATTGTGCAATGGAAACATGGCTTGATAGCTTTTCCAGTAGGTGAACTGACCTCTTTTCAAGTTCTGCCAACTCCCAAGGTAACTGTTGGTATAAACTTGCCAGGTAAGAAGATAATAACCTCTCAATAGTGTTGACTCACTGTTTCCATTTTAAGCCACCTTCCCAGGAGTATTTTAATATCTCCTTTCCTCTGCTTTGTTTTTGAAAGCCATGGATGTCAGTTAGACAGCTGTAGAGGATAGATCTATTGGTCTTGAAGACTCACTGTTACATCTGGGCTAAGGGTTGTGTGCTATGAAATATTACTTGCAAGGAAACGGTGGTGGATGGCATGCATATTCTCATCTCCCACTTTCAAACTCACAGAGGCTGGCCACTTTAAGAAACAGAATGCTGAATTAAGGCAAGTCTTAGCCTGATTCAACAGGGTTGTTTTTTTTCCCTTTCTTTTTTTTTAATTTTTATTTCTCAAATATACATTCACAATTATATAATCTCATAACTGTTGTTAATAATATGTATTTATAACAATTTTTCTCCCCTACAATTGACAATATAATTGAGATTGCTTTCTTACCATCCCATACACCCAACTTATTTTACAACAATCCTACTTCTTCTTCCTTCCTTCCCTCCTTCTCTTCTTCTCTCCTTCCTTCCTTCCTTCCTTCCCTCCTTCTCTTCTTCTCTCCTTCCTTCCCCCTTTCTTCCCTCCTTTCTTCTCTCCTTCCTTCCCTCCTTCCTTCCCTCCTTTCTTCTCTCCTTCTCTCCTTCCTTCCCTTCTTCCTTCCCTCCTTTCTTCTCTCCTTCTCTCCTTCCTTCCCTCCTTCCTTCCCTCCTTGCTTCCCTCCCTCCTTCCTTCCCTCCTTCCTTTCCTCCTTCCTTTCAAACAGGGTTGTTTTTATATTCTTCACCCCTTGGTTATTCTGAAATAGAACAATCTTTTAATGCCTAAAATGTCCCAGGAAATTCATAAGCACCATTTTATTGCCTCCCAGGACATCTGAAGCAGGGAAGGCTGGAATCAGTGTACAAAGGGGGCTGTCTCCTGGTTGTGTTAATGATTGTTGTGGTTTTTTTTTTTCAGCTGCTGTTTATTTTAATCTTTGCACACATTATTTTTTACCTTTTTAACACACTCTGTTGCCCAGAGTCATGTAAATTGACTACCGTAAATAAATAGCTGAACAGCTAAGTGCCTGAAAATATGAAAACCCATATACCCTAATAATTAATATGCATTTTTCTTCTTGACAGGTGGTGGCCAAGAGAGGGAAGGATTACATCCTGAAACACATCCCCATCATGCACAAAGACCAGTGTGCTCTCACTGCCTCTGAAGCCCACCTCAAGTACATCAAGGAGGCCGTTCGGTTGGACGACGTAGCTGTCCATTATTACAGATTGTACAAGGTATGGAATGAGGCTACAGCAAGCAAACCTTTGGGTAAAGTGAACCACCCTTCGGCAGTTTCTAATCTTTTTATGGGATGATGCCTCCCAGTCGTAATTTTTAACTTTTCCCTATCATACGGTTCATCCACATCACAAAAATCCAATTTAAAAAAATTCTTTGGAGGTAGGCTTAGAGCAAGGGTGTCAAACTTGATTTCATTGAGGGCCGCATAAGGGTTGTGTTTGATCTCGTGGGGGGGGGCATGGTCAGGGGGGGCTTGGCCAACTTGATGTCACTCCTGTCAGGGGCCCCTGTGGTGCCCTGAGTGGTCTGCGAGTGAAAATGGGCTCCCGAGCTCCCATTTTTGGCTACCACAGCCTCCTGCAACCCTCTGCCAGTGAAAATGGAGCTCGGGAGGGCCACAGCAGAAAACAGAGCTTGGGAGCCCGTTTTCACTGGAAAAAGCACTGTGGACCAGTCCTTCGCTGTTTCCAGAGCACCCCTGCAGGCCAGATCTAAGTACCCCGCAGGCCAGATCCAGCCCCCAGGCCTTGAGTTTGACACCTCTGGCTTAGAGGCGCATTTTACATTGCAAGTCAAGAAGCGGCAGGTTTTTTTTAATAGCCCCTTTTCAAAAACTGGAGATAAAGATGTGTGGTGAATTCTAAATCTGTGAGCATTGTGCTCTGCCCGGCAGCTGAGATTCAGGAGGATGTTACCTGGACTGGCACTAACTTTGTTGGATGTAATCATGGTCCTTTAGTAATTGCTTTGCAAGCAAATGTTTGAAATGTTTTTTTTCCAAATGACAATGGGAGTGTGGATTATTCAGTGAGTTGAGTAATGCGCGCAGCTGAGAGGAAAGAAGGCTTAACAGTAGGAATATAACAGAATTAATTTCCTATCTTGCATTTAAGAAGATATGCTATCCAGATCCTGATCCAGAGAGTGGAATATGTTAGTTTGCTGAATATTTTTCAAATAATGGAAATGTATTGCCCAATAGCAGCATAAATTCTATTTTTCAGGAACTATTCAAGGTCATTGGGATGAAATTCTCTGCAGGGCCTGACTGTTGCAAATTCAAGGGGTCCACTATGGATCTCTTTAGCTGTGTACATCCCAAATATTAGAGCCAGGACTGGAGACTGGCTCTCAGATTCTTTATAATAGCAATAGCAATAGCACTTAGACTTATATACCACTTCACAGTGTTTTGGAGCTCTCTCTAAGTGGCTTACAGTGTCAGTATGTTGCCCCCAACAATCTGGGTCCTCATTTTATCATCCTCGGGAGGATGGAAGGCAGAGTCAACCTTGAGCCAGTGAGACTCGAACTGCCAGTAGCCAGCAGTCAGAAGAAGTAGTCTGCAGTACTGTGTTCTAACTGTAGCCTGCAGTATTGCACTCCAATCACTGCACCACCACTGCAGTGGCTATAATGACGTAGTGCAGTGATGGCTAACCTTTCTGGCGCCAAGTGCCAAAAGCCTGCACGCATGTACACATCCATAATGCAATGCGCGTGCAACCCCCCCTGCGCCCCACACCCCCATACATGCATGCATGACCCACACACACATGCCCTGTCCCCCATGCATGCATGGCAGAGACCTGAAAACCCACTGGCCAGTGGGAGGCGCACACACGCATGCTTAGCAATAGAGCTGAACTGGGGTGACGTCTCGCGTGCCATAGGTTTCGCCATCACGGACATAGTGATGAGGGCATGCCATAGAGAGGGCGTGCCATAGGTTCGCCATCACAGACATAGTGTATGTTGGGGGTGTGTTTTTTTCTAGATATTGAAAAAATATTTACATTTTATAAACATTGAATTACACCGTGCAGTCTTTTAAGAATCCAAAATCACCCCATTTAGAGTGATACATTCTCATTGCTCAATTGGCATTCATTGAATTATTATTGCCCTAAGAAGCTGTTTAGTTGTTTGCACAACAAAGTTGACCCTACTGAAGGTGGTGTAAGATTTTTATAGGCCTCCTGCTATTTGATTCTTTGACAAGCTCTTAGAGGCTGCATTCAGTGTTACCAGCTGACCGTCTTAGACACTGTATTTGGGTAGGGTTCAGATACAGCCATAATTGTTAAATGGAGCTTCTATTTGCAAAGAAAAGATGCATATTTCCAAATGCTAGTTGTTTGCAGGGAACAAGCAGGAGATGCTGACCTATGTGTCATCCAGCTGTGGAAAGCAAGAGCAGCTAAGCCTCCATATGAGCCTCCAAAGCAAAATAAAAATAGGAAAACTTTCCAAGCTAAAAATGCTGATCTCACCTGCTCCAAAATAATTTTGGAGGTGCCAAAGGGAAGGGATGATGCTGAAAAAGAATGGAGTGGTGGGTTATCCTGCTCTTTCTGAGGGTTATACGGTTGTGGTCCAATCAATTCTTGCAGTGCTTTAAAAAAAAAAAAAACCAAATTCTTCCTTCATTTGGGTCAAAGGAATGTTTCTTTTCTCAATCAGCTAGTTAATGTGTAGCAGTAGCACTTAGACTTATATACCGCTTCACAGTGCTTTTACAGCCCTCTCTAAGCGGTTTTTACAAAATCAGCATATTGCCCCCCCAACAATTTGGCTCCTCATTTTACCCAGATCAGAACGATGGAAGGCTGAGTCAACCTTGAGCCTGGTGAGATTCGATCTGCCGAATTGCAGGCAGCCGGCAGGCAGCAGAAGTAGCCCTGCAGTGCTGCACTCCAACCACTACGTTACCTGACTCTGAGCTGTACATTTCAGATTGTCATTGATAATATTAGCCAAATGCATTATGTGGGGAAATAATGCAAGTGTATTTTCTCATAGGACAAGAAAGAAATTGACGCTTCCCTTTCCCTTGGGCTTACCACAAAGGGCATCCAGATATTCCAGGTACATGTTTCCATAACTGACTTATTGGTACAAACTATTCAGTTACTTGTGCAGACATGATTGAGGCCATTTCTTTTTCAGGATTCTGGCAGATGTGCACAAGCTGTGTTCCCAGGGTCTTATGTAATTCCTCAAAGCCTTCCATGTGGACCCAATAACCTCCAAATTTGCTTTTTTAAAACCCTGAAAGGTGAAAAGTATTACATGCCTGAGCCAAAAACAATGACACTGGGTTTAATTTTAAAATGAAATGAAATAATTTGGGGACTCTCCCCCCCGCCCCAATGCCATACAGTCCATACACACTCAAAGCTGAAGCATGGGCCTTCATCTGGAAAAGTGTTCCAGAGTGCTACATCCTACTCAGTATAAATATTTTTTTGTTAAAAATTCTGTTCTCTGAACCCAATTCTGCACAGCTCAGTATCTAAGTGAATAAAACATTTTGAATAAATAATGTAAATAAATAAACTCCCCCCCCCATGCTTCCTGATGCCCCTCTGCCCATCTTTACAATTTCACATTATTCCCACTTTTTATTTTTGTTGTTTCATTGTAAGCCTCCCAGAAGTAGCTCCAGGGCACGATGGGTAGCAACAGTGGTGGGTTCCGGATCCCGTTCCAACCGGTATGGTTGGAACAGGCCCAGCGGCGTCCACATGGACGCACACTGCATACGCATGAGTCTTGCTGTCCAGCGATGCCTCCGTGACGCTCCAGCTGCTCGGTGGAGCGTTGCGCAGGTGCTGTACGCACCATGCGTGGAAGCGCTGAAGACTTTAAACACAGGTAAGGAGCGTGGGCAGGTGGGCACTCCGGAGCACCATACCAGAGCGGTACCCAGTGCTCCTGGCAGGCTCCGGTACGCCCGTACCAGGGCGTACTTCCTACAACCAACCACTGGGTAGCAAACAAATGTAACAACAAATAAAAGAGTCATAATTTCTTTTTTTTTTTTTTTTTTTTTTTAATAGATTTTATTGGTAAAAAGAAAATACAACATCCATAACTTGTAACAAAACAATACAACTACATTTCGAGATATTCCCATACTATCAAATCATTATAAACATCAAAGGTTAGGTATCTTTCCCTCCCTCTTTTCTTCCCTCCCCCCTTACTTCCTTCTCCCCTGCCTTCCCTCCTTTCTTTTCTCCTTTTCTCCTTTCCTTCCCCCTCCTTTCCCTCCCTCGCTCCCCCCCTCCTTCACACATACCTTCCCTCCTTCCCTGCCTCTTTCCCTCCTCCTTCCTTTTCTCTTAATCTCCCTCCTTTCCTCCCTCCTTCCCTCCTTCCTTTCAACTCTCCTTCTCTCTTTCTTTCCCTCCCTCTTTCCCTCTTTACTACCCTCTCTTCTTCCCTCCCTCCTTCCTCCCCCAGTTTCTTCTCTTTCTTCTCTCCTTCTTTCTTCCCACCTTCTTTCCCTTCTCTTCTTTCTCTTCCTCCTCTTTCTTCCCCCCTTCTTCTGCCTTTCCTATTCCTCTCCTTTCTCCTCTCCATCCAGACTTCCCTACTATCCTCCTTCCCTCCCTTCTAACCTTTGTTACATTTGCGTATTTTCCTCTGCTGAGGACAATCTGGTTCTCTTTCCCTTTCCTTGCTTGAAGAGGCAAGGATTATACGTCTTCTCGCCTCATCTAAAATGAAGTTTGATCACTAATTTCATGCAGGTAATTATAGCGAATTTCCTATCAGCTTTTTAAAGTTTTCCCAGCATTGTAGCGTGACAAAATTGCTCGACGGTGGGTTCTCGCCCCTGATACATTTCTCCTTTCGTTTATCTCTCAGTTGTTGTATATTGTTCATTTGAGTTATTGGTTTAATCGTGATAGGTTAGTTAGCTATCTCTTTTTATGTCTAGGTCTTCACTGACTCATCAAGCCATTTGTATAGCTTCTCCCAGACTGTATAAAAGTCTGTGTCTTCTTTGTCATTAATTCGCATCGTCAGTCTGTTCATTTCTGCTAGTTCTAAAATTTTATTCATCACCATAGTGTTGGTGGGGGCATTTTCACTCTTCCAGCACTGTGCGTAAACAATCCTTGACGCTGTCAGAATATGGACTAGGAGGTATTGGTCAGATTTGCAAATTTTTTGATCTATTATTCCTAATAAGAAAGTTTCCGGCTTAAAGCATAGTTTAATTGACAGGATTCCATTCAGCCATCCTAGTATTTGCTTCCAATATGCTTTGGCTACCGGACACGTCCACCACATATGGTAGTACGTGCCCAGCACCGTTTTACATTTCCAGCATATGGCTGAAACTTTTGAAGACATTTTCGCCAGTCTTGTCGGTGGAAGATGCCAGCGGTAGAACATTTTATATATATTTTCTTTATAGGCCGTCGACTTTGTCAATTTTAGATTCCATTCCCAGACTCTTTCCCAGTCGTCTAGATCTATTGAGTGGCCGATGTTTTGGGCCCAGGTTACCATGACTTCTTTTACTCTTTCTGCTTCCGTTTTTCGAATCAGTAAGCAGTTGTATATTTTTGAAATTAATTTCTCATCTGGTCCAATTAAAATTTTATCTAATTCCTGGTTCTTGTTCTGGAAGCCAGGTTGTGCTAGATCGAATTTATGTTTGTTTTGAATTTGAAGATATGGCCACCAATCGATGTTTATTCCCTTATCAGCCAAATTTTCCCTGGGGTTTAGTTTGTTTTGGTCGTCTAGCAACTGTTGGTAGGTAACAATTTTATCCAAGTTTATCAAATTCGGGTATATCAGGGCTTCCGTCGGAGATATCCATTTAGGTAGTTGCGTATAGTATCTCCTTCTAATTTCGAGCCAGTCCTTAATCAATACCCCCCTTAAATGGTGACTACTAAAATAATTGTGGATTTTATTTCCCTCGCACCATAAGTAGTTGTGCCACCCGTATTGCAGGTCGTGGCCCTCTATTGTTAAGATTCTTTTATTAGCTAACATTACCCATTCTTTTATCCACATAGTTGTTGCTGCTTGATGATATGTTTTCCATTCCGGTAATCCCATTCCCCCTTGAGTTCTTTTATCCTGCAGGTGCATATATTTTATTCTGGGCTTTTTACCATTCCATATAAAGTTACGAATCATTTTGTCCAAATCATTATAAAATTTTTCCCCTAGCTTAACCGGTGCCGTTTGAAATAGGTAGAGGATTTTTGGGAGAACATTCATTTTAATTACTGCGACTCTTCCCATCAGTGATAGTTGTAGTTTTGACCAGGTTTTTAAGTCCTTTTGGGTATTCTGTAACAACTTATCATAGTTGTCTTCTTTTATGGAAGAGCACTTCGCAGACAGCCAGATCCCTAAATACTTAATTTTTTTAGTTACCTTTAATTCCATTGTTTCCTCTAGTTCTCCAATCTGGTTTTTGGGGAAATTTTTTATAATCATTTTTGTTTTTTCCTTGTTTATTTTTAAACCGGCCACACACCCAAAGTTCTCAATGTCCTTCATCAAATTCGGTCCTGAAAGTAAGGGGTCTTCCACGATAAAGACCATGTCATCCGCGAAGGCCTGTACTTTATATTGTTCTTTTTTTATGGTCAGGCCCCTAATTTCCTGATTTGATCTTATCCGATTTAAAAGGACCTCTAGAGACGTAATAAATAGTAGTGGGGAGAGCGGGCACCCTTGTCTAACACCCTTTCCAATTTGTATCCTCTCCGTTAGTTCCCCATTGACTATAATATTTGCAGATTGCCGTGAATATATAGATTCTATAATCTTAATAAATTTATCGCCAAATTTCATCATTTTTAGTTGAGTGATTAGAAAGTTCCAATCTAGGTTATCAAAGGCTTTCTGAGCGTCGACAAAGATTAATGCGAGTTGTTTCTCGGATCTTGTTTGATAGAATTCCAGGGTGTCCATTATTATTCTTGTATTGTTTCTAATATGTCTTTTTGGGAGAAAGCCGTTTTGATCCGAATGGATACTTTGATTTAATATTATTTTTAGTCTTTCCGCCAATATTGATACAAAGATTTTGTAATCTGCATTTAACAGGGATATGGGTCTATAATTTTGGACCTTGCTACTGTCCGCCTCTTCCTTTGGTATTAGGGTAATGTAGGCTTCCCCCCATGATTTTGGGACCCTACCATTTTGCAATGTATCATTACATAGTTCTAATAATTTGTCTTCTATGGTATTTTGAAGTTTTTTATATATTTCCGACGGGAGCCCATCCGGCCCAGGTGTTTTATTGTTTTTTTGTTTTTGAATGGCCTTTTTCAGTTCTTCTTGTGTAATTTCTTTATCGAGCATCTCTCTCATCTCCTCCGACAAGACTGGAAGCTTCTGCTTTATAAGGTATTTTCTAATGTCCTGTTCATTAATTTCGTCTTGTTTATATAGTTTCCTATAATAGTTCTGTACTATCTTTTTCTTTTCTCCTATTTCTTGTTTCAGATTCCCCTCCTCGTCATACAGTTGTTTAATAATTCTTTTGACCTTCTCCTTTCTTATTTTGTGGGCCAACCATCTCCCAGTTTTATTTGCATGTTCAAAATAATTCTGCTTCATTTTCTTAATGTTTTGTGCTATTTCCTCTTGGGAGATCAAATTTATTTGGTGTTTAATTAACTCTCCTTTTTCCCTGTGTCTACTATTTTCTGGCTCTTTCTGGGTCAGCAGTTCCGTCTCTCTTAGTTCTTTGTTCAGTGTATTAAGTTTTTCCCTGTGCATTTTGTTTCTTCTTATTATATAGGCTATGGAAATTCCCCTCACAACTGCCTTCATCGTGTCCCAAACATTTTGTATTGAGGTCTGCTCTTTACCGTTTTCTTTAAAGAAGTAGCCCAGTTCCTTTTCTATTTGTTGTACAAATTGTTTCTTAAAGAGTCATAATTTCATTGTTTGAAATTCTGTAGCTCATATGCAGATGTCTGTAGAGATTCTCAGTCATCCAGGTCATGGTTGTCCCAAAGGTGCTTTTTCTGGAGGCAACTGGACTTTCTTGTTTTTTCCTTTGAAGATGTTTCGCTTCTCATCCAAGAAGCTTTTTCAGCTCTGACAGTGTTAAGTAAGCTCCCCATTGGAAGAGCGAGTACGTTCAGAGAAGCATTGTGAGAATTGTGTTGGAGAATACACAAACCAGCATACAGAGACACTGCAGTTTAAATAGGCTTTTACTTTCGTGGAAATAGAGGTATCAGAGTCCATCAAACAGTCCAAGTCATACATGGATAAGACAGTCAGTCATCAATGTCTTTCAGTTAAGGGATAATCCAAATAACATAGTCCATAATCATACAAACAGTCCGGTATTCAAAGTTTGCTAGCAGTTGCAAAACTTACAATAGCCCACGGCACTTTCTAACAGCCAACTTCCAAAAACACTCAGATCAGATCAGCCCAGCATCTAACAGACAGAGAGCTAACAGTCATTCTAGCTCCCTCTTATGGCCGATTTACGAAAACAGCAGCCAATCACATTTTACAGTATGATTTAAAGAAACAGGTACAATATTGTTACATGGTTTATATATTGCCAACCCAACCGTTAGATTATATTCCTAACAGACAGGATAGTGGAGAATGAAGGATTTGTATTCCTTGCAGAGAGTGATCATTTGCATCCTTTTAGAGAATCGTTGAAGCACTTGGAGGTTTATCTGTGTCCCTAGGGTCACCTGAGTAGTGCTCCTGGTTTTTGTAGTCTGCATTTTCCAGAGAAATGTAAACCCTTCCATTTTGGGACTCATATGCAAACCTAACCTAAAGCATATACGATATTGTGGTTGAGATGGTGAATTACATGGTTCAAATCCACCCGGATTTATGGAAGCTCACTGGATGACTTTGAGCAAGTCCCTTGTTGTTAGCCAACTTACCTGTAGAGCTGGGAATTGTTTTAAGGGAAAATTGGAAAAGTGTATTTATGCTAAATATTTTTTCATTCCAAAAAGGAATAGAAAATATAAATTGAATGAGTGAATGTTGCGTTCTGTATTATTTTATATCCTGCTGGTGAGGAGACACTCCAGTTGCTGGCCCAAGGTCACCCAGCAGAGTGCCTAAGGAAGGACTGAAACTCACAATCTCCCACTTTCTAACCTGATAACTTAACCACTATACCAAACTGGCTCTCTATTCCAAAGGCAGAGATCCCCAACCCCAGTCTGTGGCATGCCAGAAACCAGGCCACGCAAACAAGCAAAGGCCCATCCGTGGGATCCAGGCAGCACATCAAACCATGCCCTCTTCAGTCTGCGGAAAAAAAATCTCTCTCCATGGAACCAGTCCGTGGTGCCGCAAAGGTTGGAGGCTGCTGCTCTAGAGTAATGCAGCTCTTAACAGGAAAAAAAAAGTTATCTGCCAAATCTAGCCAGGCAGTCCAATCTAATCAGCGCAAGCAGTACCTCCTATGCAATGTGACAAGCATCATGTCGAGCAAATCATTTGAAAACCTCATGCGTCTGCTTCCTTTTTGACTTAGGAAATGAAAAATAGTGGCCGAATTCAGTGAGCAGGGCATATTGTTTCAGTTTAAAAGCTGTATACTTTCTAAGAGAAGCGTAGCGTAATCATGTTATCTTTTTTTCCCTTCTCTCCTCCTTTCAGAATGTAAACAGTGAAAGACAACTGCTCTATGATTTCCCTTGGACCAACGTAGGGAAACTTGTATTTGTGGTGAGTAGGGAAACTCCAATCCTCTGTAGGATTTTGATACCTTATATCTGTGATGGTGAACCTATGGCATGCATGCCACAGATGGCACGCAGAGCGCTCTCTGTGGGCACACCAGCCGTCGCCTCGGCCCAGCTCTACTCCACATCCACGTGCGCCTCCCGGTGGCCAGCTGATCTTCAGGTCTCGGCTGCACATGCACAGGGGGGCGGGGGATAAGTGGGGGATATGCACACGGGGGGGCATGTGTGGGATTGCATTGCATTTTGGGGGTTCACACATGTGGGTACGCCCTTCCACACCTTGTTTTGGGCCTGGAAGGCCTCTTGCACCAACCTGGAAGCCAAAACAGGGACCAGGGCGGGCCGAATGCAAGTGAGGGAAGGGTGCATATGCAGGAGGGCGGGGTGCATGCGTGGGGGCGCTCGCATTGCATTTTGGGTTTCCGCACAAGTGCGCATTCAGAACTCGGCACCAAAAAGGTTAGCTATCACCGCCATATATATTATGACAACCGCTGTAAAAGATTTTTTAAAAGCCTTACAAAGTTAGGTTGAAGAGAAGTCTCTCCCTGTGTGGGTGAACTTCTTCACGTCTCTTGTCTTTGCAGGGCAAGAGATTTGAGATTCTGCCTGACGGCCTGCCATCTGCTCGCAAGCTCATCTACTACACTGGCTGCCCTTTGCGATCTCGGCATCTCCTGCAGCTCCTGAGCAATAGCCATCGCCTCTACATGAACCTGCAACCTCTCCTGCGGCAGATCAGGAAGCTAGAGGAGAACGAAGGTAGAAATCCCACGTTTAACGCCAGTTTGAAACAATATATGCATTTCTGGTGGGAGGCGGCGCTTCAGTGGCTAAGACGCTGAGCTTGTCGATCAGAAAGGTCGGCAGTTCGGCGGTTCGAATCCCTAGTGCCGCATTAACAGAGCGAGCGCGCGTTACTTGTCCCAGCTTCTGCCAACCTAGCAGTTTGAAAGCATGTAAAAAATGAAAGTAGAAAAATAGGAACCACCTTTGGTGGGAAGGTAGCAGCGTTCCGTGCGCCTTTGGCGTTGAGTCATGCCGGCCACATGACCATGGAGACGTTTTCAGACAGCGCTGGCTCTTCGGCTTTGAAACTGAGATGAGCACTGCCCCCTAGAGTTGGGAACGACTAGCACATATGTGCAAGGGGAACCTTTGCATTTTTGCATTTCTGACTTCATGATAATAGCACCCACTGTATATGAAGCCATACATAATGCACTGTCATTTCTGAGCCCATCATTCAGATGCCAGATTAAGTACGGGTGTTACATTCTTTCGCGTATGGTTCTTCCAGAGAAAAAACAATATCGTGAATCCTACATCAGCGATGCTCTGGACCTTGATATGGATCAACTGGAAAAGCGTTCCCGAGCCAGTGGAAGTAGTTCGGGTAGTGTGAAGCACAAGCGTCTCTCCCGCCACTCAACTGCTAGCCATAGCAGTTCCCACACCTCTGGAATTGAGACTGATCCAAAGCCCAGGGAACGGGGGACTGAGGAGGACTTCATGGTGGCTGCTGTCCATCGCCAGCTGAGAGCTTGCAGCTCTATGACCAGTCACGGTAGTTCTCATACCTCTGGAGTAGAAAGCAGTGAGAAGGAACGCCTGGAGGAGGACTCCTCTCAGGAGGATGGTAATTGTCCACATTTGGTTCATTCTTGACAATCTTTGCCCAGTAATGTAGAGTTTAAGTTTGTTGGTTTGTTTGATTCCTAAATTGGGATTCAAATTCCAGAATATGGAATATAGTAATACTTTACATGTATGGTAAATCTGTGCATGTACAGTACTGTTTACCGTGTTTTCCCGAAAATAAGGTCTTATTTTCTTTTGAAACCCCCCTTCCCGAAATAAGCGCTTGGCCTTATTTTCGGGGAGGTCTTATTATTTTTGAGGTGCAGGAGGCAGTGAGCGTGGTCACCTCATGGCTGCTGCTATGTTGCAATATTTTCAGGGAGGGCTTATTTTCAGGGGAGGGCTTATTTTAGCGCATGCACTCAAAAGCCCGGATTTGGTTTATTATCTGAGGAAGTCTTATTTTGGGGAAAAAAATACTTTATTTATTTTTTGGTAGATGTTTTTGTATTTTCTATATTATTTTATAGATTTAGAAATAGATATCCATTTTTACATCTTTTTTTCTGTATGCATTTTGGGGTTGTTGTTTTTTTAGTTATTTGACGATGTTTGTACAGTAAAAACAATGAAAAATATTTTAAAAAATTAATTCGATATATCAAGTTTTAAAAGCGGTTTTCAAACAACCTTGGAACGGGTTTTTCTCTGCTTGAGTGTCTAGAGACCCACTGGCAATGAGCGTAACTAGTCTTATGATATGCTGGCTGGGTGTCAACTCGCATAATTTCTCAGGATGCCAAAGGGATTCTGGATATTAATCCAACACAGCTGCGAGGAGCTGATTTGCACCAGGTTTTTTTTTTCAAGCTGTGTTCTGGAAGAGCCTATGGATGCATAAGAACTTGATGGAGTTTATTTGAACACAGTCATTTTTTTTTTAATCTCTAGAGCTTGCCTCTTGATCAAAGGTTTGTGGAATTTTTAATTATCAATTCCCACTGCCTGAAAAAGATTTGAAAACTCCTGGTAGAGGCAGTGCTAGAAGGGCCAATGCCCTGACTTTGGTTTCTATGTCATTATCTCTTTAATATTTCCTGTTATTAAAAACATCCAAGGATACATTCTCAAGAATAAAGAGCAGCAAAACAACAGATGAAACAAAGCATGCTAGCATTCTCCCAGTGGGTGTCAGGTTTTCTTTCTTCTTCTTCTTATTGAAATTGGGTGGCCAGAAGGAAGTTATCATGAGTGAAGAAATGGCCCATAGAGGACTGTAAATCCTTTCCATGTGGATTTCATCCTGTCCTACGGCTGGTGGGACAAAGAGCCTAGAAGGAAAAGGGTGTGTGCATTATTTTCCTCTCTTATTTCTCTGGATTTGATTGCTGCCTCCCGCAGCTGCTTTTCATTCTGGGAACAAAAGAAAAGGCTCCTTGTCTCTTGTACTCTCCCTTTAGATTTTTTTTTCTGTTGTAAAGCTGCCAGGGGCTGCCACAAAGAAGGAGTCAAACTATTCTCCAAAGCACTTGAGGGTAGGAAAAGAAGCAATGAGTGGAAACTAATCAAGGAGAGAAGCAACTTAGAACTAAGGAGAAATTTCCTGACAGTTAGAACAATTAACCAGTGGAACAACTTATCTCTGGAGGTTGTGAATGCTCCAACATTGGAAGTTTTAAAGAAGATGTTGGATAACCATTTGTCTGAAGTGGTGTAGGGTTTCCTGCCTAAGCAGGGGGTTGGACTAGAAGACCTTCAGGCCCCCTTCTAACTCCGTTATTCTGTTCTGTGAGATTATGCTTTCTTGTACCCATAGTCTTGTCAATGCAGCTGTTCCAGCTCCTCCACTCCCCTGTCATTTATTATCCCTTTGTTTCAGAAATAGAAATGCTGGTTGATGATCCTCGAGATCTCGAGCCAACAAGCGAAACTTCTCTGGATGACATCAGTCCTGATGTTTGCATTTACATCACAGAGGACATGCTGTTGGCCAGGAAGTTTAATGGACATTCAGGTGAGTAAGTTCCTTACAATAAGTAAGGAACAAACGGATAACCCTAATACAGGTAGCCTTCAACTTACAACAGTGTGTTTAGTGGCAGTTCAAAGTTACAACAGCACTGAAAAAAGTGACTTATGACCGTTTTTCCACACTTACGACCATTGCAGGAAGCCCACAGTCACATGATTTACATTTGGATGCTTGACAACTGACTCACATTTATGACGGTTGCAGTGTCCCTTTTGCAGCCTTATGACAAGCAAAGTCAATGGGGCAGCTAGATTCACTTAACAACCATGTTACTAATTTAACAACTGCACTAATTCACTTAACAAATTTGGCATGAAACATCGTAAAAATGGGACCAAATCCACTTAACAAATTTCTCGCTTAGCAACATAAATTCTGGGCTCAATTGTGGTCGTAAGTTAAGGACTACATATACTTTTATTATGATTACAAAAGGTTCAAATATACACTACATGCAACATACCAAATATTTAATGATAAGCAAAGAAGTAACCATTCATTTCAAGTTAGCAGGTTCCAGCAGAGTAGATATATCAGTCTTAATTTTAACATCTTGTATTTTACCGAACTGTGTCATATCAGGCTGAATTTTAACCGTTCCCACTCAAATAATTTTCAGGATAAGGACAGCCTTCCTCAGCAATAGCAATAGCACTTAGACTTATATACCAGTTTACAGTTATTTTTACAGCCCTCTCTAAGCAGTTTAAATAGTCAGCCTATTGCCCCCAACAATTTGACTCCTCATTTTACCCAACTCAGAAGGATGGAAGTCTGAGTGTATCTTGAGCCTGGTGAGATTCGATCTGCCAAATTTCAGGCAGCCGGCAGGCAGCACAAGTACCCTGCAGTACTGCACTCTAACCACTATGCCACTGTGGCTCATCCGTGGCTTAGACAGGATGCTCCAAAAAAGAGCTTTCATAATCCCTAGTTAGCTTGACCCACGGGAAGTCCCTAGTTAGCAGGGAAATTGAAGTCTGCTCATATGGAGAGCACCTGGTTAAAGAAGGTTGTATTCATTCCATCGAACTCATTATTGGTGTACTTAGAATTCTGTAAAAGCCAACTAAAAGAGAACAGGTTCATATGATATTTACAATACAATTGGATACAAAAAGTGCAAATACCATGAAAACTTAATGACGATTGAATCAGGAAAACTTCTCACCTCTTTTGGTTTTTATTTTCTTGTCACCTAACTCAGGATTAGTTGTCAAAGAAGTGAATTCGTCGACTTCCAGCTCCTCGGAGACAGTGGTGAAACTTCGTGGCCAGAGCATTGATTCATTGCCACAGGTTTGTGAATTGTGATGGGGAAAACCAAATCAGACTGAATGGGTGGGCGACTATGACAGAACATGGCATTCTAATGGCAGCTAAGCATAACAGGAATGGAAGCAAAACCACTGTTTTGGGAATAGTAGAAAAAATCCCTTCCATATGTTTTCATTTATTTGTTGCATTTCAAGCATCACATGATGTTTTAATGATGTCTTCTACTTTTTCTCTGTTTGCAATACCGTAACTGTAGGCAGAAAAAGGAGAAGTAAAACAAATACACCCGATTATGCCTTGACAAGCATTTTATCGGGCAGTTTAAGTTTTGGGATAATCCAAAAGTATCAATGAAGGTTGTTTGGCTGAGTTTGCACAATATGCCAGACTCTGCTAAAATGTAACTTGGTTGTTGGCAGATCAGTGTCTTATAGTAACACAGCTTTTATCTTAGTATGTTCTGTGAAGGACTCACGCACAAAATAATATTTATTTGTTATTTATTCATTTTTATTCACCAAACAAAAATTACAAATTCAGACAAAGAAAATAAGAAAATCAAAATGTGACAGGGAAAAAAGGCACACCAGTGCACTTATGCATACACCCTTATAATATGGAGTGAGATCCACAGAGGTTAAATTAGAATTAAAACTGTGGATGTTAATGGCTGAGATAACTGAATCAGATAAAATATTCCAGACTTTGACAATCCTGTTACAAAAATCAAATTGTTTACAATTGAGATTAGAGCGGTTTATGCTAAATTTAAAACGGTTGTTTGCACAGATTGCGTTATGATTAAGGCTTTAAAAAGACAGTCATTTACAGGCAAAGCGTTGTACAATTTTGTATGCAATTCCTAAGTTTCAACATGTTATTGAAACCGACATGTGATGTGAACACAGCCATTGTGCTTTGTCAACCCATGTTTATAATTTAACGTATTGGTTGAACCCAGCCTATGTGTCTTCTCAAGTTCTTACTCTCCTCAGAGAAGAGGCTAAATTTGGGGAAAGATCATTCTTTTTGCAGTCAAATTCAAGGGCCATCAACCACAACAATAACAAAATTCATAATGTTTTGATCAATATCAAACTCTATTTAAAGAAGCTACCAGACAGAAATAAAGCAAGTTGTTCCATAACTTGAGGGTCTCAAAATAAGGAAGGACAAATTAAACCTTTCCTTATTTTCTACAGAGCATCTGCCAGAAAGCAAGGACCTCCACCGATCGCCACAGCTTAAGTCTGGATGACATTCGGCTCTACCAAAAAGACTTCTTGCGCCTGGCGGGCCTATGCCAGGAGACAGCACAGAGTTTTACATTCGGGTGTGGCCATGGATTGGCTGAAGACGACCTGTATTGTAATGGCTGTTTAGCTCAACAGTGCATCAATATCCAAAATGCTTTTCCCGCCAAAAGAACCAGCAAATACTTTTCCTTGGACCTCGCCCATGAAGATGTTCCAGAATTTGTTGTCTGATGCTGTCCTTGGGTGCTCTGGCAAGACAGTGCAGTGTTTCCACTTCCAAAAACCCTTTCTGCTGTGCCAAACAGGAATTTTTCCCCTCAACAGTTTTCCCAGGAAAACGTTAAAAAAAAAAACCAAGGCCTGTTGCACTTTTGTAAAAGCTCGTCCTATTTGCGGGCTCTTCGGCATCAATGTTTGCCGTGAGGCAGAATTTGATTTGGTTAAAAATCAGTTGGATTTGGAAGACCTGGTCTCTTCTTTTGAAAGGACATCTTGATTCACAAGAAGGATGCACAATGTTTACTTTAAGTATAGATATATCTCTTTTATTTGTTTTTGTTTTTTTATTTGCCTCCCGGGGGCTCTTCTGTGCTATGCATACCATAGATTTTTGCATCACCTTTGCAGTTTAGTTTTTCCCCTTGTGAGAATAATCGCTTTAGTTCTTCTTCTCCATTCCCAAGTTTTTTGTGCCATGTCAAGCCAAAGAAATGCCCCCTGCACAGTGAGTGACATCAAGACGAAGCTCTAAGCAATAACTAACCCAAAGGATTGTGTAGAAAAGTTGCTCAGATGATGAAAGCAACTTGAGATGCAAGGAATCCATCTTGTGATCTTCCCACCCACTCCCCACACACAAAAAAGTATGTAAGCTTTTGATCCAAATGGAATCTTTGTGCTATTTTGTAAAGTTTACAAAAAGAAGAAGACAAACCAAAACCAAAACAAGCAAATGAACAACAACAATCCCCAAATAGATGTTAGATGGTTTGGGGAAACTTTCTGGAAGCTTTGTTGTTTCAAAAGGGAAAAAAATGAGGATGTAGCAATAGGATTTGCTGACCAAAGTACCTTAAGTTCAGAGAGAGAGAGAGTGAAAGAGAGAGACAGAAAGCATGTGTGAGAGAGAGCGAATATAAAAATATGCACATTGCAGAAAAGAGTATATGTTTAATGTATTTTTGAAAATATAAAACTCAATTTATGTTTTATTTTGGTTTTGATTTCAGTGCTATTTTTAAAAGAAAAATTAACACTTCCTTTCTTTCAAACTGCATGTATAGACAATCGTGCAAATGCACATTTTACACATGGTTAAAATAGTTTCTTTGGTTTTTATTATTATTATTATTATTTTGCTATTGAGCATAATAAGGGGGAGAGTGTTTCTGCACTGCAAACATGGCTTTCCCTACTCCAATATTTTTTTTAAACTAAACTTTTGCTTCTATGTATCCTGAGATGTTCCCTTCCCCTTTCTGGAAAGGGGAAAGATTTCTATCTTGTTCCAGTGTTAGTTAGATTGATGAACAAATGGGACTTGGAAAAGGAATGCTCTGATTTTATGTCTGCCATAGGTTGTAACAAAAGCTCCATCAGCTGCCACCCTCCTATCACCAAAGAGCAGATCGCCATGGGATCTTTTTTAGGGGGTCCCATGGTAAGACTGCCAACCCTTCCATTGTCCAAGCACACTGAGAGGATGGAATGAGTATCAATAGAACAGCAACAGAAGAAAATGCTATCCAATACATTTTCCCTGCAACACTGTGACTGGTCTTGCACAGCACAATTCCCAGTTACTGAACAACATGCAAACGCTTGGTTAGTTTTAACCTTGATTACTTGTTATGGTGACTTTAGCATATTTCATAACCTAGTCCCTTATTTAGTTTGTAACTGCTTTCTGCAAATCCAGGAGTTGGTTGATTCAGCTACCCTGTTTCCCTGAAAATAAGACCTCCCTGGATAATAAGCTCAATCAGACTTTTGAGCGCATGCGCTAAAATAAGCCCTCCCCAGAAAATAAGCCCTCCCTGAAAATATTGCAACACAGCAGCAGACATGAGGTGACCAAGTTCACTGCCGCCTGCACCTCAACAATAATAAGACCTCCCCAAAAATAAGGCCAAGTCCTTATTTTGGGGGTCAAAAGAAAATAAGACCCTGTCTTATTTTTGGGGAAACACGGTACCAATTAAGAATGATGTATGAATCCCGCCACCCTGTACTCATAGCAAAAAAAAGCATCCAGTGTAGCATTTATTATAATTTAAAAATGGATTATGCGTAACTGCCTGTTTTTAGTAGATTGGAAAAAATAGAAATATTTACTTATTGCTTCTTCACTGTAGGCTTCAGGGTGCCAGACTGTCAGAAACACATGTTTCAATAACCAACACATTTTCTTTAGTCCCTTCCCCAAGAGAATTGAGGGTGTCAATCTCCACCAGGAGTGTTGAGGTTCATCTTTTCCTCCTTACCTCTCTACCATTGTGCTTTAGGGTCCCTTCAGCCATTGGTTAGATCCACAAAAGACTTGCACTTAATGGACTTGGATATATGCATACAACAAATGCTTATTTTACTATCTACATATGTATCTGCACATAATTATTTTGCAGCCTCCTCTGAAACGAAATATGCAAATGCCACCTGTAGTAGGTCACTCGGTGGTAGCAGTTAATCAGCCTTGATGGAAACTAGTTAAGATGGGACCTGGTTTGTGTCTGAGTAGGAGCCCAGGAGAAATTCTATGGACCAGGAAGATACAAAAACGTCCCTAAAAACAATGACAGACCACTTTTATATTGTTCCCATGAAAAGAATATGGATGCTTCTGTAGCATCACTAAGACTTGAGCTCAGCCCAAGGGAGATTTTATCTTTAGGAACTAGAAGTAGCTATGTCTTCCTATGCTGTCAACATGTTGTTTGCTGGTTTGTAACTTTTTCTACTAGACCATAGGATAGTTCTCCAGAAGACCCTGATGCTTGTCAATGTTCTAGATCAGGGTCTCCAACCTTGGCAACTTTAAGACTTGGGGACTTCAACTCTCAGAGTTGAAGCAAAGCTGCTTGAGGAATTCTGGGAATTGAAGTCCACAAGTCTTAAAGTTGCCAAGGTTGGAGAGCCCTGTTCTAGATGGCTAACTTTTCTGAGCTCTGGTCCCAGGGTACCTGAAGACGTTATATGACTTGTGGATAACTTCTTTTGACATATTTGCAGCCTTTTCAGGAGGAGAACTTCCTCTATCAGAGGATAGCAGCCATAGACTTGTTGCGGGGGGGGGGGGGGATAAGGGGCAGATTTATCAGGAATTGTTCAAGTGGTACAATAATTTTCAGCCGCTATTGGGAGAAAAGCATTTACAAGCAAAACAAAAAAGCTTCATAGCATATTGCCTTAAAAAATATTTTTGTGAGATATTTTTGTAATCATAGCCATAGTATCGCCATATTTTGATATATGGTATTTTTCTAACTGAAAACATACACACACATTACACATATAAATATACACATCTCTTTGTACGCACACAATCACACACACAAAGGATATATTTATTTTAAGAAAGTTAATACAATATTTCACTTGGGGGTGTCAAAAAACAGATGATTGGGTATTTTGTTATGCCAGTAAGGATTGTATAGACCAGCTGTCTGATGATGAAGATAAAATGTAGCCAGCATATGGACACTGGTATATTTACATCTTTGGTGAACTTATTCCTGCTTCCTCTGGGTAGCAATAGCAATGCCAGTGCACTGATATTTTTCTTTTCATAAATTCCAGTGCGTTGACATGGCTTAGTAATTGCCTACCTTTAGTGAAGCACAGTGCCATGGGTTTTTATTTTGATAAACTTTTCCTCCCATCTGGTAGGTCATGTCAGGCTTGTTGGATGATGCAAGTTTGAAGTAATGTGACATTGCCATGTGCTATATTGTCCTTTCTCATAGGGTGGCTCAGTGGCTAAGACACTGAGCTTGTCGATCAGAAAGTTCGACAGTTCGGCAGGTCGAATTCCTAGTGCTGCATAACAGAGTGAGCTCCCGTTACTTGTCCCAGCCAACCTAGCAGTTCAAAAGCATGTAAAAATGCAAGTAGAAAAATAGGGAGCATCTTTAGTGGGAAGGTAACAGCGTTCTGCGTGCCTTCGGCATTTAGTCATGCCGGCCACATGACCACAGAGATGTCTTCAGACGGGGGTGGCTCTTCAGCTTTGAAATGGAGATGAGCACCGCCCCCTAGAGTCGGAAACGACTAGCACATATGTGCAAGGGGAACCTTTACCTTTACCTTACATTGTCCTTTCTGCTTGCTTAAGCTGTTTATTTCATCATCTGGAGCACTGACAGGTGTGACTCATCCATCCCTATGCAAAGAAGGTTCTTGGGCAAACATTTGTTGAAAAAGATGAGACCTTATTTTGCAGTCTGAATTTCTTCAGCTGCCTGGCCTAAATCCAGAAGGGTTCTCTCCTTTCACAATGCCACATAGGTATATGCAGAGAGTTTACCCAACATTTTGCTTCATACACAGCAATAATAAAATGTGTAACGCTCTGGCTAAACTAAGAAAGAACTTCCAGCTCTCCCAGCCTAAACAAATAAAGCACAATTGTTGGATTGTGTATTGCTATCTAGAAGTTCACTTGTTGTATACCACCACAAAATTGGTGGTTGTAAATACCAGTCTAAGATTTGTGTGTCCCACAAATCTACTTGCATTGTAAAATAATAGGCTAAAATCAGAAAAAGAGAAAATGAGGCTGACTTGGAGAACATAGTATTAAATAAAACCATGTCGTCATTCCTTGAGTTGCCTTAAACTTATGCCATATACTACTTATCTAAATCTTGAGTTGTCTGCTACCACACATTCTTCTTTTTTGTCTTGTGCTTGTATCTGGTTTTGAAGATGTTCTCATCCAGAAGCCTGATGTGTTGCACAAAAGCCAGGCCCATATTGTTGCTCTTTTGTGGTGTGTGTGCAGGGGGAGGGGGAACCTCCCTGGTGTCATTGTTCAGTGTGATGAAAGAGGCTTTGTAACAGTGTCACTTAGTACAATATGTGTTGTGTTGAAATAAGTCTTTTTCAGGCTTAAAAGCAGCAGATATGGCGCTCGTTCCCCAAATCACCAAAGTAAATTTAATTGCTTATAACATAATAGGAGTAATTGAAATATTGCAATGAGAGCATCTAACTAGATTCCAGAAGAGCACTGGTGATAAGTGATCACATGAATCCATACTGTTTGAGAAATATACCAATAAGTTTTCCTCCAATTCATAAAACTGGGGAAGTTGGTTTTAAAAGTGCCAAGAAATATACTGTATTTGGTGAGTTCCACAATACAAATGGGGGTCCCTTGTTGGTTGACAGAAACCTTTGAGAGGTTTCCACATTCAGAGGCTGAATTTAAACTGAAGAAAATTTAAGACACGAGAAAAGAATTAGTAAATTAGTAATTAATTCCGTGTTTTGCCCATGTCTGCTTCTAAAATCTAATCTTGGCAGCCTCTCTAGGTATGTCAACTGGAAGACAAGAGGGTGAGCAAATATGACTATCAATAAATATCCATACGCAACGATGTAGAATCTTGTCCACCTTATTTCCCCCTAGCAACTCTTCCAGTGCTTTTTCCTCTTATCCATAAGAGGTTGCTTCCATTCATTCAAAAAGGACTCCTAAATCTATCAATCCTCCAGGTGTATGGATTACCATTCAGAATTCCTCACTGGTTGAGAAATTTTGAAGCTAAGATCTACACATCTGAAAGGCGTCCAGGTTAAGGAAGGTTGAAGTAACCCTGCCTAAAAGGTATTGTTGATTCTAACTTGGGAATCTGTCAAACTGGGTTCAATATCTGGGTAGCCCAAATGTGAATATGTTTGTGGGCAAGTGGGAAAGGATGGACACCATTTTGAAAAGGGGTATCCGCCACTTCATTGGTTGTGCGCTGTGGCCTACGCCCAGGGAAGCCAACAATTGTTCTTGATCAACACATGTCGGAAGGAACTCTTGCTAAATGTGTTTTAAACAAAAGTAGGTTCCAAGAAGCCCTTAATGTTGCAGATGTTGTCCAACAGAGCTGTGTGATACAAGATTGTATTTTTATATATAAAAACTATATACTTTTGCATTTCTGGGAACTCTTTAGCGGGTATGGGGTGTCTCTGGCTTCCGATCACTGTTGCTTCGGGTTCACCTCCTGACAACAACTATTCCACAGCACAAGCGAATGGCTTACTCCTTTCTATGAAAGGCCTTTTCCTCTTGGACAGTGGAATGCAAGCAATTGAGCAAGCTCTAAGGAATGCAGCCAATGTATTTTGTTATGCAGAAAGTTTGTGGTGCGCCTTTTGTGGTACAGTTCTAAGAAATGACAATAAAAGTCACAGTTTACATTGCTGTCACTCTTCTGGTCTTCATTGGAATAGAATTTACCAGCATTTACGAACCTGGTGGTTAAGGAAAATCATTTCAATGCTGCACAGATGTTGCCTTCTAGGCAGTCAGTCAATCTGTCTGAAGGGAAATTGGAGAAGAGAACATGGAAAACATGTTCTCCTAATGTTAGTGCTAAACTACAAAGTAGTTTCCAAACAAAGAAAGAAATGTCGTATGCGTCTAAAGCTGTTTTAATTGAAACAGCTATAATAACAGAATTTTGCAAGCCTGAATATGCTTCCTTCCTCCCTTATCTGATTGTTACCTTAGTAAAAAAAGTATCCCCGGTCTTCCAAACACATTCTCTGTTCTCACCCAGAATTCTACTAACTTCCTTAGTATTGCCCTTTCACAAGAGATTGAGGATGGAGTGTGTTGTGGCCCGCCAGCAGCCAGCAGATTTGGACAGTGAGGAGGTTGGGGAGAAATATAGGCCAGTCCTGTAGTCTGGGGAAGGTTCTGGTGAGTTCTCTGTGTCGGAGGCAGAGATGGGGCCAGGGCCATCTGATAAGTTATCAGCTGAGTCGGACATTAGTGGGGCAGAAGAACAACTGGAGCCTGTTCCCAGTGTGCACATGCGCAGACGTGCCAGGAGAAGGGAAGAGCTAAGGCCAATGGTCGACTCGGGAGTAAAGACACAGGTGGAGGGTGAATGGCCCCTCCCATAGGGTATAAAGAGGAGCAAAAGGGGAATGGAGTTTGCAGGAGACAATTAGTTCAATTCATTAAAGTGAAGATCTGTTCCTGACTTCTTGCCAAGTATTGTCTGCTACAGAGTGGCATTTGGAAGGTATTGGTCTGCAAGCTGTTCAAGCCTGATAAAGATCTGTAGTTGGGACTGTGGGCCGGGACTTTGCTGGAGAGGAATTCACTTAAAACTAAATAAAAGGGGTTTTATTGGGATGAGGAGTCAGCCTTGTCCTTTTGGGAAACCTAGGTCAGAACATAGTGTCAAACTCTCATCGTCACAGTGGCATCACATGACCTATTGCGACTTTTTCCCCCTTTGCTAAACCAGCATGACCATGGTCAGCATGGGAGGCATCCAGCCCATGGATCACGAGTTTGACAGCCCTGCTTTAAAAGTATAGTGTATGTTTCTGAGCTATTATGGCCAGGTTCCGGGGCAGATCTAAATCTCTTCTGTATAGAATTAAAAAATCATTCACACATATAGTGCATTCAGAAAGTATTTGGATCCCCTTCACTGTTGTCAATTTCGTTATGCTGCAGTGCCGCCTGATTCTACAGTTGTTGAAATTCATTTTTTTCCTACATTTTTCCCACATTTAACACAAAAGGAACACGGTGGCTCAGTGACTAAGATGCTGAGCTTGTCGATCAGAAAGATTGACAGTTCGGCGGTTCAAATCTCTAGTGCCACGTAATGGAGTGAACTCCCGTTACTTGTCCCAGCTTCTGCCAATCTAGCAGTTCGAAAGCACATAAAAATGCAAGTAGAAAAATAGGAACCACCTTTGGTGGGGAGGAAACGCTGTTCCGTGCACCTTCGGTATTTAGTCATGCCAGCCACATGACCACGGAGACGTCTTCGGACAGCGCTGGCTCTAAAATTTCTTGGACACAGTGACCTTCATAATTCCCAAATGGGAGAAGTTTAGTGCAACCAGGACTCTTCCCAAGAGCTGGTTGCCTGGTCAAACTGAGCAATCGGGGGAGAAGGGCCTTAGTAAGAGAAGTGACCAAGAACCCAATGGTCACTCTGACTGAGCTCCATATATCCTGTGTGCAGATAGGACAGAGTTTCAGAAGGACTCGAGCATCACTGCACCCTCCACTTATCTGGGCTTTATGCCAGAGTGACTAGATCTGTGATGGCGAGCCTACGGCACATGTGCCACAGGTGGCACGCAGAGCCCCCTCTGCAGGCACGCAAGCTGTTGCCCAGATCAGCTCCACTGAACATGCACGCCTCTCACGGGCTAGCTGATTTTCAGGTCTCTGCCCCAGGGGTAGGGAGGTCATGCGTGCATGCATGGGGGGGTGGGGGAGTGGGGGTGTGTGCCCCCATGCCCCATTTTTGGCTTCAGGGAGGCCTGCTAGGCCCAAAATAGGACGCAAGGGGGTCACACACATGTGCAGGGGGGTGAGGGGTCATGCGTGCATGCGCAGGGGGTCGGGGCACATTGTATTATGGATGTGGGCATGTGTGTGCTGTCTCGTGTTTACACACAATTTCGCCATGCGAGGAGGAAAAAGTTAGTCATCACTGGGCTAGATGGAAGCCTCTCAGTGCGAAACACATGGAAGCCTGCTTGGAGTTTGCAAAAAGCACCTGAAGGACTTTGAGGAACAACTCTTTCATGTGTCTTTTCTCTTGATTCTGTCATTCCCATTTCTCTAAATCTTAAAATTATTTTCCTCTTACTTCCAGTAATGCTAAGTTGTCCAAAGCTTTCTCCATCTCTCTGTTTATTATTTCTGATTTACTTTCCAAAACTTCTGCTTTCCCATTCATTTATTTTACTTCTCCAACCAATTGTCCTGCAGATCATCTTCTTTCATATCCATTGCAAATCTTTCTTTCATTTTCTTTTAAACAGAATACAAACTATTAGCGACTGTACAAGAATTGCAAAATGGGGAAGAATGGGTCTCCGTGGGTTTGGTACTCTGTGAATCTGAGCAGTTTGGAAACGTTTCGAATTCTTTTTTTTTTAAATAAATTTTTATTCTTTTTAAACAAAACAACACATACAAAACAAAGCAAGAGAGGAAAAGAAGAGCAACTTTCCTCCATTTCATCAAGTATGTCGTTTGGTTACAAGTTTTTGTGCATCAATTCTTAAACTTAGGATTAACATCACTGGTTTACATTAAACATAGCTGAATGTTTCGCTGTCATTGAGCATTATACGTTCAGATTACCATTAATATCATTTCATTTGTAACAATCCTTTTTTCCTTGAATTCATAATTATCTATCAAATAACAATGAGTCTTTAAACTATTATAATATCACCTATCTCTAAAGAGTAAAAGCAAAGATTGGAACAAAGAATTTCCATTGGTTTATAATAAAGCATTCATATTTTCAATTGAAACGTTTCGAATTCTTGTGGACTGTCTGGACTTTGATAAATATTCTGCACATTTGAGGAGAAGGTGCCATTGCTGAAAGGCCAAAATCAGTTTGTTTATAACTTCATATTTTTGGTTGTGAGCCGCCCTGAGCCCCCCCAGGGAAAAGGGCGGCATATAAATAAACTTCTACAATATTGTAGTTGGAAGGGACGCAGTGGCTCAGTGGCTAAGATGCTGAGCTTGTCAATCAGAAAGGTGGTTCGAATCCCTAGCACCACATAACAGAGTGAGCTCCTGTTACCTGCCCCAGTTTCTGCCAACCTGGCAGTTCAAAAGCATGTGAAAATGCAAGTAGAAAAATAGGAACCACCTTTGATGGGAAGGTAAGAGCGTTCCGTGAGCCTTCAGCATTTAGGCATACCGGCCACACAACATGGAGACGTCTTCAGACAGCGCTGTCTTCGCCTTTGTAACCGAGATAAGCACTGCCTCCTAGAGTTGGGAATGACTAGCACATATGTGTGAGGCAGGGGTGGGTTCCAGCCAGTTCTAACCTCTTCTATAGAAGAGGTTCCACAAATCTACAGTGCCGTTTAGAACCGGTTCCAGCTCCCTCCCCCCGCCCGTCCGCACATCATCAAGATGAAGAGCGAGAGGAGGAATTCTGGGAGTTGAAGTCCACAAGTCTTAAAGCTGTCAAGTTTGAACATCCCTAGGAGTTTTTTTTTCTCTAAAGGGTTAGGGGTACAAAGGTCTTCTAACTTGACAGCTTTAAGACTTGTGTGTTTCAAATGCCAGAGTTTCTGAGCCAACATTTTGGTTGCTAAGCAAGAGCGTTAAGTGAGTTTCACCACATTTTACAAGTTGGCCACGCCCACCCAGTCACCTGGCCAGCAAGCCACTCCCACAAAGCAGACCATACCTACAGAAGATCTTCTAAAAAAATTTGAAACCCACCACTGGTGCGAGGGGAACCTTTACCTTTATTGTAGTTAGAAAGAGTGACGAGGAAAGAAATGTACAGGTGATCCTTGACTTAGAGCCATTTGTTTAGCGACCATACAAAGTTACCACAGCACTGATAAAAGTGGCTTACAACCAGTCCTTGCACTTACAACCATCATAGCACACCAAAATCACAGGATCAAAATTCAGATACTCGGCAACTGACATGCCTTTACGATGTCGCAGTGTCCCAGGGTGACGTGTTTCGCATTTGCAACCTTCCCAACCAGCTTCTGACAAGCAAAGTCAATTGGAGGGAAGCCTGATTTGCCTCACAATCATGTGATTTACTTAACAACTGCAGTTTTAAACATGGCAGAAAAGGGTTGTAAAATCTGACACAACTCGCTTAACAACCACCTTACTTAGCAACAGGAATTTCGGTTCCCGTTGTGGTTGTAAGTTGACTTGTACAGGAAAGAACATAGTTCTCCCTAGTCAACCACTGTGCCCAGCCCATCTCCAACTGCCTCGATTCTTGTCCTGCTATTGGAGCCAGATGGAATCTGGGAAGAGAGAGTGAGGCTGACTCTGCACATCTCTCCCTCTCCTCAATCCAATTCACGCGCCAGTCTTGACATCCCAGATACCAAGGTCCTATTTGAATACAATGGGCGAACATCATCAACCATCAATCCACACTAAGGAATATGTTCACCAGGATTCCCATCCCATCTGGGAATGAGGCAGGTGCTCAAGATTATGGAGCGGCTGCTGCAACCGTAACAACAGCAATTGTTTTGCAGCATATTCTGTTCCAATTTAGGACTGCCTGGGACATTGACTGAGTTAAAGAGGACCTCTTTATAGCCTAACAGGCAAGATTTATACACCTGTGCGTCTCTGACTTGACCCTCTATCAGCGTCTCTTTTGGAAATCCCAATTTGAAGTTCTGCAATTTCAATTTCAATCACTCGGTGGCAATGTAAGCAAGGACTTGGATTTTTAAAAGAATAAACTGCCCTTGAATGGTTTTGAAATGAGTGGTTATTTTATGGTTACCTCCGTGAAGTTTCTACCTACGGTAGTTTCCTTTTTGCAAGAATGTTTCTTTGTTTGTTTTCCTTTTACTTTGCCATCCAAACACTAGTTAGTCTTAGGAGAACCTTAATCAAAGTTTAATAAATTGGTTGGGTCCAGGCATTGCTAGGTCTGAGTTCACACGGCAAAGAAAGACAGAAACCATTAATGCAGAGTTTATGCATCTCACTTGTTCTTCTTCTGTTTCATACTTCAATAAAAGTTTCTTTATTTTAGCAATCGCATATTCATCATTTGTACACAGTTGCATTTCAAATCAGCCATGTGTGTGTGTGTGTTTTTTTTTTCTTGAAAACCTGCATACAAACAGATTTGGGATCTGGCGGCAAATGTAAAATGTTGAAGCTCTCTTGCAGGTACTTCCTGACAAAATGATACTACAGACAGCAGCTCGTCCATTTATAGTGTAGGAAGTTATCACCCAGCCCACTCCCAGAAAAATGAAACATCCTAGGAAATATTGAAAAGGCAGAATATTTCACATCTCTGGATGTGAAAAGAAAGAAACATGTTTTAAAAGACAGAATAGCTGCCTGTAGCTTCCTGCCCATCCCCACTTTGTCAATGGGCCATTAAGAAGGCCAAGCTAGTCCCTTTACATAATAAAGACTTCTCCACTTCAGCTCCAGGAGAATGGGATTAAGACATGATAATATTGGCCCTTTTACCCAACTCGCCACATGGCATCTGAGAACTCAACCAAACCTGGATTCCAAATGCAGCCTAGAGAGTTGCCCCTGCATGGCCCCAAGGGAGTCTGACAACCAATCAGAATACAAGCTCAAGATCAAAGGCCAGAGAGGGCATAAAACCAGGGACTCAACATCTCGGTCCTTCCTTCTCTTTTCTCCACCAACATTGAAGCATGTGATCACCTTTTCTGTTCAGGACTCAAGCCACGTGGTCCTGTCCACCAATAAACCATCTTTCCAAGCAGCCTCCATGTCTCCAGTGTCTTTTTCCCCACTTGGAGCCGAACCCAGAAGGACATTTCTTTCATCAATGGAAATGCCTGAGTGATGCTGGAAGACATTAAGACTAGGGAAAAGGTAAAGAGGGCCAAATCTGTGGATTGGAGAAACATCATCAATGGAATCACTGTGCCTTGATGGGACTTTCCATTCCATCAAAAAAAAAAAAACTTTATCTCTGTCCTTACTCTACAGAAGTATTGGCCCAGGATCAACTTACAACTTACAAACTATCCCTTCCATTTCTTCTCTATAAATGTAGGAAGTTAGCACCCACCCCTTTCCTAGAAAAATGAAATATTTTAGGAAATATTCAAAGAGCAGAATATTTCCCCTAAAAGGGAGGCAGAAACTCACACACACACACCCCACCTTTGTCAATGGGCCATTAAGGCCTGGGCCAGTCTATTCTACATAACAAAGATCTACATCCTTCAGCCAAAGCCATAATAGGAATCCCAAAGCCCTTTCATTACATCATCATCCAACAAGGCTCAACCAAGCCTGGGACACAGACAACCTACAAAGTTACCACTGCATGGCCCCATAGGAGTCTGACAACCTATCAGAATACAAACTCAAATTCAAAAGCCCAGAGAGGGCATAAAACTCCAGCACTCTCAGCAAATCTTCCCCCTTTTTTTTTGCCCAGGACCTCAAACCATGTGGTTCATCATTAAACCATCTTTCCAAACAGCTACCATGTTTCCAGTGTCTTTCTCCCTACTTGGAACTGAACGCAGAAGGACATTTCTTCCGACACACCCTTGGACTGAATATATATTTATTTCACGATCAGGATCCAAACTATATCATCAGCTCCCCTCTCTGGCAAGCACTTGACTATTCCAACAGGAAAGTGTGCTGTTCTGCAGTGAACAGCTGTGCATTTGATGGGAGGCAAAAAATAATATATAACCAACACCGTTTCCCTTCTTTCCATGGCAACCAAAATTGTTAGGCCAAGTAGAATGAGCTCCTCTGTGAAGAAAGATTGTGACTGTGCAGAAGGAGGAATGAGATATTTAGGAAAAAAAATATAGGAACAAGGGAGAAAATAATGGAGATGCACAGAGTTTTTCATAGCGTGGGGAAAGGACATCCAAGTCCCCCACACTTTCAAAATACATGAAGCTGAGCTAGAGTAGATTTAAGAGAAACAAAATACCAGTCAATGGAATTCCTTACCACAATATGGATTGGTGTCCATGAACCTGGCTGATATAATGATTTATTATTGGATTTATCCAGATTATATTATACAAGTGGTGGATACTCCAGCACTGGAGATATTTAAGAAGAGATTGGACAACCATTTGTCTGAAATTGGAATAGGGTCTTCTGCGGGCAAAGGGTTCACCTCCAAGTTCCCTTCTAACTTTGTTCTTTTATTATATAGAAAAAAGAGATTATCCGTGTCAGCAGTCCTCATGAAATCTGCAAGATCAGAATTTATGAGGACGCGTGTTCCAGGAACAGGTTTCGGCTGCTGCTACTGCCAGTTCGCTCAGGGATGCACCCCGCAAGCCTGCACTTGATGCGTGCTGTGCACGCATGTGCAGTACAACAAAAATTGCTCTGTGCATGTGCAGAAGGCAAAAACAAGATGGTGGCAACTACGGGGGTTCAGGGGCGTGGCAAGCCTGGATCGCTGCCAGTTCTAGCGACCCAGGCCGCCAAGTTACTACCGGTTCGGCCGAACCAGGCTGAACCAGTACGAACCCACCTCTGACATCTTCTTGGAACAGGTGTTTGGTTCTGAAAGCAAAAAAGAAAAAGGTCAGATTACTTCAGACGACAATTTAAAGGCGACCTTAAGATGTTTAGAAGTGTCAGAAAAGCAAAAGCTCAAAATAAGCTGCGATTGGGGAAGGCTTTAGATATGCTCAGGAAATAAAAGAATCGCTGGTCACTAAAGATGATAACAAGCTAAAAGGGATCGTAGGAAGTTAGCACCCACCCCTCTCCTAGAAGAATGAAATATTTTAGGAAATATTTTAAAAAAGGCAGAATATTACATTTCCCTGGATGAGAAAAGGAGAAACATGTTTTAAAAACAAAGCAGCTCCCTGCACTCCCCCCCCCCACACCTTTGTCAATGGGCCATTAAGGTCTGAGCCAGTCTATTCTACATAACAAAGATCTACCTACTTCAGGCAGAGCCATAATATGAATCCCAAAGCCGTTTCATTACATCATCACCCAGCAACAGCTCAACCAAACTTGGGACTCAAAAGACAGACAGCTTACAAAGTTAGCTAAGACCCCTGCTCCCTGACCACCAATCAGAGTGCATTTCTTGCACAGGAACGGGAAGCTCTGTGGTGGGTCCCAGAGGACATATAAAACCAGGGCACTCTTAGTATCTCTTCCCTTTTTTCCCCAGGACCTCAAACCATGTGGTCCTGTTCACCATTAAAAACTATCTTTCCAAACAGCCACCATATTTCCAATGCCTTTTTCCCCACTTGGAACTGAAACCAGAAGGACATTTCTTCCAACAGAATCAAAGGAAAAGAGAATTAATTGTCTCCTCTCCTGGTCAGTCTTCAACAAGAAAGTACAGGTTGCACCAGAAAAATGGTGGAGAGCAAGATGAAGAATCAGCATTGAAGGTTGAAGTTGCTAGCAATATGGTTTGGAAATGTCTATTTCACTTTGAATTAGTTTAAGCCTCCAAAGCAGGATGAACTCCTCTGATTGGACTTTACTGTATTACCTTTAGGAGAACTGGGGAAGAGCCTGATGATTAGGGCAGAGCAAATCTATATTTAAAAAGTGGGAAAGGAACTACCCAATCTGACACTGTTAAATGGGAAGCACAGATCGTGAAATGGCTGATCTGTACATATCTTGGATATTGTTAAAATTACCAGAAGTTTCCATAGATTGTTAGGATCGACTCTTGCCACACCTTGGATGATCCATCCACATGTGTTTGTACCAGAATGAAGACAGCTCATACCCTATTTTTCAAGGACAGAAATGTAGAATGTCAAAGTTAATCCACTCCCCAACCCTTGTGAAGGCAGACTTTAGAAGCCCTGGTGGCACAGTGGTTAGGAAGCATCATTGCAGGCTGATTCTGCCCACAGCCTGGAGTTCGATCCTGTCGGGGCTCAAGGTCAACTCAGCCTTTCCTCCTTCTGAGGTCAGTGAAACAAGGACCCAGATAGTTGGGGGCAATATGCTGATATTTGCAAACTGCTTAGAGGGGGCTATAAAGCACTGTGAAGCGGTGTCTTAAGTCTATGTGCTACTGTTACTGCTATTGCTATTTCTACTTCTGCCAGAACAAACCGTGCCAAGCACTCAGTCTGCAGAAAATCATTCTGGTAAGTTTGGGGAATGGGGGCTCAACTGTGTTACTATTGGCCACCATAAGGCTATGTGGATACAGCCCTTCTCTGGTCCCTGGCTACTGGTTTTCAGGGCCATTCATCATCTTTTGTAGCAGGGGAGTAAAGGCTTTCCCACTATGCCATCTCCCATTATGCCAAACAGTCCTTTCCCCATTTCTCTTGCCAATGTAGGGATGGCAGAAGAAGCAGAGATGACTCAGATTGGGCTTTTGGGAGCCAAAATCCAGCACCATGGCAGGGGGAGGAAAAGGCCTGTCAAGAGTATTGACTTCACCCATAGTTCTAGTATTATGAGATAAACCCAGGAACACAGCGCACAGAGCCTTCAGGCAATTAATAGTGGTTTATATACAAATATATACAGACATACACTTGCAAAGATAAATCCCTTATCAGCTACGAACACAAGGAGAGAAAATGAGATACACGATGAGAGAGAGAAAATACCCTCTAATAGCCACCTATGTATAGACTTGTGTGGACCTCCCATCAGAGTCTTAAAAGGGTTATACCATAGCTGCAATAAATCATCCTCATTGCATCAGCCACATTGCATCAGCTTACATATTACAGCTTACAACCTTTCATCAGCTGGCAGCTATTAAATCCTCAGTACCTGATAAGGCCTCTGTTTACCGGTTCTCCAATCTCTGAAGGATCAGTGAACTGGCAAACTGACAAGACAAAAGAGCTATTCTTCTCCACTTCTCCCCCACTTCGCTTGTTACCCATTCTCAGTTAGAGGAGAGCAAAGGGGAGGAACACTTTTTAGGCAACTGTTCTCTGGGCACCAAATCGCACAGGAGAACAATTGAATGGCAGAGATGCTGCCTGCAGGAATATTTCCTCCACAACACAACTGCCTGCCATTCCCACCACCAGCTTACAGACTGCAGTAGCTAAGGTACAGGGGCCTTTTTATGCACATAATGTTGGTCAATTGGTACCTCTGGAGTTCTTTTGCATAGGATTCCTTACAGGACTGTAAGCAATATTGCCTTTCAGGAGCGATCTGGTTCGGCAGGCAGCCCTAAGAAGAAGCCAAGGGGAAGCAGAAAGACTTCAGAAGAAACGCAATGAAGTTACCCGTGACTTTCTTGCTGAGTTGCATGCAATGCTTCCTCAAGTTTTTTGAGGAAGCCATGATCAGCTTCATTAAAGAGCCTACAGAAAAGCTGCTGGTTGCCCCAATGGGCAAAACTACCCATAGGAGTCTTCTCAACATCTTCAATATCCACAGGCAGTTTTGGGAGGCTTAGAAAGCAGTTTTTCAGCTGTCACACTGGGTGGTAAAGGGATCATTTTGGTGCTGGGAGAACTAGCACCAAAGCAGCTCATTTTTTCAATTTCTCTCCCCATACAAGGGTGGCAAGAGAAGGTGGGAGAATGGGAGTCTGTGGAAATCAGTGACTTGACAGCAGTAGATAAGTAGGTCTTCTGCTGCCAGAAACTGGCATCAAAGGTGGCCTTTCCCATCCCATTCTTTTTTCCCAGTGATTTCAATATGGATAGAACCCCTATTCTACTGGTTGCTCAGGCACAATAGAAGTGGAAGTATAGTTAGAACCATGGTGGCAGAGTGGTTAGAGTGCAGTACTGCAGGCTACGTCTGCTGACTGCTGGCTGACTGCAATTTGGCAGATCAAATCTCACCAGGCTCAAGGTTGACTCAGCCTTCCATCCTTCCGAGGTGGGTAAATCGAGAAGCCAAATTGTTGGGGGCATTGTGCTTACTCTGTAAGCTGCTTAGAGCTGCGTAAAAGCACTATGAAGTATATAAGTCTAAGTGCTATTGCTATAGTTCGCATTTGCTATTTCTGCAGACTCCTGCACAAGTTAGCAGCATATGTGTAGAAAAGCCCCAATTTTATCTCAATTGGGCAGATAACTTCTTTAGTAAATTGTGAGAATGCTTGAGCTATAAAATATCTTGATATTATTTTCAACTATAAAGCTTCCCCATTGCACTATGCTTAGCAAGCTAGTTCAATGTGAGATGAACATCATGACAAGTTGATATACTCAGATTACGTAAAGAGTGATTAACAAAAGTTTCTTATCAAATTGGTGTCAAGGTTCCAAATAGCATTCAAAATTAAATCAGAGTCCAAGGCAAATGATTCCTCAAAGTTCAAATTTATTAAGAGAGCCATGTTGGCACATCTGGGAAAACCCGAATCTGAAGGCTTCCCCGTTTTCCCACCCAGTTGGAAGTTTAAGATCTTGCCCCCACACCCACAAGTCCGTCACATGGTCCAATCTGCCACTGCCATGCTGGCAGTTTCACCCATCCAGTTCCGGCCAGGTGCAGAGACAAAGGATGACCTTGGCTTTCTAGAAAGAATTTTGTTATGGCTACATATCCAACTCCGTATAATCCCCCCTTCCATTTTCTCACAATAGAATATGCATAGTAGAATAATAAAAAGTGTGGCAGGCCTGAGGTCCAAAAAAAGAAAAGATGGCTGCAGGCTTGAAAATTGGAGTGAAATACCAACTTAGGTACTATAAGATTCTTTTCTGGACTCAGTACCATTCATGCTTTATGTCTTAAGTGAAAAGGTAGAGAGGAAATTTACAGATAACACAAAACTGTGTTATTCTCAGTCATCCAGATCATGGTTGTCCCAAAGTTGCTTTTTCAAGAGGCTTCTGGATTTTCTTTGAAGAAGTTTTGCTTTCTGAAGAAGCTTCTTGGATGAGAAACAAAACGTCTTCAAAGAAAAACCAGAAAGTCCAGTTGTCTCTTGAAAAAGCAACTTTGGGATAAGAATCAGATGTTAGGGAGAAACTCATAGCCTCCAAGATAAAGAATTAGCAGCTGGGTACCTCAAAGACAGCAGGCCATTCATTCTGAAGAACTCCACTCATTCTGAAGATAAGTAAAGCTATATATAGTAAGTATAGCAATATAATTTCGCAAACGCACACCTGAGTCTAAAATTATCTAACTATCCTGGTTCTGCTTAGCTTTTTTTTCCCCCCTGTATTTTTCTTCACCTGGAATACCCCTAAAGAATACAGAGTGAAATGAACTTGAAAAAGGAAGATAATGTAAGAAAAATAACTAACGTTCTTCAAATATTTATTCATTCATACTTTGAAAAGATAATTCTGCATATCTTCATCTTTTGTGTGCCCACCTTCCATTTATTCTTACTCTCCTGCAGAATCTCCACTGGCTGCCCAATTCCCACACAGTGACCCTGAGGGGCATATAGCATTAGAAATCGGCAATATAAAAAACCCCGAAGCCCCATCTTCCATGTCACCAAGGAACACAATCATATCAGCCACTTGATCATTTCCAAACCAACCTGAAGTCTCCAGGCCCATTGGCAAAAATTTCCAGAAAAGTAACAAGAAGGGCACAAACTTTATTTCCAGGGGAATTATGTTCCAAAATGAAGGAGCCACTACAGAGAAGGCCCTTTTTCTAGATCCCATCAGGTGTACTTCATTAATAGATGGGACCCACTACATACCCTGCCTTCACACTGTGGTGGGCCCGGTCAATTATTGAGAGGGGTGGTCTTCAATTAACCTGGCCCTAAGCCATATAAGGTTTTAAAACAGGGGTGAAATATACTTACCTTCACTCCCAGTTTGCAAATGTGAGCATACGCGCCACCCCCGCGCATGCTCAGGACCTTCCGCACATGAGCAGAGCATTAAAAACAGATGTGATGACGTCCAGGTGGGTGGGCGGAGCCTGATACCCAGCGCACCTGCAAAGGTAAATAGAATAGCGAGGTGGGGGATTCACTGTGCTACATGATTTAGGTTAGCTAGAAAGCAGGAAATCCTGCTTTCTAGCTACCGTATTTTTCAAAGTATAAGACGCAGAGGAGTATAAGACGCACCAAGATTTTGAAGAGGCAAATTTTAAAAAATGCAGCTCTCCCCAAAACGGCCCATTTTTTGTGAAAACAGGCCCATTTTTTTTGTCAAAAAAAAGGGCATGAATAGCTTTTAGGAGGCTTATATAATGTTCCTGGGGGCTGGGGGGGGGCAAAACCGAGCAAAAGGCCCATTTTTCGATCATTCCTGTCCTCCCCAGCCCCCAGGACCACTCTATAAGCCTCCTGAAGGCTCTGCATGGGCATTTTAGTAAAGGGGGCGGGGTTTGGGGAGGCCAAAAATGTTGTATTCAGTGTATAATACGCATCCAGATTTTCACTCTCTTTTTTGAGGAAAAAAGATGCATCTTATACTCCAAAAAATATGGTAATATAAATCGCGTGCCACAGTTGATTGTCAGAAATACCGGTTCGCCTGAACCAGCAGAATTTGGGCAAAACGGTAGCTTTTTTTACTACCGGTTCAGGCAAACCGGTCCGAATTGGTAACATGTCACCTCTGCTTTAAAGGTGATAACCAGTGTCTTGGATTGCATTTAGAAGCAAATTGGCAACCAGTGCAGCTCCTGCAGAAGAATAAGAATAAATGGAAGGATGCCACCCAGAAGATGAAGGTGTGCACAGTTTTCAAAGCGCAAGTCTTGGGATAATGTATTTAAATTACATGAAAGTATGTATGTGGAATGTTGGAAACAAATTATTGATCATAACCAGCAGTTGACATGAAACCAAGAGCTGTGAAAAGCAGAGGACTTCCCTTCAGCAGATGTTTTCAAGCAGAGGAAAGACACCTGTCTGTCTGGGGTCCTTTAAAAACATCTGTCAGTCTGAAGTTGAGCTCGATTACCTTGGAGCTCCCTTCCAGTTCTGTGATTCCAATTCTGGATTTTACTCCTATTCTACTATCTCTAACACTATTAGACAACACGGTATCAACAGTAGAGACCTCCAAGTTTCTGGGTTCTCTAATCTCCCAGGATTTGAGATGGACACCTAACATTAGAGCCATCATTAAAAAGGCACAAGAAGAATGTTCTTCCTGTGTCAACTCAGAAGGTTCAGACTGCTCCAGGAGCTGTTGATGTCGTGACCCGTCAAAACCGCGGTAGACAAAAGCGCGCTCGACGAAAGCGCGTACATGACGTCATCAGCAACGCGACGAAAAAAAATAAAAATAAATTAAATTGAAATTAAAATAAAATTAAAGCAAGCTGATTCACATAAAGGTAAGGGTTAGGTTTAGGTTAAGGGTTAGGGTTAGGTTTAGGGTTACGTTAAGCGTTAGGGTTAGGTTTAGGGTTAGGTTAAGGGTTAGGTTTAGGGTTAGGTTTAGGGTTAGGTTTAGGGTTAGGTTTGGGGGGGTTAGGGTAAGGTTTTTGCTTTAATTTTAAATTTACCGCTCACAGCGCGATGTTTTCGTCGCGCTGTGATGACGTCACTTACGCGCTTTCGTTGAGCGCGCTTTTGTCTACCGCGGTTTTGTGGTGGAACCGTTGATGTAGGTCTATAGAGGAATTATTGAGGCTGCCATTTGAACTTCTATAGCTGTCTGTTTTGGTACAGCAGCCAAACGGGACAGGTACAGACTTCAACTGCTAGTTAGGACTGCAGAAAAAAAAAATATTTGCAACCAGCCTTCCTTCCTTTGAGGACCTGGATACTGCAGGGGTCAAAAAGGAGGCTGAGAAAATATCTACAGACCCTCCTCATATCTCAGACATAAACTGTTTCAAGTTCAGCCCTTCAGAACACCTCTATAAGGCAATCGCATGCCAAAACAACGAGACACAACTAGTTTTCCCCCCTGGTGCCATCACTGCTGAGCACCTAATTACCACAATTCTGTCTTGTGTGTAACAATGTTTACCCATACAGTACAGCTGTCTTACTATTATCTTTCTCATCTTTTCTACTACCTTCTTCTATTATGGCATCTTATGATTGTATTACTTCATTGTTTGTATGTAGACTGAGAACTTACATTTGTGTGTTCAATCACATTTGACCAATAAAGCTATTCTATTCTATTCTTATTTCTATTTCTATTCTTCCATTTATATTCCATTCTGCATAGTGAGATGGGCAACTATATGCATCAAATCAATAAGCTGGTGATTTCTGTCACATATTCTCATGGTGCAATAACTGGTTGCAAGCAGTGCTATTTTGAATTAGTTTATAGCATCCCTTTCCTCCTAAACCATCAGCGATAGAAGAGATGGGCAGGCCTGCTTTCTGAAGGTTGGGTGAGACAGAGGTGTCTCAGATTTCTAAATGTCCTGTGTGTGGTAGTGGAGGACGCATGGAGAAATGTCACTTGCCTCCACATACCCCGAAGGATTGGAGCGTCTCCACCTCAATGTCTGCAGAGCGGACATTAATACACTCGAGCGAGATACTTCACAAGAAGAGTCCTCCGCTACTCTGCTCGCAACAGAATCCCTTATACCACCAAGCTTGAAATTTTGGGCAACTTACAACTATGTCGCCTTCAGTCTGACTTAAGTTAGTACATAAAATTATCCACTACAATGCCCTACCTGTCAATGACTACTTCAACTTCAACCACGACAATACGCGAGCCCACATTAGATACAAACTTAAGGTAAACCCCTCCAAACTCGACTGCAGAAAATACGACTTCAGCAACAGAGTGTTCAATGCCTGGAATGCTCTACCTGACTCTGTTGTTTCTTCCCCCAAACCCCCATAACTTTAACCTTAGACTCTCTACTGTCGACCTCACCCCATTCCTAAGAGGTCTGTAAGGGGCATGCATAAGAGCCGAGGTGGCGCAGTGGTTAAATGCAGCACTGCAGGCTACTTCAGCTGATTGCAGTTCTGCAGTTTGGCTGTTCAAATCTCACCCGCTCAGGGTTGACTCAGCCTTCCATCCTTCCGAGGTGGGTAAAATGAGGACCCGGATTGTGGGGGCAATATGCTGACTCTGTAAACCGCTTAGAGAGGGCTGCAAGCCCTATGAAGCGGTATATAAGTCTAACTGCTATTGCTATAAGCACACCAATGTGCCTACCGCCCCTGTCCTAACGTTACTTTTTATTAGCATCCATTTCATGTATCCAAAACCATGCTTATACATATATATGTTGTCTAATACATATACTTGATGAAATAAATAAAATAAATAAACTCCCACTAAATACATTTAAAAGAATTCAAAGCTGTAATGTTCTGGTGCTGCTAAGAGAAGGACTTTAGAAAGAGGTTGATATCGCTCAAAAAATGAAAACAGGGGAGCTGGAGAAAAAAACCTTCCGCCCTTTTTTTAAAGAAGCTAAGGATTCGGGTAGAAAGATAGACTTGCAGACGAGTTGGGCAACCACAGGGGCTGCAAGTTAAGAACCAAAAACACCCCCTAGTAGCTTACAGGAGGAAGTGGTGGATGTTCCGTTTCCTGTACAACGAGGAGCTGATATCACACACACAAGACTGGGTGGGACTTTATTTGCAGGCTAAGGCGCTGCTCGCTCTTTGGCTAGCAGCTCGCTCCTCCGCTCCTCTGACCATCAGCTGTTGCTCCTAGCGGCGCACCCGGGCGACTTCGCCGCCTTCTTTCCACACCTCGCCATCTGGATCCAGGCGCAGAAGTCTCGGAGGGAAGGTGGTGTGTGTGTTTTTTTCCCTCGCCTGCCTTGCGCGGACGGCTCTCCGGGATCGCCTCTCCGCCAGGTAGATAAAGCGAAGCCGCGGAGAGAAGGTGCAGCTGTAAGCCGCCTTCTCCCACGCGGCGCGTGTTTCCCTTTGCTGCTCCAACGCGCCGCTCCTGCGTTCCGCCCATCCCCGCCTGATGGGTCCGGGAGAAAGTCGGAGATGCGGGAAATGAAGCGGGGATGGAGGGCAGGTTCGTCTTGCGAGGGGAAAGACCGAGCTGTTGCAACCCAGGAATTGGGAAATGAAAACCGACCGGCGCCTGGGCTTAGAGAGAGAGGGAGAGGAAGGCTTGACGGAGGAGCCTCCACCCCAGGCAGAGCAACTGCGAGACAAATGGATGAATGCTTTACACTCGCTCCAAGCGTGCGCCCCGGCTCTCTCTGGCTCGCATAACAAGTGTGTGTGTGTGAATGGGAATGAGTGGCAACTCCTTGCAAATCGCTTTCTGCTGTAGCTGCATTAAAATTGTGTTGCGGTGTCACCCCAGGGTTGCATTGCCCAGTTGTTAGGGCTAACTCGAAATAGGCGTGAATTCAACCCTATCCATTGCGCTCAAGATGGGGGTGGAGGAGTGATTTGCCCCCCCCAATTTCTCTTATGCATTTGTTCTCTGCAGCCCTCTTTGTTCAGATCAGGCATTGTTATATAACAACAATAACAATAACTAATAATAATGAGGAAGATGGGATGGGGTGGGGTGGGGGGTGGGTACTTGGATGGAGAGGTTTGATTCAGATTCAGATATATTTACTAGGTTGAGAGAAAGAGAAATTCCACCCACACTTAAAAATATCTCGTGCTTGGTATTGTCTGTTAAAGTTATTCCTGCTTCCCTTCCCTAGTGAAGCTGGCTGAGGGGGCAGAGGGGTGGGGTGGGGTGGAAAGATGAAAAAATGTGAATTGGGTCCTTCATCAGCAAAATATTTCTTCATGTTATGGGAATTTTTCTTGCTGCTGAGATTTTGGGTGGCTCTGTGGACTGGAAATCTACTAGGGTGGGAAAACCCTGATTGTGTTTAATCACATCATATTCAAGTGTAAAACAACCAAATGGGTGAGGAAGGGAGGGCTTTGTATTTATTTCTGGACCAGTGGGTAGATAGTAGGGTTTTTAAAGTGATTGTGTAGAATGAATGGGCAACCTGGCTGGATTTCTCTTGAAAGCAAATGGTTCCTCTTTATTCTTCTCCCATTCATAAAGTAGGCATGGGTGCATCTTTGCTGAATTCTAAAATTGTGGAAATAAGGCTTAGGGGCAAAACTATTAACAAAAGGCCATGAAAGAAATTTCAGACTGGGAGAACAAAGGCTGAATTTAGAAAAACCGCCTGTTAATCTGTGCGGAATGGAAATTAGCTGCTTTTCTGCTTCTTGCTTCATCTGTTTTAAAAGCTGGAGATTAGCTTCTCAACATATTCCCCCCCCCCCAAACTCTCGTTATTTATTTATTTTTCAAAATAGCACCGAATAATGCAAATGTCTCAGTTTTTATTTTCCTTGTGGGCAACTTCTTTTCAAAAAGCATTTTCAGAAGAAAGAGACATGGCGTGGATCAAACATGAAACTCTTCTTAATTCTGATTTCTTAGAAACGGAACGTGGCTTGTTGACAGAAGAGTAGGAAGTAATTATAGCAAAATAAGCATCTTTTTCTCTCTCTCTTTTTTTTTCTGATGTTGAAACTAGGGAGCCCAAACGTGCAGTGCAATATCTGCTCAGAAATGTCCCACTGAGTTCAGGGAGGGTGGAGTGGACGGAAATCTAATTTGCAAGGCAGCAACTTAGAGAAATAAACTGCAAGGGGAAAAAAACAGTTTACAAATCCATTTATTTTTTATGAAATAAGCTCTGCATCCTCTCTCCACTCCTAGCTTTTCTCACATTAATCATGCATTATGGTAACCCATAAAAGTTAATGGTGTTGAGCATCTGGATATATGAGTAACCATTGCGGGAGGTACCTGTTGTTTCTTGTCCATAAGGGGAACCATTTATAATTCCTCCCTCCACCCATAATATATTTAAGTGATTTCTGCAGCGACATCAGTTCCCGTGATCTCTCTTGTGAGCGGTTATGTCTGCAAGCTTCCTGTTGTCTTAAGAAAATAGCATCTGTAGTAGCTCTTCTCCTGGCCATCAGCCAAAGCAGCCCCGGATTTAAAACAATAAAATAAAATTGCAAGTCCACAGAAAAAAACCCACCTCTTCCCCCTAGCTGCTTTTGTGAGGTGACGTGGGGTCAAATTGGGCAGGTTTTCGAACTGCAGAACGTACCTCAATTTCTCTCTATTTGGGTGCTGCCACACCCACCTGTTCCTTTCACTGTTAACAGGATTGTGTGGAATTCTCCACATATTCTGTTCTGCCCTAAGGCCCCAGAGTGAATTACAGTGCAATTTGTTTTAAAGATAATGTAGAAAGCTACAGCACTTGACTTTTTGCTTTGAAGCAGTTTGGCATTTCCTCAATGGGTGTGGCATATTAAAAATACTTTGCGATGAAGACCCATGGATGATGGAGACTCTGGTAGTTCTTATTCATGGACAACTGTATTTGATGTTTCGATTTTCCCGTGAGGTTTTTTTTTTTTTTTTGCTTTGTTTTTCTTTAAAAGAAAGACACGGTAATCATTCCCTAAAACGATAACTGACACATCGCTGTCCTTTCTGAATCTTCCCATAATGTCACCACAGAGTACCTCACAACATTTTAAAATAAGTTCACCCAATGAAATTGATCGCCCCCCCGTTGGCTTGGGCCATGAAAACTCTTAACTGATTTGTGCGGTTGACTGTCCCTGGATGGGGCAATAATAGCTGATATGGTTGGTTACCACTGTCATGCAAAAAAAAAAAAAATGATTAGGCCAATTCATAGAAATGGGCAGCTCTATCCCAGGCTGTCCAATCGAATTCCCCGCATTCAAAGCCAGTCTAGCCCCAAACCCTTACAAAAAGGAAAGGCTGCTGGCTTTTTAACCCTGCTTGAGACTTTCTAAAGCAGTGTTTCTCAACTTGGCAACTTGAAGACGTCTGGACTTCAATTCCCAGAATTCCCCAGCCAGCGAATGAGAAACACTGTTCTAGAGTCATAAGGTTGATATACTTTTGAAATAGGATAGATTACTAAAGTGAGGAAGTTGGTGTTCAACAGCTGTGTTTGCACGCTAGCCCTTATTATGGCATCTTTGGTGTTCTCTGAGCTTGGTTGTTTACGTGACTCAGCGATATCATCAGTGCTTTTGACTAGTAATGCTCACAGTGCTAGTCACTAGCACTAGCACATTGATTAGCACTTATGATATTACCTGAGTAAGGAAACATCTACAATGGAGGTGGTATTCTACCGTTCGGACCGGTTCGCCCAAACCGGTAGTAGAAATCGTGGATGGCCCCACCCCAGCTCTATGGCATCCCATTTAGGCCTTTTTTTTTAGCCAAAAGCGCATGCGCCAGAGGTGGCGCGTGCGAGGAAAGCTAGCATGCAGGTGCTCACATTTGACTGTCGGCTGGCGACTCCCCGGGGGAGAGCTTTCTCTGTTGCAGCTCCGGCCCTCTGGAACGAGCTCCCTGTTGAGATCCGGATCCTTACTACCCTCCCGGCCTTCTGCAAAGCCACCAAGTCCTGGCTGTTCCAGCAGGCTGGGGGGAGCTGAGAAGCATCTACCTCTATAGAAATTGTGAATGTTGGTTTTGTTTTTAATATGTTGTCTTTGTCTTGTTCCCCACTTTCCCTTGTCTTTTGTGAGCCACCCGGAGTCCTCCGGGAGTGGGCGGCATACAAGACAAATAAATAAATAATAAATAAATTTGCGAACCAGTAGGGAACTTAAGTGAATATCACCACTGATCTAGAAGCAAATAATCAAGATCCGAAAGCACCAAGGATGTCGTGGTTCAACCCCACGTTACAGGTATTCCCTTCTATTGGAGCACTTATTATATCTGAGCTTTGTGTTCTCCAGGTTTATTGGAAGAGATAAATTTCAAGGAACTGTGGAAAGCTACAAGTTCCATTCTATGGCCTACAGGATCCTTCGCATTAAATCAAACCCTAATGCTTGTTTTGTGTTTTCCCTGTTGACATTTCAAATAAGGTTTCAGAGGCCCTCATTTTATGGACCTATTTGTAATTTATTTCGGAGGCACATCTTTTCAAGCGGAGGGCACGTGGCTAAATTTGCATAAACGGGGGTGGGGGGGTGGGATGGGTTTCTAGGGAGAAAAATCCAGTATGCTTTCTGCTGAATGCTTCTGTCACTAACAAATTGTAGGGTCCTCAGGTGTGAAGTAATAAGCCCATGGCTGGAAGGATAGCAGATTGACAGACTGACGCGTGATTACAGGCTTCCCATACAAAAGGCTTGGTTCAGCTCTGGGCAAAATGATTTAAAAAAAAAAAAAAAGCTCTTTTCCACCTGAAACTTTGATGAGTTGTTTCCAGTAAGAAGGACAGTGCTGAGCAAGATGGACAAAGAGTTTGGCCTGAACAAAGGCCGTTCCTTATGTACTCCATAGGATTCGTAATTAGAAGCAGATGGCAGGATACGTTCCTGATTTTAGTTTCTCATTCAACAGATCGCTATTTCTGTGCAATGTTTTGCATAGGGCTTCGTGCAAAATGCTTTATCAGCTTCATTAAAATTCCCCTGCCCATTGTTGTCACTCCTGTCTACGGTAGGGGAAGTGGAAGCCGAGTGATGGTGGCCTGCTTAGGCCAAGCCATAGCAGGCATGTAACACCTCCTTCATTCCAAGTCCAGGTTCCTAGTCAGAGTCATGCTCCTTCTCAGGCAGTTGATAATGCAATGGGTAGCCAGAGAGGACTTAGGATAGAAAGTTCATTCACATGCAGATGTGAATTCAGACCAGACATCTAGGCCAGGGGTCTCCAACCTTGGCAACTTTAAGACTTGTGGACTTCAACTCCCAGAATTGAAGGGAGTTGAACCCTCCCCAGGCTCCGGAGGTTTTCCTAAAGTCTGGGGAGGGCGAAAACGGCCTCCTCCGACCCCCCCAAAGGTCCTCCAGAAGCAAGAAACGGATCATTTTCAAACTTCCAGTTGGCCCATTGGGGCCATTTTTCACCCGCCCCAGCCTCCAGAGGCTTTCCTGAAGCCTAGGAAGGACAAAAAATGGCCCCAACGGGGCAACCAGAAATTCGGAAACTATCCATTTCCAGTTTCTGGAGGGCCTCCAGGGGGCCCCGGGAGGCCGTTTTCGCCCTCCCCGGAAAAGCCTCCGGAGCCTGGGGAGGGTTCGCATGTGCATGCACAGGGGGTCGTGCATGCATCCGCAAGTGGGAGGGGAAATTGAGCGGGCCCACATGTGCGTGTAATAGCACGCGCACTTGCAATTTTGGCACACCGTAAGAAAAAGATTTGCCATCACTGTCGTAGGAGAAAGGAGATTTTTATTAGTGGGATCTCCTTTCTGGAATACTTTTCACAGAGAGTCTTGTATGGCTCTATATTGTATCTACGCAATCCTACGGGGAGCCATGTCACCTGGCATGTGCGGCATTGCCGTTCCTCTTCCGGGTTTCTGGTGCTTATGCGGTTTCTGGTGCTTATGTGTGACAATCAGCTGGCAGGAAGACTACATGCATGACAGAAACCAGAAGTTCCTTTTGGGGCGCTTGCATGCGCCCTGGGCATCTCCTCTGTCGGGTTGCATGCGATCACTCCCTTTTCAGCACCCGGTGCCAAAAAGGTTTGCCATCACTGTTCTGTATTGTAGTCCTTCCCGCATTAGATGAAAGAATTTTTTTTGAAAAAAAATTCTGAGGTATTTTAGAAAACCATTTTCAAGGTACAGAGTACTGCTTCCTTGTGATTTGATTTGATTTTTTTTCCTCATCGTTTTTATTCTGCTCATTAATGTTGCTGTTTAATTGTTTTGCATTTGTTCATTTGTTGTTGTTTTTTACTTTATTTATAAGATTCAGGAACTGCATCACTCCAAAAACACTCTAAATGGTGTTGAATTAGGCAACACATTTGTGTACTGCTCAGGGAGGAATAAGGTTTTGGTGAAGTATAGAAACGTAAACACTCCAAATGCAAATACATTCAGAGTTACTTTAGCAGTGGGAGGGGCGACATAAATCTAACACAAACATACACATGTACATATACAAAAGTTTTGAAAAAAAAGGTCCAGCTTTCAGACTTGGGGGTGGGGGGGGGGGAGAGAAAGTATTCTGATTCTGCAAACATTTTCTTCTTACTCTGTTCCAAAAATAATGCACTCATTGCTGTGGCTACTTATTCAGAAGATGCATATAATTAGAGCGTTCTCTCTCTCATAAAGCTACTTCATCGCAAAGCCGGGCAGTTGGTGCCGTTCGTACCCTGTGCCATTGTTCGCCATGAATCAAGCAACATCGAATCTGCTTGTTGAATAAAGGAGGACTTTCTCTTCAGATTGCTGCAAAATGGGCAAAAAGGATGCTATTCAAATCAAACAGAAACACCAAATTGCGGTTCAAGGGATATTTCTGGGGGCTAGGGGTGGGGGAAGGGGTTAATTTATTGGGCTGGCAAGAATTCAGCTGGAATTCAATTTGTCTTGGAAAATGATCCACTCATGTTGCCTGCTGTACATCGGTGATTCTTAAATTTCATATGTGGTTTTCTTCTTTTGTGGCCCACCACTGCTTTTGTTGATCTTATGGTTATCACAAGCAAAACTAGTGAAAAGAAAACAGAAGCCTTTTGGCATTTGGATCCAACTAAACTTCTGCTTTCTGACTCAGTTGCAGACTTACAAAACAAAGAAAAAGGGATTTTAGATAACAATGTGCTTCCATTCTGTGGGCTATATACTGGTCTAGAGCCTCCTAGGAATTCGTTTTTTCAATTCTCTCACTTAATAGTCAAGAACTACAGTATCAAAAGTGCAGAATTAATTGTCTGTGGATGAAACAGTCATTTCAGCAGCTGGGGGGGGGAAGCTTTCAGCATCTGCTTGTTTGTGTTCTGTTTGTGGGGAACACCAGGAAGTGCATTACAGAATCATCGCTGATTCTCAAGTCACGAGGACAGATAATTGGCATACCCGCTTTCCTTTTTCAAGGCTGGGCTGGGGGAAGGAATAACATGCAGTTGGTGTGTAATAAGTTTATGTTTATATTTTGCTTCCCCCCCACCCCCAACTGTTGCAAGCTCAACAAAAGTTTTGCACCTTTTCTCCAGAGGATTCGCTCTGGAAAGGAAATCTCTGTTTGCAATCTCAGTGGGCTGTGGCCATTATTTATAATTGTGTTGGGTCTGCCTTTCTAAAGGCAGAATGCATCTTGGTCTCTGGAGAGGTAAGATGAAGATTTCTGCCTCCCATTGCTCTTATGGTCACTTCCCCTGGGAAAAAACAGAGCACTTAGATTAATATCTGCTCTAATTAGATTTCAGGTTTCCCTCTCTCCTCTTTGACTATTTCTTAAGACTCCAAGAGGTATAGTTCATTTGCGTACGTACATGTTTTGTGAATGTATTTCATGCAAGTGGAGCAGTTAGAACATATAATGACCAGAGCGAGCTGAGAAAATCTGCTTTGTTTTGTCACATAAATGAATGCTTCATGTTCAAAATGTCAGTACAGTGGGACCGCAGGTCACAAATGGCTCAGATCACGACCAAATCAGGTGCCGATCAAAAATCTGCTAAAACTTTCATTCAGGTCACAAACACATCCTCAGGTGCTGAATAAACACAGCCACAGCGATTTTTCCTTCCGCACCATTTTGTGTATGTGTGTGTGTGCGTGCACACACGCAGTCAGTCTTGCTTCTGGTCATGACTAAATCGGCACCCAAGGTCCCACTGTACACTCCTTTCCCATGTGATGCATTGCCTGGTGATGCACCAAAAGCAGGGTTGGGCAACCTCTAAGCCAAGGCCCAGTGTGACATCTGTTTTCTAATTTTATGGCCTTGGAATTCTTTCAGATCTCATTGCTGATATTTAGTTATGCATTTATTTTGTACATCTGTAATCTTCCTATGATTGTGAATTTTAAAGTAAGTTAAAATGAATTCGAACAATGCATGAAAATAATATATTATATATATCAAATCTTTTTTTATTGACAATATAACAATATCACAACATTTCAAAAAGGAAAGAAAAAATAATGAACTAAATTTAGCCACCGGCTAAGAGGTCAAAATCTCTTTTCCCCCTCTCTCTAGCTAATTTTTATTCCACTTGCATGCCTCACATAAAACAGTAAAATGATGTAAAAGCTGTAGCTAAAACAGTTTAAAAACCAGATCAAAACGAAATTAAAAGGCCCAATTCTACAGTTAAAAAGCAGAGGGAGCACCTTTGCCTCACCAATTACTCCCATGCTGCCTATCACTCTTGGACCCCAGGTCTGTTGGCAGAGCCAGGTCTTAATGGTCTTCTGGAAGGCCAGGAGATGGGCCTTGCCACTGGGGGCAAGTATTCCATAGCTCAGAGACAACAGCAAAGAAGGATTGCTTTGTAGACCCTGCCAGTTGAAGTTCTTTAATTGATGGGAACCATCGCATAACATTCCCTCTCTGTCTACCCAAGCAGGACTGGTCAGCAAAATCAGGAAGAAGTGGTTTTTCAGATTATGGTCCAAATGGATGCAATAAGTCATGAGTTGTAATGTGATCTATTACTAGAATTACAAAAAGGACTGTTAGAGTCTTGTGGGGCGGGGGGAGTTTAGATGGGAAAAAGGATATTTGGGCAGAGATCAATCCCTACGAAAACATCTTAATGTTAATTAAAAGATCAAGAATCTTAGAATATTGAGCAAAAGAAAAGAATATAAAGTTGGCTTGTTTGAACAGGGTTAAAATGAGAAATGCTTCTATAAAATTCTGGAAGTCTTTAAGGACTTTTTGCTGACATTGGGTAGAAATGTTAGTGACCCTTGGATTTATGGTTATCTGAAGATCGCATTCAGGAAGGAGAACCAGCTGCTATGCCCCTTGACCTCCCTATCTGTAATGGAAGCCACACGACACTGTCCTGGAAGCAGTCACCATTCTTGAGGAGCAGCTCTAATTCATTGCATCCATTCCCCAAATTGTGTCCATTTCTGGGACAGTACTGTGTAGGTACTTCCAAGTAGGAAGTCCATGCAGCATATCCCTGCTTCCTAAAGGAGATCTATGGAAAAGATAAATGGCCAAGCCATGACTGGGTGGGAAGGAGGGTGTGAGGTCCAGCTAAGCGAGACGCACCACCAATCCTACAGGAACTCAGCAGAATGAAATAAAGGGGGAAGGTAGGTGGTGGGGCCACTGCATCAACCATGCTGTCAGTTGTAAGACTGGGCAGATTGCCAAGTGCCCACATTTTGTTCACGCAGGCTCCGCAGTGGCCATAATTTTGAGCAGAGGTTGTAAGTCTCTTCATTCAGTGGTGTTATAATTTTGAATGGTCTCTGAACAAATAGTTGTAAGTTAAAGTCGTCTGAAAAAAGATGGTGGATGGTGCGATATAAGCCCTACCCCTTTGTTAAATAGGTTAATGCATGTTCAAAAGCAACAAGAAATTTCATTGCAACTCTCTGTCATCGTGCCTGCTTTGATCTCCTTACACACATACGTACACATACCAACATCCTGCAGATGCTAATGTGTGTTCAAAGTTTTTAGTGAGCACAATAAAGTTGTTACCTAAGGTTTGAAACAAAGATAACACCCCAGAAACAAAGGAAAAATACCTCATGGACCTACTGATTTTGCCCAATTCCCCTACTGCACTCCATCCATGCTAATTTTTGTCTCCTTGCCAATTAAATCTGATATCCAGTAACCAAGCTCTCAGCTGGAAGGAGAGCAGTTAAGGAACAGGGCAGTTGATTGTTGGTGAGGCAGGGAATTCTAGATAGATAACAAATAACTCTGAAAATTGTGACCTCATGAAAAGTCTTGAATACAAACAAGTTCCTTAAGGTATTATCTAAGGAAGAGTTCACCATATTGGACAGTGAATATTTTTGGTACAGTATTGTAAAATACTGCTTAGGCTTAAATTGCTCCAGGACTTTCCTACCATGGACTCCCAATTTCATTAATTTAGAATCTAGTTTTTTTTCTACACATTAACCTAAGTTTACTTACCCCAGTTTTCCTCTCCCAGTTAGATAGGGATGAGTTAACTCATGCTTATTATGCTTCCCTGTGCTTGTTCCTGAGAAGACGTCTCTTCATGTTCCACATGGTATTTAAAAATATTGCTACTTCATACATTGCAAGACAATGCCACCTATCTGAACAGTTCACAAAATTATATTGAGTTTGCCTACTTCTATCCTGTACTCCAAAGGTACCTGCTCGGATGTTGACTCTGCCTACTGTCCCCACCCCATTCATCACCCAGAGGATTATTCTGAGGAAGCCTCCAAATATTAATTATTATGGCATACAATCTATGGGAGTATGATTTTTACTCCTATGTCTATATTATGCTCCGATATTTGGATTTTTAAAAAACAGTTTTACGGCTTAAGAATATGTTTGAGGCATTTCTTCTTCAAGAAACAAATAAATAAAAATGAGTCATTAAAAGCGCCCGCAAGAAATCCACCCACATGACTCGTGCTGTTGCTATAGTAATTTGGCTCAGCCATGCAAAATAGTCTCCAGAGTTCTCAAAAAAAAGGGGGGGGAAACCCCCACCCCCTGGTCTGATTGACACAATGGCTCTCTTTTTGCAATTCTGTGTGGAGTCTTTCTTCGCCATGCATGAAATACTTGTGCTAAACTGTTTCTCTGGGGAGTACCTCTGAAATATGTTATTTTTAATACTACAATATTTACTGTTGCTTATCATTCTTAGCATTCCTATCAAAGCATTTGGGGACTAAGCATCACCAAAGCAGAAAATCTCACATTAAAATACAATAAAAGGGCAGTAGATCAGTCATCAGCAAATCAATCAACCAATTCCAAGTAAAAAAAGAAAACATCCAATCATAGAAAACAGATGGCTCGGGTCAACTTACTGCATCCATCCAGAATGTGGGAGCTTTGAAATCTGTTTGAACCGGGGGTCTCTCAGAAGTTCCAGCCAAAACATCTTATTGGGAAAGGTTAATCCAGCACAATTTGCCCGGTGTATCTCTATCACTATGTTTTCCTGAGAGGAAGTAGTGATGTGAAGGAAGGATGACATTTTAGTTGTGATGAAAAATGCAGTGACATAGTCCTGGGAGGTAGTTCCAGAAGCTGTGGAATTTTTCAGATGTCCTCTTCTGAAGATAAAGGAAAATACATCATTTGGAGAGCCATATAAATTACAACACCCTCTCTGAGTCTCTATGTTTGATCTATTATTTTATATCAGGATTTTGATGTAAAAAAACAAGGAATATGAAGAAGCAAGAGAAATGCTAAAGTGGATTTGCAGCTCTTCTGACCCCTCAAGCAGAGGTTGGTTGCTGCCGGTTTGGCCCAGCTTGGCCGAACCAGTAGTAGCACTGACAGGAGGCTCCGTCCAGACGCTTCTGCGCATGTGCAGAAGCGGCACGAGGGAGTGCGCCCAAACCAGTAATACAAAAATTAGCAACCCACCCCTGCCCCCAAGCTAAACTTCAAAGCACTCCTAAACCAGCTATAGATCAGCTTTTTCCTCCTAGATTCAATTTGAGGATTTTTTTTTTTTGGTGGGGGGGAATGAAATAACTTGGTTGGAACAAGAAGAATGGATTTTAAAATCCTTTCTTTTCTGTCCTGTCAGACCATAAGAGTTGGAATTTATATGGACTGGAGACCACAGCATTAGAGGAAGGATTGCTTTATAAAGCTGCAATCTTATATAACCTTCTTGGAAGTCCTATTATGAGGGAGTTAGCTTTGAGTAAATTATTACGGGGTTGCAGCCCTTGGAAAAACATCTCAGGCCAAACCCATGTTAAGGAAAATGGGATCCCCATCTCCACAAAGGATTCCCTACTTTTGCTAAGAGATACGTTGTGGGAAGGGTTGTATGCACTCTGTGGATCATAATAGTTCCTATATAGGTAGCTGTTGTGGCCCAGCAGGATCTGGTTGAGCTGCTGATGGACTCGGATAGCGAGGAACCATATGAGTCTGCCAGGGAAGATGTGGAGGACCTTGGGCAGGGTTCAGACTCAGAGCAGGGACCAGAGAGGCTGGTTGGCCACCAGGAGGCACCTGAGGCATGGAGCAGTGGGGAGGATTCAAGGCAGTTTGTTCCTGATGCAAGACAAAGAAGGGCGAAGAAACGGAAGCAGCAGCTGCGGAGGCAGACGATAATTAAGCCCAGGCGGTTGTGGCTTGGCCCTTCCCAAGAGAGTATATAAGTGAAGAAGTTGGGAGGAGTCATTTGCAGGACACAACCGTTTGAAACAGTATTGGAATACTCTGTCTGTCTTGTATCTGCCTGTTGGATTTTGGGTTGCTGCCAACTATTCTTGCATGTGAGTCTTGTCTGGGCTTTCAGCCAAAGGAGTTGATAAATCTGTGATTAAAGAATGGCAAACAGCCAAGCCTGTGTCTGGGTGATTTGCAGGTCAAAGGGGGGGGGGGTCAGAACAGGTAGCAATTATAAAAAAGAATATATATTAGAACAAAAGCCAACAATTGTGTTGGATACATTTTTCCAAACAAAATGTGATGATAGGTGTAACAGTGACTCAAGTTTGTTTGAAATGGCATGTGCAATGGTGCCTTGGAAGCCTATTCCAGAATGTGCCCTTCAGATTCTTAAATCCCATTTAAGATTATACTTCACCAACTGCGACTTTGAGATGGTTTTCCATGATACCATTTTCACAGTTTAGCTTCCTTAAACAACAGGCCAGAAGGAACAATTGTCCCTTCTAGAAAGAGGTGAGAAAGACTGAGCTTGAAACCATAAGGAGCCTAGTTTTACCAAATGTTGTACATCAGGGCTGTCAAACTCCTGGTCTACAGGCTGGGTGCGTCACACCGCTTGCCATACCCACGCAGATTTTAGCAAAGGAGAGGAAGTCCCGATATGTGACATGATGCTGCTGTGACGACTTGAGTTTGACACCCCTGTTGTAGCTAGTACTAATAGAAGAGAGCATTCATAGTTCAGAGTTGAGCTGTGGGGAATCTGATACACATGCAAGAGAAACTGAGCAAGGATGACTTGGAAAAAGAAAAAAAAAACATATTTCTGTGTTTCTAAAAAAAAGTATATTGCATGAACCAGAGATAATACAAGTGCAGTTGATTTACCCTGTGTTTGAGGATGAGGATGATGTGCCATCAGCTTGTTGACTTTTAATAACCACAGAGATAAATTTTTGCCATGATTGTCTGCCTACGATTTCACCTGGTTTTCATCATTTTCAACAATGCACTCATAAACACTGTAACTGAGTCCATCTAACTTGCTGTTAGTCATCCTCGCCTGTTTCCTTTCAACTGTCCCAGCAGAAGAGTCTTCTATAGAGAGCTAAGTCTTCGTATAATGTGTACAAAGTAAGATCATTTGAGCCTGTCATTTGTGCCTTGAGTGAGAACTCTACTAAATCATAACGGTGAATAGTTTGGACACGGCCTTTGCTAGAGAGGATAATGAGATAATTGCTGGGAGATGCCAGAATAAGGAAGGTCGTAACAATTCTTGTAATTAGAACCAGGAATTGAAGATATCACCATTACTAAAAAAAATTATTCCTCAGCTTTTTTCCCGCAAATTTTGTTCCCCATGGAAATAAGCTTCAATGCATATTTTCCTAATGTATTATCTCAGCATCCTGCTGTTGAATATATGATCCACAGCAAGCAATGGGATTTTACAGGCTTGGGAAACAGGAAGTTAGACATAATAGAAGAACTTATTCTGGGAAATTTCAGATGGGCTTATTCTGCTTTTTGAGATGTTATGAGCCAGCAGTGTGTTGCAACTACCCAAAAAACCAATGCAGTCCTAGGCTGCATCAACGGGGGATAATATCAAGATTACGAGAAGTGATATAATGCTGTATACTGAACTAGTGAGGCCACCCTTGGGATACTGTGTCCATATCTGATTTTTAAAAATGCTGAAACCCTAGAAAGTGAGCAAAGAACAAAAAAAAGATGATGGGTACTACAAATTAAACCATATGATGAACAGTTAAGGAAACTAAATATGTCTAGCCTAACAAAGAGAAGGATTAGGGTAATAGGATAGCCATCTTCCAGTACTTGAGGGGCTGTCACAAGGAGAAGTAGGTTAGATTTATTGTTCAAAGCATTTGGGGCCAGACAAAAAGCAATGGGTGAAAATTTATTAAAGACAGGTCCAATTTGGAACTACCATATTTTTTGAAGTATAAGACGCTCCAAAGTATAAGATGCACCTAGCTTTTGGGGAGGAAAACAAGGGGAAAAAATCTGCCTCTGTCTCCCAGCAATTTGCCTCCTTGCAACAAACAGCAAACCGTATAGATGGTATACATTGCGAGGTGGCGCAGTGGTTAGGGTGCAGTACTGCAGGCCACTTCAGCTGACTGTTATCTGCAGTTCAGCAGTTCTAATCTCACTGGCTCAAGGTTGACTCAGCCTTCCATCCTTCCGAGGTGATATGCTGACTCTGTAAACTGCTTAGAGAGGGCTATGAAGCGGTATATAAATCTAACTGCTATTGCTATTGTTACATTTCAGGCTATACTTGTACAGATGCTGGTAAAATTGATGTGGCTTTCTGGAAGTATAGTTATTCTCTGCTATTTAAAAGAAGATACGATAGCACTGGGCCTCTTCAGATCAAGCATCTATTTTAAAAAGCTTCTTCATTTTGTTAAGTTGTCTAGAACAATAATAAAGCAGTCTTTAAAAAAATAAGTCTAATAATTTGAACATTCTATAGGTATTTATAATTATTGACTTACCTCCTTGCAGCAAACAGTCTGATTAGCTCAAGAAAAAAAATCTGTCTCTGCCTCCCAGCAATTTGCCTGTGCAGTAAACAGCAAGTTTCACTTTCAATTTCAGCATGGACCTCCCAATCATCAGCTGTTTCAGGATGCAGGGATTGCCATAGCCTATTGCAGCCTCCGCAAGCCCCATTTTCCTCGTTTGCTGCAAGGAGGTAAATTGCAGAGGCAGAGGCCAAAGGGCTCTTTTAGCGGGAGGGAGGTGTGTCTTATATGTCTTATACTACAAAAAATATGGTAATTTCCTGACAGAAAGAACAATGTGTGGAACACCCAGAGTTTGGGTGCTCCATCATTGGAGGCCTTCAAGAAAAGATTGGACAAGATTGTCCAGTCTTCAATAAGATCTCCTACCCTGGGCAGGAAATTTGGCTAGAAGACCTCCAGAGTCCCTTTCAGCCCTATGATTCTAAGAATTTTAGGCCACATGCAATTGGAAGGACCCCTGAATAAAGATCTTTCAAATAAGAAGCAGCCTTGATTTACCACATTCTCCCAAGGCCAAGTAGAGGAGGACAGATTTGAAGGGTAATGATGTACTTATGCTGGTTAAGAACAGGAGTCCAGTCAAAAGGTGGAAACAGGGAGGGGTGGAGGTTGACAATATTCACTGAACATCCATTGTTGAGAAATTGTGTCTTCATATTCCAGGGTGGATATTTCATAGGCATCTAGTTTTTCCATGGTAATTCTGATCCAGTATGGCTTTTAAAAAAATCTTCTGTATCCTGCTAGGAGCTGGCTAAGTAGCAGTATTGGGAAGAGCAAATTTGGGGAGAAAATGGAACTGCCCATCACTACTTCCCGTAAATATTAGATCCATTTCTGACTAATAGGACTTTTCTAGCGTCTCTGATTGTAGAGTTCTCTAGATGCAACATTTTGATATTGAACCAAAGATCTTTCATATGTAAAGCATATTCTTTACCACTGAACACCCTGTCCCTGAATGGCTGGGTGGACTGGACATTAACATTTGAACTACTCTAAGTCCATGTATTTGCCATACGCTAAATAAAGCCAGTGAGCTTCGGAAACAACCCATATTAAGTAAGAAAACTAATTTGTCAGGGATAGAAGAATTGTAAATTCGAACCAAGTATTGCTAGTGTTCGGATGCCAGAGCACCCAGTTAATCACAAGATTTTAAAGGTAAAGGCTCCCCTCGCACATATATGCTAGTTGTTCCCGACTAGGGGGCGATGCTCATCTCCATTTCAAAGCTGAAGAGCCAGCACTGTCAGAAGACATATCTGTGGTCAAATGGCCAGCATGATTAAACGCAAAGGCGCACAGAACACAGAGCCAAGGGGTTCCCTATTTTTCTACTTGCATTTTTACATGCTTTCGAACTGCTAGGTTGGCAGAAGCTGGGAGAAGTAACGTGAGCTCACTCCATTACACAGCGCTAGGGATTTGAACTGCCGACCTTTCTGATCGACAAGCTCAGTGTCTTAGCCACTGAGCGACCATGTTCCTTGACATAAGATTTTACACAGCCCTAAAAACCTTGTGAGAATGTGTTTTCTCACATCACATCTTACAACCTGTTTGATTTTTTTTTTTTTTTAAGATTTCACAATTAGGGCTGAGAAGTAATTGCTCACCCTTGGGCTAAAGAAAAAATGGCTAGCTTCAATCTAGAAGTGCCAATCTGGCTCTTTGGTATTGCAGGAAGAGGCGTTCCTCAAATTCTGTTGGAGAAAGAAGCAAACACCAATGATTTCCCTCCTGCTCCTTTGACTAGCAGTCCAAAGGGCAGATTCTGTGGTTTGAGCTGGAGCCTACATGAAGCATGGTGCAGGGAAGTAGCTGCGAGGGCTGTATCCACAGCTGCCACTTCCGCATTGCCATATTGTTGTAATGCCACTTCCTCCCATTGTGCTCTATTCCTAGTTTGACACTGTCTGCTCAGCTGGTGTCTATGGAGGAGCCAGACACCTGCTCTCTATAGTAGTGCACGCTCTGTTGTGTTGGTTTATGTACTGGGGGAGGGGGATGCCTTGAAGGAAGATGGTTCTCAGTTGCTTAGCTGAACCATCTGCCATATTGGTGTACATGTGTACTGTGGAAAGTAGGATGCTTGCTTTGTTAAATCACAAATAGTATGTCCTTAAAGGTAAAGGTTCCCCTCGCACATATGTGCTACTCGTTCTCGACTCTAGGAGGTAGTGCTCGGCTCCGTTTCAAAACCGAAGAGCCAGCACTGTCCAAAGACGTCTCTGTGGTCATGTGGCCAGCATGACTAAACGCCAAAGGCGCACGGAGCACTGTTACCTTTCCACCAAAGGTGGTCCCTATTTTTCTACTTGCATTTTTACGTGCTTTCAAACTGCTAGGTTGGCAGAACCTGGGACAAGTAACTGGAGCTCACTCTGTTATGCGGCGCTAGGGATTCTAACCTCTGAACTGCTGACTTTTCTGATTGACAAGCTCAGTATCTTACCAAGTACTATTTCCTGCTCTTAAATTAAAGACTGCCTTAAGTTGAACTCAATTTCGATTTTATAGAAATATCCATACAGTTTGCTAGCAACAATATGGTAGTTGTTTGCCATTGCCTTCTTTCAGGTATTTCCCTCTTTATCCTACATCTTTGGCAGGTCCAACCATGCTTAGTTTTATAGGCTGGCTAAGTGCTGTGTCTTTGAATATGACTATAAGACTTGCCCTGCCCTACTGAAATTTCCCTTTCCAGCCTTCTATCCTTTTGCCCAAATTTAAGAATAAAACCCCTCATTGGGCATATTTGCAATGCTTTACTTGTTTTTCTCTATTTCTCTTTCATCTGGACACAACCAGATCTTATGTCAAGAAACCCAACAGAAGAATCAGTGTTACCAGTCATTAAAATAGAGGAGGAAAAAATGCTGGACAGCAAGTTATAATCAGAGGCAGTTTTTAGGTAAATCCATATTCTTCACAAAAACGTTAGCTACCACAGATTGTCCCCAATTTACCCAATTTCTTACATTTGCTTTAAAAGATGATGTTGCAATTGCCCTTTTTAGATCCTAGAGACAGAACTATACCAAGACTCAAAACTCAGAGTCAAGATCCAAGGGAAGGACTGCTAAAAATGTTATTCCCGTTTAATTGTCTTCTTAGAGGCAGGGCAACCACATCTGGGCAGAAGAAATCCGGACATGCAATAGTAAGAGGCAAAGTTTTAGGACTTTCAGTAGCTCTTTTCTATCATTTAGCAGAATGTCTGCATGTTGGGAATCCAGATAAGTATACCTATAATGGAGGGCAATTTCCCAAAAAATAGTAAATGTTTATCTTAAATCTCTATTGCCAGATTGGATTCAAAAACAGAGAGCAGTTGCACTGTTGCACTCAGTGCAGTGGTGGGATTCAGCCAGTTTGCACCTATTCGGGAGAACCGGTTGTTAACTTTCTAAGCAGTTGGAAGAAATCTCCTTTTGTTTTTTTTCCACTTTACAGGGCTAATCCTGTAAGGAAGGCAGGAAGGAAACAATCTGATTGTCAGCGTTCCAAGTATCATGTAGAATTAAATCAGTGTCCAAAGCAAAACGATCTTTAAAGTTCCAATTTAATAAATCAGACATCTTAGCGCATCTGTGTAATACCAATTCTGGAAATTACATCAGAATCCCACCCAGTTAGAAGTTCATGATCTTGTCCCCACACCCACAATCCATCACATGGTCCAATCTTCTTCTTCCACGCTGGCATCTCCACCCAGCTGCTTCCGGTCAGGTATAAAAGTGCGGAGACAAAAGATCACCTTGGTCTTCTAGAAAAGAATGACAACAATACATTCCACAATCCTACTCCTGTCTATTCCCCCCTCCCATCAACTATACTAATGAAACAGCATAATGAAATAAGAGAAAGTGTGGCAGGCCAATATTCTAAAAGGAATATAATTGCAGGCCTGACACCAATGTTATTTCTAGCCTAATCTTTATTGCCCTGCTTACAGAAACTGCCTCTCCTGTTAACACTTATTACATTGTAACAGCTAAGGTGAAGCACCCATTGACATGAGTGGCATTGAGTTGGCCATGCCCACCCAGTCACATGACCACTGAGCCTCACCTACCCAGCTGGTCCTTAGGGCAGAGAACCGGTTGTTAAATTATTTGAATCCCACCACTGACTCGTCCATATCCTCTGCAAAGCATTTACTGAAAAGTCAACAATGCTTCATTCTATATTATGTTTTGTTTAATCAAGGTAGATACTTGTTTTGTGAATGGATGGCTTCAGCATGAAACAAACTGACATGTAAAGTCTTAGTTGCCTAGGACAGATTCTCCTGTTTCTACTTGAATTTAGAATCAACCAAAGAAGCAGACAGAAAAAAAGTTCCCAAATAACAAAAGGAAGTACTTTTTTTTCCATATCATGCTAGGAGTGCTGGAAGATACTAATTGCTGATATCTATTTCAGTCTGGCTTTCTGCCTGACCATAGAATAGAAGCCATTTTGATTTTATGACTTGATGACTTGTAAATGGAATGGAAAGTTCAACAAAATAACTTGCTGCATCTTTCAACAATTTTGTATTAAGATATTCCTTAGATTCATGTTCTGGTGTGGATCTGCCTTGCACTGGCTTTACTGCTACCTGGAATTTAGAATTTAGATAGTATTTCTGCGTTAGGAGGCACTCGCCTACCATTCGGAAAGTTGAGGGTTCAATCCTAAGCAGCAACAGGTGTTTATCAGGGCACAAAGAGGAAATATAGGCATTAGGAAAGGCAGTCACCTGGACTTTGGCCCAAATAAAGGGATTACAGGTCATTAAAAAGATATGTATGCTTTTAATTATATGGCTGCCCAAATCAAAATACTGCAAGTTTGGGCAGTTTACCCCAAATTTAAAAACCAAGATGGAAGATGGAAGCAAAACAAATATCAATTGAGAACTAGTTTTCTTTTCCATAAAACATCTCTCTTATATATGTATTGTGACACAATACATACCTATTTCCCTGGCTTAGCTGATAAAGGAGGAGAGCCTGTGGCTTAGTGGCTAATATAACTGCCTAATATGTAATACAGCCCAGGTTCGATTCCCAGTAAGGGTATGGCTAGCTGATGAGAGCTAAATAGCTTGAAATAGATCTATACTAGTCTCCCTTTATTTATTTATCAGCACAATTGCAACGTGTGTGTGTGTGAGAGAGAGAGAGAGAGAGAGACAGAGAGACAGAGAGACAGAGAGACAGACATGTGGCGAGGTTTATGGCTGGTGAGGCAAAAAGAAAGAAAGCAGCAAAAGCTGCCCTGCCGCTATGTCTGACATAGAGGCGTCCCGCCTCTATATCGGACATAGCGCGCTGCCCGGTGCTATGTCCGACATAGAGGTGGACATAGCAGCAGGGCGGCTTTTGCCCGCTTTCAAGAAAACTTGATGCCAAAAGCCCTGTCAAGAGCCAAGGTGGCGCAGTGGTTAAATGCAGCACTGCAGGCTACTGCTAGATCAGCAGGTCAGCGGTTCAAATCTCACCGGCTCAGGGTTGACTCAGCCTTCCATCCTTCCGAGGTGGGTAAAATGAGGACCCAGATTGTTGGGGGCAATATGCTGACTCTCTGTAAACCGCTTAGAGAGGCCTGAAAGGCCTATGAAGCGGTATATAAGTCTACTGCTATTGCTATTGCTGTCGCTATGTCCGACATAGAGGCGGGACACCAAAAGCCCTGCCGTTATGTCCGACATAGAGGCGGATGCCAGAAGCACTGCCATTATGTCCGACATAGAGGCGGGACACCAAAAGCCCTGCCGTTATGTCTGACATAGAGGCGGGACAGCAAAAGCCCTGTCGCTATGTCTGACATAGAGGCGGGTGTCCAAAAGCCCTGCCGCTATGTCCAAAAGCCCTGCCCCTATGTCCGACATAAAAAAAGTGCAGAGGCAGGTATAAAACACATAGACACACACACACACACAAATTACTTACAATAATACAATTACTTACAAATTATATTAATTTTGAATTCTTCCCCCTCCCTCCGATCCACATACCTTTTCCAGCTGTTTCACAGAGGATTTCAACTCTGTTCTTGTCTGCCATGATGAAAATGTAAAAATATAAAAGGAAAAAGGCAATACTCATGGGAAGAACCAAGTCTTTAGTGACTTTCAAAAGCAAACAGATTTGGAGATGTAAGCTCTTTCAATAAGAGCAACAAAGAAGGCACATTTCCTGAGAGAAGGGAGCACGACAGAGCTGTAAATGCGCCCCCCAATACCATGATAGATTTTAAAAATAATAACCAGCATTTTGAATTGCACCCCGAAACCTAGTGTGCCAGTACAGTTCCCAAAATAATAACGTAACAAAGGTGCTGAGGCATGTTGCTGTATTCCAGATTGGTTGCCATTTACAAGTGGTCTTTAAGGGCATCCCTATGTAAGGTATATTGCAATAATCCAAATGAAGTGTGGCTAAGTTGCAAGTGATAGTGAGCAAGAAATCTCACTCTAGGATGGGTATAGTTGGGGTATGAAATTTATTTGTGCAAAAACTCCCCTGATCACAAATGCCATCTGCTCATACAAAGGTTGAGAGTCCAGAAGATATACCATTTTTGCCTGGAGAGTGCCACACCATTCAAAACTAAAGAAAGGTCCCGAATCAGTGGTGAAATTCAATTTTTTTTACTATCGGTTCTGTGGGTGTGGCTTGGTGGGCGTGACAGGGGAAGGATACTGTAAAATCTCCATTACCACCCCACTCTGGGGCCAGCCAGCGGTGGCATTTGCTGGTTCTCTGAACTACTCAAAATTTCTGCTACCGGTTCTCTGAACTACTTAAAATTTCTGCTACCGGTTCTCTGAGCTACTCAAAATTTCTGCTACCGGTTCTCTGAACTACTCAAAATTCCTGCTACCGGTTCTCTGAACTACTCAAAATTTCTGCTACCGGTTCTCTGAGCTACTCAAAATTTCTGCTACCAGTTCTCCGAACTACTCAAAATTTCTGCTACCGGTTCTCTGAACTACTTAAAATTTCTGCTACCAGTTCTCTGAACTACTCAAAATTTCTGCTACCAGTTCTCTGAGCTACTCAAAATTTCTGCTACCAGTTCTCTGAACTACTCAAAATTTCTGCTACCAGTTCTCCAGAACCTGTCAGAACCTGCTGGATTTCACCCTGTCCCCGATATTAGGAAGCCCTAAAACTTACAACCTCTCAGTTTTACTAGAATTGAGCCTCTTTCTCCTCACCTAATACTGAGAAAGAACTCTGACAACAACACTTATTGGACCAGGGATGGAGTTGTACATCAGAGCATCATCAAGATCATCACCCATGCTAGGTGGGTTAAATAGGAGTGGAGAGAATTTACAACCCTGAAAAACTCCACAAATCACAGATCAAGGGCTTGAGTTCTTCCAGTTACCAACACCAAATGGAACTGGCCCCAGAGAAGGAGAACCATCACTATACTGTACCTCCCATTCTGTCCCCACTAAGCTGATCTAGAAGGACAACATCATTGATTCTGAAAGCCATATAGAGATCAAGGAGGCCAGAATTGATGCATCACTGTAATCCCAAGATTTCCAGAAGTCATTTGCAAGGTCACCAGTATTATTTTGGTGCTAGAGTCAGGGCGGAATCCTAACTGGAATGGATCAAAATAATCAATTTCCTCAAAGCCCTTCTGAAGCTGCAGTCTGACCTTTCTCTACAGCCTTCTCCCCAAAAGGGGAGGTTGGAAACTGGACAAAAATTACCTAGTATTGTTGACTCTAATGATGGTTTCTTGAGCAGGAAGTGTACTGAAATTCTTCAGGCACAAAGAGACTACTAGTTTCCATGCAGCCACTGGATGAAATCCGTGACCCGTCAAAACTGTGATAGACAAAACTGTGCTCGACGAAAGCGCGTACCTGACGTCATCAGCAGCGCGACGAAAAAAATTAAAAATAAATTAAATTGAAATTAAAATAAAATTAAAGCAAGCCGATTCACATAAAGGTAAGGGTTAGGTTTAGGGGTAGGGTTAGGTTAAGGGTTAGGGTTAGGTTTAGGGTTACGTTAAGCGTTACGGTTAGGTTTAGCGTTAGGTTAAGGGTTAGCGTTAGGTTAAGGGTTAGGTTTAGGGTTAGGTTAAGGGTTAGGTTTAGGGTTAGGTTTAGGGTTAGGTTTGGGGGGGTTAGGGTAAGGTTTTCGCTTTAATTTTAAATTTACCGCTCACAGCGCAATGTTTTCGTCGCGCTGTGATGACGTCACGTACGTGCTTTCGTCGAGCGTGCTTTTGTCTACCGCGGTTTTGTGGTGGAACCGATGAAATCATCCAGAAAACTATAGTAAAGTAATATCTATTTGCAAATGACATAATCTCTCCTTTTTTATTTTTTGTATTATGCTACTCCCAAAGAAGCCAACTCATTCTGAATGCTTTTCACATGAGATACATGCCTCACCAATTCTGAAGTCTCTCAACAGAATCATCATATTGTTTTGGATTGAACATTCCTGAAAAGATGTCCTTAATGAGCAATATTCTGGGATTGGTTGGGATTAATCATGCTTAGCTAAATTATATTATTGGACTTTAGGGTCTACTTTTAGTAAAATTATGACTATTCTGATTACAACTCAATTTTTTGACTAACAAACATCAAAATATAATACTATGGTTTTTTTATTAAATGATCTAATAAATCAGAACTAAATATGGAAGTATAGAACCATTCAGAAAAATAAAAATTCTGTAAGCAAATGTTTGGTTCGTTGGAGAGTTGGTGTTTTTCTCATGCTTAGCTCAAATTTTATTTTGCCATTTTTAAAGAAAATTTGCTAATTTCAAAATATGGGACATCCTTTTAGTTCCTTGTATTACCCAAATGAGAAACCAAATGTGGTCTCTAAAGATTTATATTCACTCAGTACAGATTTCCTGAAAGAAATTATGTACATCTGCTGGAATATTTTTACATAAGTTGATAAACTATAGCTATATAGGTCAGACCGACATTTCTGTAAATGTATCTGTTGCTATTTCCTTTACTTTGTTCCCCATGTTTTCTTTTCTCCATTTTGCCACAATAAAATTCCCTGTTCTTGGCTTCCTTCTCTCTGTAATCTTTTTTTTAATCCAAAGTTTTTTGTTTTTTTAATACAAGTTTGCACATATTATAGAAACAAAGTGTTGACCAGCTCTTTCCTTTTACATCCTCTCATTTACATAATCCGTTTTACATCATAGTTTGGTTTTCATTTTCAGCCAAATTATTTTCTTCCATTATTTTCCATTTTTACACTTATTTTATTATTAATACATAAACAATATTTTCAACTGCCCCTTCAAAGTTACACCAAATTATCATTTCATATTTCTCTATTGGTCTATAAACAAAATATATATTCTCTAATTTTTTAACATAGAGAGCATTTCTTTCATTTTTTTCTATAATTAACAATATACTATAATGTCTTTATTTCTTAATTAGTTACATAATAATACCAATCATACTACTGTTCCTTTAATCTATTAATGTAACTCTTTCCCCCTTTCTTCCTCTTTTATCCATTTTCTCTTGGGCTCTCAAGAATTCCACTTTAAGTCATTTTTCTTCTCCCCCTGTCTCCTAACTTCTTTTTCTTTTTCCTATTGTTATGGTTACTGTATCTTTTCTTCTGAGTATTTTTATTATTCTGGTACTTTTCCCCAGGGTTTCCCCCATTCTCCTCCCTTCCTTACTATTTTGCGATTTCTTTTGGGGGGGGGGAATCTCTCCCCTTATCTGCTTTTTCTTTGTGACTTTAAATCCCAGTGAAATCATCTATCTGCATTTTATTTTCAATTTTTCTTCCACATTATCTTCTCGTTCCTCATTTGTGCCCTCTTTTACACTCTCTTCTCCTATTTCTTGCTCTGTATTTCCATTTGATTTTCTTTTTTTATTTTATTTTACCAATTAATGGTTTCACATGCACTTTTCAGCATCCCAAATAATTCATCATACATCCAGATCTCCATTTTACAAGTTTAACTATTTTAACAGATTTTTAAATTTGGGGTTATACCATATTTAATTACAAGTTTAGGGTTTTCCAAATTCTATTGTTCAGTTTTAGCATTAGTCCAGTCCAATCCAAGTTGAAGGTTTTTTTCTCTTCCACAGCTGTAAACAGTTGCAGCCAAGCAATATTGCAATAACAGATACTCCTTAACAATTCTCACAGTTTCAAAGTATCTTTCCCTGTAGCCAAGGTTACACTTCACAGCTGCACTCTCACATTTTTTTTTTCTTTTACTAGCTGGTGTAGTACTTTCTACTTGCTGGTAGATGGCTATCTCCAAACCGCAATACAATCTTAACAGCTGACTGTCAATAGCTGTCAAAGTGCTTTAAATCCACAAAAAATGAAATAACGAGAAAAAGGACTTCCCCTTGGGCTCTTCCTTTTGGTTATTAATTTTTCTTTACTTCCAAACTGCAGAAGGCAAAATCCTCTGAGGCTTTGGTGCTTTAACCTCCGCTACCTCCTTTTTCTTCAATAAAATTCCCTGAAAGCCAGTTAGACGCTAATTCCACCCCGGGACCCTTTTTAAGATCAAGATCAGTTTTTTTTTTCTTTTTATCTGTGAGTTGTTCAATCACTCACTTGGTTTCAATACTCCATTCCAACACCGCTCCAGCATGATAACTTAGCCCAGATGCCCCAGATTTGTAGCAGTCATTCAATTATGACTGCCATCCCTGCTGCAGGTTCAAAGGGCTTTTCTCCAACCTATTGAGGAACTGCCAGTTGCTCTTGGTCATCTGAGATGTCCCTTCTTCTTCCCCATCCCTCCAGGATGGTTCCGGTCCGAAGACCTCCCATCAGCAGTTTGTCTGGCTGGATTTCCGCAGAGCTCGGCAGAGCCCACTTTTCCCCAACAGGTCTTGCTGTGACACTTCTGGCTTCTCACCTCTTTGTAATCTTTTTAATGTGCTGGATTATATGATTGACAAGGCACTGCTGATGTTCTCGATGCTAACTTCAAAGATTAGGAAAGATTTTGTGTCTTCTGGGCTTTAGGAAAGTTGGGCTGGAACAAGAGGCCCCTGGACTGTAGATCATAAAATCCTTAAAAGCAATTAAATTCATCAAATTTAAGAGCCCTCCAGGAGCACTGGGCCAACTTCAGAATCTAAACCAAGTTGCTGCTTAAGAATTCTGACACTGAAATGTAACATATTTATAAGGCATCAGATTGGAAGATTGATCAAAAGCATAGGTTGCAATCCAACCTTTTGGGTGGCCTGGACCTCATTCATTGAAGAGGACTTGTCGTGGGCCACATATAAAATGTGTAATATAATTAATGTATGTAAATCACATAACAATGTTAAAAGTTTATAATCTTGTGCAGGCACATTACTAGGTGTCCAGGGCCGCATGTGGCCTGCAGGCCATGGTTGAATACACCTGATCTAAAGTGTTTCAGCTAGTCCAATAAAAATCATCTTAATTATTATTTTTCCCAGGAAAGAAATATTAGAAAAATTATTCCATCCCTCATATCCATCTCTTATAGTCCCCTCTTTCTCACCTCTTTAATAATACTTTCAGTCTTTCTTGAGGAAAAGCAATCAAAATGGCAGCTGCAATTGTAGCCTTACCCCTTTTTTCATACGTTGCAAACATAACACACATTAAAATGACTAGAGCTTTGATTGTAAGGTCACGAGTTGTTCAGTCTTTTGATATTCTCCCATGGACACCCTGTTTCAGGGGTGAAATTCAGTGGGTTCTGACAAGTTCTGCAGAACCGGAAAGTAGCGGAAATTTTGAGTACCATATTTTTCGGAGTATAAGACGCACCTTTTTTCCTCAAAAAAGAGGCTGAAAATCTGGGTGCGTCTTATACATCAAATACAGCATTTTTGCCTCCCAAAGCACTGCCCCCTACACCAAAATGGCCGTATACCCCTTATGGAGGCTTTCAGAGAGCTCCTGGGGGCTGGGGAGGGCAGAAATGAGCGATAAACAGGCCATTTTTTGCCCCGCCAGCCCCCAGCAGCACTCTATAAGCCTCCATAAGGCTATGCATGCATTTTTTTTGACAAAAAATGGGCCCGTTTTCACAAAAAATGGGCTGCCTTTTGCTAGTTTTTGCCCCCCCAGGAACACTCTGCAAGCCCCCCCCCAAGGCTACTCATGCCTTTTTTTTAAATAATGGGCCCATTTTTGTGAAAAATGAGCCGTTTTGTGGGGGTTTGCAGAGTGCTTCAAACACCAAGGTTTCTGAGCTAACATTTTGGTTGCTAAGCAAGAGCATTGTTAAGTGAGTTTCACCACATTTTACAAAGTGGCCACACCCACCCAGTCACATGGCTGGCAAGCCACTCCCACCCAGTCACATGGCAGGCTAGCCACTCTCACAAAGCAAATCACACCTACAGAAGGGGTTCTAAAAAAATTTGAAACCCACCACTGCTAGCTACCTACCTACCTATCTACTATATTTCTCTCTCTTTCTCTCTCTATTTCTGTCTCTCTATCCCTACCTCTCTACCTACCTACTTACTCTCTCTTTCTCTCCCTCTATCTACCCACCTACTTTTTTAAAAAAATGCCTCTTCAAAACCTTGGTGCGTCTTATACTCCGGTGCATTTATACTCTGAAAAATATGGTAGTTCGGAGATCCAGCAAATACCATCTCTGGCTGGTCTCAGAGTAGGGTGGGAATGGAGATTTTGCAATATCCTTCCATGAAGAATGGAGAGGGAATGTGGGGTCTGCAGTATCCTTCCCCCTGAAGTGGAGTGGGAATGGAGATTTTGCAGTATCCTTCTCCTGCCACGCCCACCAAGCCACGCCACAGAACCAGTAGTAAAAAAAATTGAATTTCACCATTGCCCTGCTTACCTCCTGATGGAAAGTTGCTTAGGTGGGTATGACCACCACCTTGCCTTTTTTGACTTCCCTCTCCGTGGATGGCATCTACCTTCTGATAAAAAGTTGATTCACTGTGGACTCCATCTTGACTTTCTTAACAAATTCCTGTTTCTTCCATTCACAATCGACCCCAGCCCCAATAGAAATTCAGAAAAGAACCCTTATTTCTAAAATGTGGATACTATTTTTTTGTGATACAGCAGACTTTTAAAATACATTAACCTTTGCAACTTACAAGCCTGACTCTCTGATTCTGAAAAGGATGGTGCCCTTGAATTCCAACCCAGCCTGTTTCAATTCCCATGTGCAAAACCTCAGGCTGTGTGAATAACGCTGAAAACTCCTGAAACTCTGCTGTGATCAGAAACAAGGCTTTTGATGCAAGCGGTGAACAGGCACAGTTACAGAAAGATAAAAACTGCTATATTTTAAAGCATGCTGTTGCCGGGGCAACAAGCAGAAGAACGATTCTGTAGGTGTCTAGCAGAGAGGGGGGAAAAAACGCAAATGCCAAGACTGTGAAGTATAATAGAAGGAGTTCACGTCTCTGTACTCATTTCAGAGCAAAGTGTCACTAGAGCTGGACGCAAAACCAAAGATGTCTGACGTTTTTGTACCATGCAGGTTTAACACCACCAGAAGTGTCTGTATTCCACCCCGTTTTTGCTTGAGAACCCTAGTCCAGAAATTGTCTTTTCTTAGTAGAGATTTTGGGGAAAGGGAACCCAACCCCCAACCTGTGAAACCACCACGATTTTCTATTTATGCACCCACTGGTGAGCAGCTAGAATAGAATAGAATAGAGATGGAAGGGACCTTGGAGGTCTTCTAGTCCATCCCCCTCAGTGGTGGGATTCAGCCAGTTCGCACCTATTCGGGAGAACTGGTTGGTAACTTTCTAAGCAGTTCGGAGAACCGGTTGTTGGAAGAAATATTTTGGTTTTTCCCCACTTTCCAGGGCTAATCCTGTAAGGAAGGCAGGAAGGAAATATTCTGGTGTTATTTCTAGCCTAATCTTTATTTCCCTGCTTACAGAAACTGCCTCTCCAGTTAACCCTTATTACCATTGTAACAACTAAGGCAAAGTGTCCATCGACCTGAGTGACATTGACTTGGCCACGCCCACATGATCACATGACCACTGAGCCCCGCCTACCCAGCTGGACATTAGGGCAGAGAACTGGTTGGTAAATTATTTGAATCCCACCACTGATCCCCCTGCTCAACCAGGAGACCCTATACAATCTCAGACAAGTGGCGGTCCAGTCTCTTCTTAAAAATCTCCTGTGATGGAGCACCCATGACTTCTGAAGGTAACTTCTGTTCGACTGGTAAATTGTCCTCACTGTTAGGAAGTTTCTCCTTAATTCCAGGTTGCTTCTCTCTTTGATCAGTTTCCAACCATTATTTCTTGTCCTGATCTCTGGGGCTTTGGAAAATAATTTGACCCACTCTTCTTTGTGGCAGCCCTTCAAATACTGCTGGAATACTGCTATCATGTCACCTCTAATTCTTCGTTCCTTTAGACTAGCTAGTCCCAAAATCTGCAGCCATTCTTCATATGAACTAATGCCCGTAGCCTGGCTTAACTAAGAGTGATGGGAACTGTAGTTGCATATACCTGGAAGGCATTATGAGAGGAAAGCAGCTTTTAGGGGAGGAGCTGATGGGGAAAATGCCGTAGGTCAACGCAACCATTCTCTTATCCAGAAAGTGAAGGGGGGGGGCTTCGCGCATGCGTCTCAAAATGCCAACAGCAGCTACCAGCCATGAATGAGACGGTGGGTTTGTATCGTGGCCTATAAGTCACGTGTTCACTTGGCGTCTTAAGTCAAAAAGTAGCTACGTTTTGCTGGACGGGCAGAAAAAAGGTAATCAGCGGCAATATCAGACAATCCCCAGTTGTCAGAATAAATAGCTACTATGCTTCTTAGCCTTGTGTGTGGATCCAGCATGAACCATGTGGTAAATGGTCTCTTACTGGTTATTCATTTACCACAGTCGTTACTACTGCAATACAGAGACAAAATGTCAATGACATTAGAACAGAGTGGTACGCAAGGGGGGAGGATTCAGCCTCTGATTTAGATTCGGTTTAGGTTGACTACTGCAAAATGGAAAGCTAGACTTTATGTGCAATCATCTAGGTCCTGGGTCTCCACCTTTTTGGCTTACCCAGGCCGCAGTGAATGAAAAGGAATCGTTTTGGACCACACATCAAATATACAATATTGTTGTATAATATCAAATCACATAGTAATGTTAAAAATTTACAATGTTGTGAGGCCTCCTTAGTAGATGTCCAGAGCCCTATGCAGGCTGTGGCCCACAGGCTGGACACAAGTTAGGTTTTTGTAATGAAATGGAGCTAGAATTGCTTTTAGAGAATAAAGATTACTTCCAAGCAGCTAGGGCAACTTTTCAAAAAAATTCTCTCTATGTTTCTGTCTCTCTTACACGCAAGCACGCACATACCCCCCCCACACACACACAGACACACACACACACACACACACACACACACACACACAGAGAGAGAGAGAGAGAGAGAGAGAGAGACCAGGTTATAGACTAAATTTTTATAAACTACATGGATGTGACCATAAAGATTTATGCAGTTTCTTTCTCATATACAAATTACTCAACCTCTGTTTCTTTCCAATAACCCTGTTGCTTAAGATTCCCCACAACCAAAAAGGTAATATTTTCTCCAGGTTTAGCAGTATCTCTTTCAAACACAGCAATTGTTTTTCTTTACTATATATTGTACAAGCAAAAGAGTTCTCAGAAAATTCTAAGAGTGTACCAACAGGGTCTCCTACAAGAAGCTGTGAATGCTGCTTTCAGTGGATTTCCTTGTTTAAAAAAGCTGAATTTACGTATACAAAAGATGCTTCAGCTCCACAGCTCTGCCAAATGCCACATATCTGCTTTTGTGGGGGGCATGAGCAGTTTAGACAGCCTCATCATGCAGGGATAAAGTCCACTGTAGACTCTCAGCAATGTTTAATTAAGCTTGATGCACTTACTAAATCACACACACTTGGAGGTGGCCGCAGCTTCTGTTTAGGAATAGCCACAGTTTAGTTTCTGGCTGGTGAGACGGAAACAGATGGGTAGGGCTGGTTAAGGCACCGTGGTGCTTAAGCTTCCCATTCATAAACAAGGGGGGAAAATTATACCACGAGAGTCCACAGAATAGGGTAGGGTAGTTAGGTGGGTAGGGTAGGGTAGGGTAGGGTAGGGTAGGTAGGTAGGTAGGTAAGTAGGGCAGGGCAGGGCAGGGGAATGGAAGCGGGATATGGATAGGGATAGCATAGCATAGAATCTTTATTAGCATTTTATTGTCATTTCCATGAACTCTCTGCAGTTTTACCCATGAGTTGCTTCCAGGTGCATGACCTGATTTTTTTTTTTTGCTAGAATATATAATAATACAAAATGCCTTGTGGGTGAAGAACAGAAGGAATGATATGAATATTCAGGAGGATGATCCCGATAGTAACTATTGATTTTCAAGTAAAAATAAGCCATGTGAGGACAATGCAGATAATCCTCAATTTAGGACCAGAATTGGGACCAGAATTTCTGTTGCTAAGCAAAGTGATTGTTAAGTGAGCTACCCCAGATTTTATGACCTTTTTTGCCATGGGTGTTAAGCAGAACACTGCAGTTATAAGTGATTCACGCAGTCGTTACGTGAATCCAGCTTCCCCCATTGACTTTGCTGATTTGTCAGAAGTTGGCTGGAAATAACGGACAGATGTTGCAACTAAGCACATGCCGATGGTCAAACAAACCAATTTTGATCATGTGAGTTTGTAGAGATTCTCAGTCATCCATGTCACGGTTGTCCCAAAGGTGCTTTTTCAGGAGGCAACTGGACTTTCTTGTTTTTCTTTTGAAGACGTTTCGCTCCTAATCCAAGAAGCTTCTTCAGGCCTGACAGGACAGTGGGGAATGGAGGGATTTATATTCCTTGCAGACAGCTGGTAATTTGCATCCTTTTAGAGGGTCATTGAAGCACTTGGAGGTTTATCTATGTCCCTCAGAGTCACCTGAGTAGTGCTTCTGGTTCCTGTAAACTACATTTGTAGTACATAAACTACCTGTAATTGTATGATTTTTCTTGCCTTCCATTATCCCAGTCTGGTATCCTCTATTTGTGCAATTCCCAGTCTGCTGCACTGGTTGGGAAATTTGGAATTTGTAATCTCAACATACAAGGGAGCGCCAAGTTACAATTTAGGATTTGTATCACAAAGTTTTAATTTAAGTTATCACATCATGATGTCATGACATACAACATTTGTCCCTCCATAACTTTTGCTTTTTGATTTCGCATAACTCTTGAAGCTTTTAAGTGATTTCTATTTAAAATGGATGCAGCTTTGATTTCAGCCACCATCTTGATTTTTTTAAAATTTATATTTATTAAGGATATTTATACAGTAAAAGTCAAATCTAAAGAAAAAGAAAAGAAAACAAGGAAAGAAGAAAACTATACTTATGAAATATATGACTTCCAACCTACTTTTAAAACAGATAGTTAAAAAACCCATCATCTCCCCATCCTTCTAACTATTCCAGCATTTCCTTCAGTTCTTTATTTAATTTTCATCTTTTATAATCATTAAATCCATGTAACATCATTTCATTTTTTTCTTCCTTTAGCAAAAAATCCATGAAATGTTTCCCATTTTCAAAAGCTTTTCCCTCTATCTAACCAAACAGTTCAATTTTCTTTCCACCATTTCCACCAATTCTGATATTTTGCGATCCATTCCTCTTTTCTTTCTTTTTTTACAACCCTGTAATCCCTTTATTCAGGGTGGAGTCGGGATGACTGAATGGAGCTGAGCATTTACTGACCGGATGCCCTTCCTGATGTCTATGCGGAGTTCACAGCAGATATTTTGTCTTTGCGCCCTGATAGAGAAACATCTGTCGCTGCCTAGGATTAAACTCTGAACCTTCCTAGTGGGAGGCGAGCATCTTTGCCACATCACTTTTATGATCCATTCCTCTATTGTGGAACTTTCAAAACTGGCCACCATCTTAATTTTTCAACACTCATGGACCCATTCCCTGACTTTACCTAATGGAAAAACTAGACTTTTAACTAAGTCATGAAAGGGGCCAAGTGGGGAGATGGTGACCTGGATATGGCTTGCTTCTTTTAAAGGAAATGAACTAAGTGTTTAAAATAAAAGAGCCGAAGGGTACAAATGTATAATGTAATTCAATTTAATTCCATTTAATTGACATTATATGGGTCAGTCCTTGCATAGAATTAGGAAAAAGGGGCATATTTAAGAAACCTACTTAAATATCAAAAGGAGCATATTTGCTGATAAAAAAGGTTGCTTATAAAAAAATAATTTTAAATAAAAATGTGAATTACAAGAAAGCACAGTACCAATATGCTACAAACAAATTAAATAAGCCCAAAAGAATGGAAATTTTAAAGAATGCCAAGGAATTAGCATTCTTTAAAAATCCATTGAAAAATGTGGAATAGAATTTAGGCCAGGGTGGGCAACTAATTTTCCCAAGGGGCCAAATGAGAAACTGGGATACATCATTTTTAGAGTTGTGTAAAAATGTATTGACCAAGACATCACGCTGTCCACACAATACTGCAAATAAAATATATATCACACACAGAGAGAGAGAGGAGAGAGAGACAGAGACAGACAGAGAGAGAGAAAGAGACAGAGACAGAGACACACACAGAGACAGACAGAGAGACAGAGAGAGAGAGATTGTTGTGGAGGGCTGAATAAATAGAACTGTGAAGGTGCATAGGCATGCATACATGCACCTCTGTATATAAATTGGGGGGAAAGTAGTCACATTAAAGTAAAAGTAATCCATGCAGACCGCCAAAAGGCTGAATGTGACTGTAAAATGTCTAGGTTTGATTTAGATCCATTCTGAAGACATAAAGAGTAAGACCTTGGCAGGCCTCCCAGGAGAAAGTTGCCACCTCAGCTGGGTACCACCTAGTTCTTTCCACCTTTCCATTCAGCCCTTGAACAGGACAGCAGGGAATGTAAGAGATTCAGACCTTGAAATAAACATCTCTGCGGAGCAGAGAATCTGAAAATCTTTGCTGTTGGGAACTCACTTTGGCCATCTACTGATTTTGGAATTTGTTCACTTATTTTAGATTTCTACAGCTGCCCATCCCAGTTAATTACTCTGGTCAGTTTGCAATTCAAAAAACAGGTTCACCGACAAAAGAGCGACCGACAAAAGCACACCCGACTAAATCGTGGTGACAAAACCGTGAGTTCTGAATCGCGCCGACAACAGCACGCCGACAGAAGGGCGCTGTAAACCTAACCCTAACCCTAAACATAACCCTAACCCTAAACGTAACGCTAACCCTAAACCTAACCCTAAACCTAACCCTTACCTTAACTTAAATTGCCCTTCTGTCGCCACGCTGTTGTAAATCGCCCTTCTGTCGACGCGCTGTTGTCGACGCGCTGTTGTCAACCCATTGATGACGTCGTGGTTTTAGCAACGCAGTTTTGTCGGTGTGCTTTTGTCGTGCGCGCTTTTGTCTTGTCATGCAAAAAACATAACAATTAAAAATACTTTAACATGTTTTAAAACACTAAAGACATCTGGATTAGAATTGTATTGATTATTGCCTTACTTTCAAGATCAGCAACATTTTGGGCCAAGGACATATCTGTAATTCTCAAAGGATGGCTGCAGTGAGAGATTGCATTGTTCACTATCAGTTTTTTTTTTGTTTTTTGCCTGAAAGGGGAAGTAAATGGCAATTTCTGGCAAAAATGTCCTAAATCAGTCATGTGTCTGTGGGCTGTAAATGCGGGCTGGTTGCGAATACACAAAATGTGGTCATGTAACTTCAGTGGGGGTGGGTGGGATTGGGTGGTAGCTGTCAGAAGTTTGGACCCAGATCCTAAGTAGCTTTGGGATGGGGGTGGGGGGCTGTCCGTTGTAATTTTAAATGGTCGCTATCTGGCTGTCATCAATCAAAAATTACCTGTGACACAACCACAAATTTATGTATTTGCCTGCAATATTAGGTTATTCAGTATTGTGAACAGAGAGTTTACTTAAGAACTGCCACAAAAAAGGTCATAAAAGCATCATGTGAGTCACTTGATGACTCATTTTATGACTATCATGATTTATGACTGTAATCGGTGGCCTCAGTTATGGTGGCAAGTCGAGGTGGTAAGTTGTATTTTCAAGTTTCCCTTTCCCACCATTGACTTTATGATTACTATCCTGAGCAAACAAATTAATTTCCTTGTGAAATAACGGGTGGAACTTCTAAGGAGGTTTTTTTTTGTCATTTCTTACTTTTACATCCTAGCTTGTATTAATCATTTTACCAATGCAAGAAGATTTATGGCATAAAAGTCCTGCTTTCTGAATGGCCACATCTCTAGACAATAGTCTCGGTCAACACCTGATATCTTTCGTTTTTCCTTTATGCTTCCCTTCTACCACTCCCACCGATAAATATTTCTCTTATGTTCGTCTGCTGTGATACTGAGCTTAAAGGATGAAAATAGCTGAATTCCATGAATTTTGTGTCTGTGTGGGAGACAATAGCAAAAGCTTGTTTAGCCTTCAGAAAAGATGGGCAAGATTGCTTATTGCATTGCAGTAACAGAGTTATTTGGCTATTCCTCTAGAAATGGAGAGCTGTGACAGTGATGCCCTGAAAGCCTCGAGCAAGGCCTGATAGTGGTCAATATGGTAATCAGTTCACCTCTGATCAGCATCTCTGTTTGCAATAAAGATTTCTGGAAGCGACATCTCTGCTCTAAACATCGAGAACTGCAGCATTTCAAAAGAGATTATCAATAGCAACACCACTTAGAGTTATATACAGCTTTACAGCCCTCTGTAAGCGGTTTACAGAGTCAGCCTATTTCCCCCAACAATCTGGATCTTCATTTTACCCACCTCGGAAGGGTGGAAGGCTGAGTCAACCTTGAATCTGGTGAGATTTGAACTGCCAATTGCAGGCAGCTGGTAGCAGAAGTAGCCTGCAGTACTGCACTCTAACCACTGTGCCACCGCGGCTCGATTCTAATATAGGATTTGTTTATTGACTTATGAATCCAACATTATAACTTGACTGGAAAGTCCTATTACAATTAATGTTTGAATTACTTTCTTGTTGCTGTTACTGCCACTGAAGTACTGTATATCGTGGATATGTGGCCTGAGTAATACAATACACATCACAGCATCATAGCGTCATCATGGAGTCTAAAGAAGTCATTCAGGCCGTCAAATACAACATACTTCATACAAGAATGCAAACATCCCTGACAGATGAACCAACATCTGCTGGAACACATCCAAGGGAAGCCCATCACCTTTCTAGGGAATCATACATTCTCCTGTGGCATAGTGATCACAAGAATTTTATTTTCATGAAAGATGATAGTGCTTGGATGCTTTCTGTTGCACGTGTGGAAAATATCAATTCACTCAGAACCTATTTCTGTTAAAGTTACCAAAAGTGAGTAAAAATAAACCAGAAGTTCTTTCAATATCAGCAATCCAACCTTGCTTCAGGCAATTTCTATTGGGGAAAGATTTGCACAGAAACTCAAGGGAAGGATGAGTGGGAGCTGGGGATTTGCAGTCGGTATTTTTGTGACCACCAAAACCCAAGTGTTGTAGATTAGGTCATTATGCAGAGAACCAGTTGTGCTGGTTAATGACCGCAATAAAGTTAAGTAAGCAGAAGGCCTGAATATCGAAGAGACAGCTTATCTCCAATCATTTCTGCCCGCTCAGTATGTTCCAGCAAAGTGGGTGGGCTCCATATCTCCTCCATTAAATATTGCTATCTTGTGGGCGTGAAGAAACATGCCTTTTCTATTGTGGACCCTGGGACAGCATCCCTCAGACATAATGATGGGTTTTAGAAAGCTTTAAAGCTGCCTCTGATCCCAGTCCTAGGTTTGGTGTTTCTTCCTGTTTAATGGTCCCTGTTTTGTTTTGTTGGTATTCTTAATAGGGTGTCTGTTGAACGTTCATTTAATGTTTCCTGCTGTTCTTATGTTGTTGCTGTTTTTTAAGTTTTATACACTGACCAGACTTCACCAGAGTTGGGTGGCCAATACATTTAAACAAATAAGCCAGATAGATGCTCTCTTGAGAAGATTTCGGTCACATAGAACTTCCCATATTCCTTCATTTACTACATCATATTACTTTTGCTACATCATCAGTATGATTATTTGCAAGACCATCTTTTTTTTCAATTGTATCTAACTGTCCTAATAAATCAATCAGGGTTGGCATGGTTTGGTTGTCCTCCATGAAGAAATGCCACTTTATGGGACTCCAGAAGCATGCCTTCTCAGTTATGGTTCCTGACTTCCAAAACAGCATTTCCTGTGAGGTCCATATAATCTCACCTGTAATGTCCCTCAGGTACATTCCTCTGACCCAAATCTTTATGGTTATAAAGATTTCGCTTTTTAGCAATCCTGGGTCACGGGAATTTGTGAACTCATGGATGTATTAAGGGTTTTAAAATTCCATATTCTCTGGTTGCTTGTTCATTACTTCTGTTCTTTTGGTTTATTTGCATTTTTCAAACTTTTTTCTTTACCTCGCCTTGAGTCGCATGAGAATTAGGCAGCCTTATAAATCAAAGGAAGGAAGAAAAGGAAGGAAGGATAAATTATGCTCCCCCTTTGCAGCCTCAAGTGAATGCAACTGGTGAGAAAAAACCCCAATAGAAATTGCAAGATTCTGGAGGGAAGTTAGAAACATAGGATGTGAGAGCTACCTTATAAATACATATGTAAAGTTCTATATGTGTGATCTACATAAATATGAGCTATATAGGTAACAGCGGGAAATGACTGCTAAATAAGATAATAAAATATTTGGGTGCTGCAGTAGGATCTTTTAATGTGCAAAATGCAAGATGCATGACTACTTTTCTATAAAATCCAGATCTTATCCTTTAATCATCAGACTATAATTTCTTTTTCTTTCATCTTTTTATCAATTTTAAAAATAATCTTGATATGCCATATCACTACACAAATTGTGAAGAAGCGAAATTGTATGAAAACCAACCAACTGAATTTTTAATCAAACAAGGTGGGGTTTTCATACTAAACTAAGAGTTCCGGAGTTTGTGCATTTGTACATTGTAAAATCTCCAGACTTTGGGTTGTACATGTTATCACATTAAGCCTGTTATGTGGACACAGCAATTGTATCTCATTAATCCTGATTTGAAGTTAGGCATGTTCTAATAACAAACTCTGATATGAAGTTTTATTGTGGAAAAGCCTATAAAATTATTACAAGATTTCAACACTTTGTAATATATCAAAATAAAATATAATAACTTAAGACTTGAATTGTTGTGCATCTTTTTCCTACTCACATGGTGTAAGGAGCTAGTAATAGAAGACTCTATTAAGAAAAAGAAAGGAATAGATTTCCCTAGTCTCCTATTTTACTCATCAAAGGTAGGTTATCTGGTTGTTTGTAACCATGTGAAAATGGGCTCTCCAGAAAAAGAAGCAAAGATGGATTCTGTAGCAAGAGTTTTGTCATGAAAAATTAAATTGGTCCTAGTCTGTACGGCAACTAGAATCTTAGCTATGCATGTGTGAAAAGGGAACATGTGACCTTTTTGCCCTATTCAAAGCTCTTGTGAATATTGTGTTCCAGATGCTGATTGCTAATTAATTCATTCATCTGTGGAATGGATTGCTAATTAAGCAGTCCAGGGGACTTCATGCTAAAAGGAGAGATACTAACTCAAGACTCTTTTGTCATGGCTGATGTCATCCTGGAACCAATCCCGCAGGCCTCTGGGCCAGGTGTGTTTGCTTTTGTTTGCTGGTTACTAAAAATAAAATATTAATAGAGGATTGAAGATAGTCTCAGCAGCTGGAGGAAATGATGCAACTTTGCCCAAGGAAGAGAACATTAAAGCTATAGACCTAACCTGGAGCAGCTTAATATAGGGAGAAGTTGAATAGGAGCTTATTCAGGAAAGCATTCAAGAAACAGTATTGGGACCAAGCTCTTAGATTCAATTATATAGCTGCCTCAATCCTCTCTTGTGTCTTTGGGCCATTCTTAAAAGGCATTGGGTCATCCCTTGCTAATCCTGAACGGCTTGGCAAATTGAAGTGGGTTGACTTGGAAAATAAGTCTGTTACACATTATGAAATACTTGCTCTTGACTAACATTCATTAATTCAGGGTCATGAATGAATGGCATAACAGTCTTCATGTTCTAGAACAGGGGTGTCAAACCCGCGTTGTCACAGCGACATCACGTGACATATTGTGATTCCCCCTCCCCCTTAGCTAAACCAGGTGTAAGCATGGCCAATGCGTGACACATCCAGCCCATGAGTTTGACAGCCCTGCTCTAGAATTTATTGAAAGACTTTGGTGCAGTTACATGAAGAAGCAGACCAGTTATGGTGGGCTTCAGTGTGCTGTGATCTTCAGGAATAATTGATATCTCTCTCCCCCCTTCTCTCTCTCTCTCTCTCTCTAATTCTTCATCCATCTATCATCATCATCATCCCAGCTTGAACTCTGCAAAATACATTTGATCACAATCTCCATGGTTAAATAGATATTTTTCACATCTAAGCAAGATAAGCTCCTTTGAGGTCCTGCAGAAAAGTCAAGATATAGGTCCAACAACACATATGGCAAGTATCATTATGGAGAAGGATCAGATTAATTTAGAGTTCTCTTTTCTCCTTGGCTTCATCTTCCCATTGCTGGGATTAGTGGAGAATGTTCTTAAAACCCTCCATCCTAATCCTTCATGGCTACAGCTCTGTAATTAGAAAGTTTCATCATGAGTTTGGGAGCAATATTCTGATCATTTTTCTAGATGTCACTATGGGAACCAGACTAAATAGTCAAAATGCAGGTCTGTATTTCTCACTATGACAAGAACATGCTCACATTAGCAGCCAGGAAAACAGGAAAAGGAGGATACGGTACATAGATATCTGTGCCTTTATTTAGACCATTTTCTACTGTCTACTGGGATTTCAGCAGAAACAGGATAGGATCAATTTAATTTTTTATTAAAAATAGTGTAACAAAGACAGAAATTAAAATAGGTTTACATAACTTGCTTGAATCTAATTACCCTTTGGTGATTAGGCAGGATAGATGATAGAAAGTAGAAAGTTGCAACCATAAAATAAGAAGGAAATTTATAATTGTATTAGTAATTGTTGTAAGAAAGATTGGAAGCTATTTCTTTTTATTTTTTCTATCTTTTCTATTTTTTCACTTACTTTTTTCCTTTCTTATACTTTTAGTATTCCCTTCGATTTCTTTTTCTTTATTTTAGGTTGTAGTATTTATATATCCTTATGATTTATATCGATCGTTTTCTAGTAAGATTTGATTGCTTATTTGTACCCTGTGGCTATCATTAAGTGTTGTATCTTATGATTCTTAATGAATATATTTTGTTTTTTTCTTTATGTACACAGAGAGCATATGCACCAAAGACAAATTGTTTGTGTGTCCAATCACACTTGGCCAATAAAGAATTCCATTCTATTCAAAAAATCTTTAATGAAAATTGTTTTAAAATCAAATTAGTTTCTCAGATGTTGGCATGAATTCAACATAAAAGCTCCAAAATTCATTCTTGAAAGAAAGTAAGCACATGTCTTGTACACAGGCACGAATGATGTGGCCTTTATATGTATATAATCCAGGAAACTATATCAAATAACCATTAATCCTGTACATCTGAGAGTACAGGAAATGGTTTTCCGTGTATATGAATATACAGTACCTGAAGCCAACTAATGTTATATTTTACTAGCAAGATTTTCCATGAAGGGACTGATATCTTTTTTTAAAGGTCCTATGAAACATGTTATATTCTGAGGGTGTGTCTGTACACACTGTCAGTTTTCCTGCTTTTGAAACCATAATACTCCTTCCTCCTCCTATTTTTCCCACAACAGCAACAACACTGTGAGATGGTTTGCAGAGGTTGGGTTCCTACCGTTTTGCGCTGACTGGGTCACTGAACCAGTAGGGACAGCATGCTCGCCATGCCCCCGAACCAGTTCCCTGGTCACTGCGACATCTTTTTTTTTTTTTTTACATTTTTAATGTTATGCACATGCACAGACCTATTTAGAGGCTACTGGTACTAGGTACTTGTACCTAGGTACTTGAGAGACCGCCTGCTGCCAATTACCTCCCAAAGACCCATTAGATCACACAGAGTGGGCCTCCTCCGGGTTCCTTCTACCAGCCAATGTCATCTGGCTATTACCTGGGGGAGGGCCTTCTCTGTGGCAGCTCCAGCCCTTTGGAACGAACTCCCCACAGAGATTCGGACCCTCACCTCTCTCCGGGCCTTCCGAAAAGCCGTTAAAACCTGGCTGTGTCAGCAGGCCTGGGGTCGATGAGTTCCCTTCCCCTCTCGAATCGTGTGGCTGTTGGTTGTTTTTTAAATGCCCTGTACTTTTGTAGTTTTTGTGTTTTTCCCTTCCCCTCCTTCGGGTTTGTGCGCCGCCCTGAGTCCCGCAGGGAATAGAGCGGCTTATAAATAAAATGAAACTCTAAAACTCTAACTCTACTGTGCATGTGTGCACATTGCGCACGCACTGAACTGGCGGTAATGCCAGCAGAAACCCATCCCTGGTGGGTTGGGCTGAGAGAGAGTGACGGGCCCAAAATCACCCAACTGACTTTTCATGCCTAAGGCAGGACTAGAATTCACAGGCTCCTGGCTTCTAGCCTTAATCATTGTAAACTGGCTTGTGCCTTTTACTATATTCTATAGCCTGCTTTGTCCAAGCGGGTTGATGGAGGAACTGTGTATCCTTTCCTCCGCAGAAGCCACTGGTGATTTTTTTTAAAGTGAAAATCCTTCTTTCATTTGCAAATCCCTCCGTCTCAGTGGGATGTTTTTCGGTTTGAATGCTGCAAAGCTGTTGTGAACTGTTGTGCCTGGAAAATCTTCGCTACGTGCCAACATGCAAAGAAGAAATCTGCAAATGCCTGAAAATAGCATAAAAGGCATCTGTTGGGTGCTCCAATATGGAGTGCCTTGCTTGTGATCAATTAGCTGGCTAGCCAGACCTTGTTTACCTAGGAGCTTGCTTCCATCCGTTGCAAAGTTCTGTTTCATTTACTGTGTTTTGTCAGCTAAACAGTCAAGAGACCTTCTGGTTTTTTTAAAAAAGCCTTCTTATATTGAAACCTTTCCAGAAATGCATGTTTTTCAGTCTCTGAAGTGCTGTAAAAAGAGGCAAACAAAATGTTTACGTTGAGGAAAAGTCCATAGTACTGAGCCTATAAAACTTTCCTAATGGCTGGGTTAAAATATATACAACATTAGTAAATAGATTATTAATATGCACCAATTTTGTTCAGATATTATAAGGTGGTGCAGTGGTTAGAATGCAGTATTGCAGGCTAACTCTGCCAACTGTCAGAAGTTCAATCCTAACCGGCTCAAGGTTGACTCAGCTTTCCATCCTTCCAAGGTCTGTAAAATGAGGATCCAGATTGTTGGGGGCAATATGCTGATTGTACACCTTTAGAGAGGGCTGGAAAGCATTGTGCAGCAATGTATGTACATAGCATGTATAATATTGCTATTATACATGCTATGTTTTGCTAGAAACGTTTGAGGGTTTGGAAAATGTGCCATATTGTACTTGGTCAAGAAAATGCACCATACCTGTCATAGCATCTGATGTATTCTAAATTATTAACTGCACAGAAGACAATATTTGTAGCTCAGAGTTTCCTTAGTGCTCACTGAGCTCATTACCTTTACTTTTACCACCCTTCTCACAAAACAGAACAGTTGAAATCTATGGAGAAAACTCTTTTTAAGAGAAGCTTGTTTGTGAGTTCCATTAATTCTGATAAAGCAGAATATATGAGTAATTTCACTCCATTCCATGAGTTCACAGGTGCCTTCAAAAATATGTTTAACAAAGGGTTAACATAGGGAGTTAGGGAAAGTGGAATCAAGGTGTAGTTTTATTATGCATTTGCACATTGGTGCCAAGAAAACTACATATACAAATACAAGCTCAACTCAAAGGGGTATTTATTTACCATCATGCAAATTGTAAAATAGAGCTCACTAAGAAATCAACTGTCCTATTATTTCTTACATTTATGTGACGTCAGACTCCCAGTAAGCTCTTCATTTGCACTTGCTCAGAATTTTGAATAAAATTCTAATTTATGAGAACAATGCTGTAAAAAAATGGAACTTTCTTCTTTTTGTTGCATAGCCATTTAAGGGCATTTTTTTCCACTTCCCATCCAGGTATTTGTGGTTTCTCCCAAGTTTCAGGATCAGAAATCTCTTGCTTTCAAAATATCTCTTGATCCAATATCCTGTTTTTATGGGCAAATTCCTATTAGTTAGGAAGGCTTTCCCCCTGCTCTGCCTCTCCTTCCCCTCTGCTGAGCAGCATCCTATGCTAGCATGCTGTCTCCATGGAAACAAGGACATTACCACTCATTTTTACTAGCCTTCCTCTTGTTTGTGGACTGTGTTGGTTTTCTAAATTTTATACCATAGATCATAAATGAAAAGTTGTGAAATCTGTAGTATAAATCGGAAGAAAAAAAAAGAAATATAGAATTGTCAGTCTTGGGAATCAGCCCCTTTGTCTCTGTGTAGATACGTCACAGAAATCCCACAACATTGTTCCAGTGAGCAGTATTTTGCTCTGGTTTTGAGTGCAAGTAATCCCTCCCAGAAACAAAATTCAGGCATGATAAGGCAGCTGTTCTCCCTCCTGATCACCCTCAAGAGGCATGGGTCTAAAATTCTCATCATATTAAATAAGAGCAAATTTGGAAGTGGTCAGATAGGTAAAATCAGGGGTGAAATCTAGCAGTTTCTGACAGGTTCTGTAGAACCGGTAGCAGAAATTTTGAGTAGTTTGGAGAACTGGTAAATGCCACCTCTGGCTGGCCCCAGAGTGGGGTGGCAATGGAGATTTTGCAGTAACCTTCTCCTGGAATGGGGTGGGAATGGAGATTTTGCAGTATCCTTCCCATGCCACACCCACCAAGCCACACGATGCCCACCAAGCCATGCCCACAGAACCAGTAGTAAAAAAAAAATTGAATTTCATCACTGGGTAAAATCTATTTTTTTTGGGGAGTAGAGGGGAGCACTAACAGTCTGTTTGCAAGGAGGAGAATCAAATGCCTCCAAGTAAGGAACAGCACTTTCCTCAATTCATCCCTCTGGGGTAGCAATAGCAGTAGCAATAACAGTTAGACTTATATACCGCTTCATAGGGCTTTCAGCCCTCTCTAAGCGGATTACAGAGTCAGCATATCGCCCCCACAGTCTGGGTCCTCATTTCACCCACCTCGGAAGGATGGAAGGCTGAGTCAACCCTGAGCCAGTGAGATTTGAACCGCTGAACTGTAGATAGCAGTCAGCTGAAGTGGCCTGCAGTACTGCACCCTAGCCACTACGCCACCTCGGCTCTCTAATATTCAGAGGTGAAGGCAGATATATGTGTCCCGGGATAATGTTGCATGAGAAATCTTTGTTGGTCACCGGGACCAAGAGTTTTAATCTTCTGAGCTTTCAGACTCGTGCTAGAAACTGACCCAGATTGGATCCTGAAGTATTCATCTTATTTTGCCTACACACTGGAAAGTGTTTGCATAGTTTTTCTCAGCCTGGCATTCTGCAGGAATGTTGGGTTGTGACTCTCAGAACTAATTGAGGCACAAGTGGATGATGCCAGGATTGGGTTCAACTAGCTTATCTAGCAAGCTGACATTATTGCTGTCATCAATGCAGCTTCTGAGTTACTCTCTAAATACTATGGGTGCTCACCATCAATTTGACCAAAACGAATTGTAAAAAGAGATTTCTGTAACATATTTATATTGCATGAACAAGATCAATTTGATATAAGAAGAGTTTACTGGAGATCCATTTCATTAAATGGAGAAAATATGGAAAATCCTCTCTATCGCAATTATACTTTTAGAAACTTTTAACATGTCCTTTTACTTTGTCCACGTTCTAAAACAAAATGTTCCAAATTAGTTGGCCTCACTTTGCAGGTGTTTTTCCTTCCCACCTCCTTATCTTTTTCTGGGTGTATATCAAGGGAATCTAAATGTGGATAAAAAAGAACAGTCTTTCTCAAAAGTGGCAGCATTCAAATGGGTCAGACTACAGTTCCCATCAGTCCCTCAGTCTGTTTGTGCAGTACTGAGGACTGGTTTTTAATCCATGTTCGTAGTGTTTGAATGGTTTCCATGTTGAACTGGAAACATGAAAATTGGGAGGGGGAAAGAAACCTCCCTCTTTGTCTGTGGCGAGAGGAAACTGCATTCACAATTGCCAGGTATTTTGAAAAAGAAAATTGCATTGGCAGATTACAATGTAATGAGATATCTAGCCTAGAGGTGCATTATAGAATGAGGGAGAGAGAACATAAAGTTCCCAAATGAAAGAACAAAGTTCTCATTTTCCAGAAGATAAAACTTTCTGAAGCTGTAGGGACAATCATGGGTCACTTAAAGTGACATGCCTGGACTCTGGAGGCATCAGATTGGAGAAGATCTCTGTTATACGACAAATCAAAATTTAATACTTTAATACATTAATACTTAACATCCTCTTCTTTACAGCTTTTCATTTAACAGTTTCCTCTTTTTATATCTCCTCCTTTCTAACTTCTGTTTCTGTTATCTAGCCATTGATAAAATTTATCCCATATCAAAAATATTGTTTCTTCTTTATCCTTAATACTAAGTGTTAGTCTGTCCATTTCTGCACATTCTAGTATTTTCTTAATTACATCCCCCTCGGACAGAATCTTGTCATTTTTCCACTGTTGTGCAAATACAATTCTAGTTGCAGTTAGTATATGCAAAATCAAGTATATAGTCTTTTTATCATATTTTTTCTGGTAGAATGTCCAACAAAAATATCACTGGGTTCAGATCTATATGTTGTTTTATCATTTTTTTTCCAGCCATGTATGTATTTTTCTCCAATATTTTTTTTTTGCTTTTAGGCATGGCACCACATATGATAATATGAACCAGTTAGTTTGCTCTTTAATGTGCCATGCAAATAGAAAATTTGGATAATTGAGTAAACCATGGGTCAGTTAAACTATAAGGGAATGTATCAAGTGAAAGTAACATAATTAAGAATAGATGAGGTAGCAATTTGGCTGTAATTAACCCCAAACTTCCAAAGGAAAAAAAACACACACCAAATTTCAAACAAGTGTGCTTCAAGAAAGGTTTTTGGATGACATTTCAGAATATTTTGCTGCTAGAAATTAAAAAAAAACGAGGATGGCCCAATAACTTACATGGAGTTACTCAAGAAAAAACAATGTTTTGGAACTATAAAGCCCAGGGGTATCAAACTGGCGGCCCGCTGGCCAAATGTGTCACATGCAGGCCACACCCACCCCAGCACATGAAACATTAAGTGACAGTAACATGATGCTGTGAGTTTGACACCTGTGATATAGCCTGAAAATATGTAGAATTTAAATAAAGACAAACCTGAATGGATTGTTACATTCAAACAGCTCCCCAGTCGATGAACGAAGTGACGCTGTATCTCTTGTGCTTCCACCTGGAAGAAGTAAATGGCTACAAGGAATTAGGTCTTAAATCTTGCACTTGTCAGCAGTGTGAAGTTGATGATGAATAGAGTGTTACAAATAGATCAGAATTTGAAGAGGTTTTTTTAAATAAATTGAGTGGAAATGGCAACAGGAGTTAGAGGATATGTTCCTGAAAATCGAGTCAATAGGTGAATTTGGGAGCATGGAAGAAGAGTTTTGGGGATTATTGTCCCTGCAAATGTCCTGGCCTACAATTTTCTCTGCTTAACACCCTATGTTTTGTGAATGTAAATTTGTGCCCGGGTTTGTCATATAAAGCCTGCAATTCTGGAAATTTTATCTATATTTGTATTTGTATTTCATCTGTATTTCTTCTCTTTCTGAAGGTGTGTCTAGCAGTGCTTTCACTGTATTAACACATGTATTGAAACTGAACCAGTGCCTTCCAATGAGCCAAGGTGGCGCAGTGGTTAGAGTGCAGTACTGCAGGCTACTTCTGCTGACTGCTGGCTGACTGCAATTTGGCAATTCAAATCTCACCAGGCTCAAAGTTGACTCAGCCTTCTAGCCTTCCGAGATGGGTAAAATGAGTATCCAGATTATTGGGGGCAATATGCTGATTCTGTAAAACCGCTTAGAGAGGGCTGTAAAAGCACTATGAAGCGATATATAAGTCTAAGTGCTATTGCTATTTTGTATTTGCAATATTTTCTTAACCAGGTTTAATGATGCTTAATGCATATACTTGAAAATTGGTTGGGTTTGGGGGGGGGAGTGTATTTGTGCAAATCCAGCCATTTAATTGATGTATGAACCCAAGAAAGAGTTAATTCAATAATTAATTTAGAAACAGTCATTATTCAAAGCTGAAGCTTTGCAGCTGTTAGACATGATTGGGCTCGTACAATGGACAGAGTCAAAGTTTGCTTAATTATAGCTTACAAGTGAAGGCAATTATAATTATATAATTAATATAAGGTAATTATAATTATTAGAGTTTACTAATGAAGGTAAACTAATAAAGGTAATGAAAGCAATGAGAGCCAGTTTGGTGTAATGGTTAAGGCATCAGGCCAGAAACTGGTAGACTGTGAATTCTAGTCCTGCCTTGGGCACAAAGAGTCAGCCCTAGGATCCATTTCTGAAAACCCTACCAAGAAAATGGATGGAAACTAATCAAGGAGAGAAGCAACCTGGAACTAAACTTCCTAACAATGAGGGTGGAAATTTTGATAGTTCGGAGAACCGGTAAATACCACCTCTGACTGGCCCCGCCCCCATCTATGCTCTCTGCCTCCCGAATCCCAGCTGATTGGGAGGGAATGGGGATTTTGCAGTAACCTTCCCCTGCCCCGTCCACCAAGCCACGTCCACAGAACTGGTAGTAAAAAATTTTGAATCCCACCACTGATTAGCACTAACAAGATTACAGGTACAACAAATGTCTAAGTGACAGTTGGTTCTTTAAAATCTCACACATCCAGTGACGGTCCCTGTCTGGATGGCAGTTTAGAGAACATCCCTCATTATCTGTTTCATTGCCCATATTATTTGCTGCATGTAATGTACTGAATAGAGAAGAAAATTATTCTGGCTGAAATCCCATAAAATTACATTGTTATGGAAAACACAGAACATGGCTATCCTGTGTATGTTGGCAGGTTTTGCTTAAGTCACGGTTGACTCTCATAAACCCTTACCAATAAAAATAATGATTTTACTCTTGCAATCATTTTTATGGTTATTAACCTGACTTTATATAATTTCACATCTAGTTCACTAAAGTGTTTGCTGTTTTATAGCATAGCTGATAACTGTACATTACCTATCCATAGGCTGGAACAATATGTTAACTTAAATTTAAAAGGTACTAAAAGACAGAAAAGTCTGTGACTTTTACTTGGTGATCAGAACTTGCACCTGTCCAGATGTGTTTTAGTGTTGATCACACCGGCAGGACCTGCAAGAAGCCGCTAACATCTGGAACACTATGCGTCCTTTACTTCTGCTGCTTCTAGATCACGGGTGCCAAACTCGCCATGTCACATTGCCGTAACGTGACATATCACAATCTTTTTCCCTTCGTGGAGATGCGGTGGGCATGGCCTGCATGTGATGCATCTGGCCTGCAGGCCACCAGTTTGACACCCCTGTTCTAGATCAAATTTTAAAATGACAAAATGAAGCCAGCTTCTTGGCTTTGTCATTGGCCAAAAACAAGCCGTTATTGGTACGTTTGTTTGTTTATTTATTAGTATGTCAATCGTGTACAGGATAGCAGGTATCAAGTATGAACATGGACGTCAACAAAGGAAATGAATACAAATAAATGGGGACAGCAGGACAGGGACGGTAGGCACGCTGGTGCTCTTATGCACGCCCCCTTTATGGACCCCTTAGGAATGAGGTGAGGTCCATGGTAGACAGCTTAAGGTTGAAGCTGTGAGGGTTTGAGGACGTAACAACAGAGTCAGGTAGTGCACTAAAGGAATTGACCACTCTGTTGCTGAAGTCGTATTTTCTGCAATCGAGTTTGAAGCGGTTTACCTTGAGTTTGTATCAATTGTTTGTCTGTGTATTATTGTGGTTGAAGCTGAAGTGGTCATTGGCAGCTGGAACGTTGTAGCAGACAATTTTGTGTATTATGCTTAGATAAGACTGAAGGCGGCGCAGTTCCAGGTTGTCCAAGCCCAAAATTTCAAGCCTGGTGGCATAAGGGATTCTATTGTGAGTAGAGGAGTGAAGTACTCTTCTCGTGAAATACCTCTGGACCCGCTCGATCGTAGTAGTAGCCAACACACCAGCAGATGGGCTGGGCTCTGTGGTATTTCCATATTCACATACAATATTATTATCCCCTAATAACCTTCACTTGAGCATATTAGTTTTATATTTAGGCGCTCTAACTCTCAATATATTCAGGGTCCTCCAAGTAGTATAAGGGAGGTCAGATCCTTCAGCCATATCCTCCTTTAATTTTATTCTTTGCTCGATGGTCTCCTTCCTCCATCTTTTAATTCGATTTTGTTCTTGTGTAGCCTCAAGAATGTTTGTTCTTTCCATAAAGATGTAAAAGTACAAACAAGATTTGTATTTCTGCTGAATGAAATACAGTAGCTTTTTCCAGATCTCTATCTGATGCTAAACTTCTATGAGGAACAACAGAGTTCCATCCTTGTTGCCACCTCTTCTGTCAACTCTCAACCTTTTGGGGGGGGGGGCAGAGAGGAGAGGAGTTGGTTTTAATGGATGGGGAATTTGCATGAATATTCCCTGTTCTGCTCAAATATATTTGCTCCTCCAAAAAAGGCTTCTCAATCAGTCCTTACAAAAAACATCACATTCTTAACAAGCTTCTGAAAACACTAAGATAACTTGAAAAATTGGGAAATGGGTGGAAATCTCATTGCCAGTGAAACTATATAGCTTTTGAAAGATTATTATGCACCATTTCCTTTATTAGATTCCCTATTCATGCAACTAGGTTTGCGTGTCTGGCAGTTTATTAGTTCCCTGATGGATCACCTTAATTTATTCTCTTTTATTTGGCAGCACACTTGAAGAGATAGGAACCAACATCTCCACACAAGAAAGGCTCTGATGGCCAGCAACAACACCACCAGCATAGCACAAGCAAGGAAGCTGGTGGAACAGCTCAAAATGGAGGCAAATATCGACAGAATAAAGGTAAACACCATTTAGCGCTCTAATGGGATTATTCTAAAGAGGTCTTGTACAAACTGATGCCCTTCAGATCAGTGGTGGGATTCAAAATTTTTTAATACCGTCTGGGGGTGTGGTGTGGTGGGCGTGGCAGGGGAAAGTTACTGCAAAATCCCCATTTCCTCCCGATCAGCTGGGACTCAGGAGGCAGAGAATAGATGGGGGTGGGTCCAGTCAGAGATAGTTTTTACCGGTTCTCCGAACTACTCAAAATTTCCACTACCGCTTCTCCAGAACTGGTCAGAACCTGCTGAATACTACCTCTGCTTCAGATGTATTGGTACCCACTTGCTATCTTCTCCAGGCAGAACTCCCTTTATTTCTTAGCTACAAATAGTCCTTCACTTACAAGCATTTGCTTAATGACCACTCAAAGTTATGACAAAAAGTGACCTACAACCAGTCCACATTCAATCGTCGCAAGTCTCTGCAGTCACATTATCAAACTTTTGAGCACTTGGCAATCAGCAAATGTTTACAACGGTTGCAGTGTCCCTGGTCATTTGTGATCTTTCCACAGAGTTTCCAACCCAATGATGGAAGTCAGATTCATCTAACAACCACACGATTTACTTAACAATCTCGGTGACTCACTTAATGACTGCGTCACTTAGTGACAGAATTCTGGCCCCAATTGTGGCCAAAGGTTGAGAAATCTATTGAAAAAAGCGCTCTGAAAAAGATCTGAAAGGATCTTTTCATGTGAGAAAAAAATGTATTGCAGTAATAAAGCTATTTGTACGAAGTGTTGAAAGCACATTGGTGAGTCAGCGGCGAGCGCTTGGGGATAAATTAAGTAATCCCAAACTCTTCTGATCTCAATTTCAACACTGAAATTACTTTGGATGTTTCCATAGATGGTCTCAGTTAAGACAGCAGACTGGGATTTGCTTTGATTTTGCAGGGTCTTTTGATACTGCTGGCCACACATCTTGTGGAAGCAAAGCATAGAGATGTGAGATGGTTCCACCATTTATCTATGGGATGAATCCCCAAAGATAGCCTTTGGGGTGATAGCTCTATTTGTTGCTGTGGCACTTATGAAATAAGGTCCCGCAGATTTCACCTTTATGTTTTTTCATATCCGTATCAGTGGTGGGGTCCTGATCCCGTCGCAACCGGTACGCTATGACGAGGCCGGGCATCCACCACGTGCATGAGTGCTGCGCATGCATGCACACCCACCACCTGCGATACTCCAACTGCTCAGTGGAGCATCGCACAGGCACCGTACCTGGGCATACCTCCTGAAACCCACCACTGATCCATATGAATTTGCTGCATGAAGTCATTGGAGAATTTGAAGTGAAGCCTCATCAATCTGTGCTTTCAACACTTCGTACAAATAGCTTTATTACTGCAATACATTTTTTTCTCACATGAAAAGATCCTTTCAGATCTTTCTCAGAGCGCTTTTTTCAATAGATTTCTCAACCTTTGGGCACAATTGGGGCCAGAATTCTGTCACTAAGTGACGCATTGTTGGGGGCAATATGCTGACTCTGTAAACCACTTAGAGAGGGCTGAAAGCCCTATGAAGCGGTATATAAGTCTAACTGCTGTCAATTCTAGTCCTGCCTTAGGCATGAAAGTCAGCTGGGTGACTTTGGGCCTGTCACTCCTGTCAGCCCACAGGGTCAGACACAGGTGACAATTCCTGTCGTAATCAATGGATCAAGCCATCCGATTAACCCATCTGAAAAATGTGGAGCCTCCACTTGCAGGAAGATGCTAGGAAATAAACTAAATCAGATGCAGTTGTGCAGGTATTAGCTCAGTGGGTCTCAACCTTCTAATGCCTTCCCTTTAATACAGTTCCTCATGTTGTGGTGACCCCCAACCATAAAATTATTTTATGTTTTTCCGTATTTTTTCAAAAATATGTGTTTTCCAATGGTCTTAGGAGACCCCTGTGAAAGGGTTGTTCAACCCCCAAAGGGGGATTAAGAACCACTATATTAGATCAGTGTTTCTCAACCTTGGCCACTTGAAGATGTCCGGACTTCAACTCCCAGAATTCCCCAGCCAGCATTCGCTGGCTGGGGAATTCTGGGAGTTGAAGTCCGGACATCTTCAAGTGGCCAAGGTTGAGAAACACTGTATTAGATAAAGAATAGACAATTGGATACCTACCAAACATTTCAACTACCGTATTTTTCAGACTATAAGACACACCATGATTTTGAAGAGGTAATTTTTTTTTTAAGGTTTTTGCACTCTGCAGGCCTTCCAAACCCTCTGCACACCTCGTTTTTTGCCCAAAAAAAGGGGGGGCATGCAGAGCTTTGGGAGGCTTGTAGAATGCTCCTGGTGGCTGGGGGGCAAAAATGAGCAAAAACGATCCATTTTTTGCTCATTTTCGCCTTCCCCAGCCCCCAGGAACACTTTGCAAGCCTTGCAAACCCTCTGCATATCCATTTCTGCAAAGGGGCCGGGGTTTCAGTAGGCCAAAAATGCTGTATTCAATGTATAAGACGCACCCAGATTTTCACCCTCTTTTTTGGGGGGGGGAAAGGTGCGTCTTATAGTCCCAAAAATACGGTATGCTTAAAGGGCCGTTGTAGATGAAACTCAAATCACCTAACAGATATCAGGCTATTATTGCATTCTGCTCCTAAAAGATCATGAGTATAGTCAAGGGCTGGTAATGTGCCCTTCCATCAGAGGCCTTGTGGCCCCTCCTTCGTATAGTTTAGGGCAGCAGCCAACCTTTGGGGCATCAAGAACCAGTTCAATGGAGAGAGTTTTTTATGTGGGTCAGAATTTTTGAGGATCGATGGAAGGACGAGACTGGAGCCAGGACTGTCAGAACAAGCAGTTTATTCACGGTAACTATTTACAGGCGATTCAGCACCTTCCCTGCTTGACAGCTATTTAAACGGAGCTGTCAAGCAGGGATAGCCAATGAGCGCGCCCCTAGCGGCTAACAACAAGCGACAACGCCCCCTAGCCGATCAGGGTGCCACTTGGCTTGTTGCTAGCCGCCAGGTCGTAAGTCGAGGACTTTCCGAGTCCTCAACAAGAATGGTTTCTGTTACTGCCTGCATCCTATGAATGGGGCTTTACTTGTTTGCATGGACCAGCTTCTGGCATTTCACAGACCGGTGCCAGTCCACAGACTGGAGGTTGGAGACCCCGGTGATGAGCACTGCCCCCTAGAGTTGGGAACAGCTAGCACATATGTGTGAGGGGCACCTTTACCTTTTGCCTATAAGTTAAAAAAAGAAGGAATTATATACTCCATCAAGGTGTTAGTAACTTTTCCATATAGATCCTTAATCTGGAAATCTGGAAATGTCTTGCCATGTGTCCTATCTCGAAGTCAGAGAGGAATCTCACTTATCACTGACTCTGTCTGGAATATTAATCTTTTTGACACAACCTCCCCTAATAGCTCTGATTGGAATCTGAAAGGGCCCAGCCCTGAGGTAGTTAGCCTTACATGCAAAGCTCCAGATTGTACAGTCTCACTCTCTTCTCTGTCAGTTACTATAGCAACTGCAAGCCTCACCAGTGAAGCTTGGCGTCTTTCTAAAGAGGGTTAGAAGCACCTCACGTATGAAAAACCTGCCACTTGCACACAAAAGCAGCAATCCCAAGCGGGAACCGATGGCACTTGATCTTGGAAATGGTGTATGCTCTTTTGGAAGCATGGGGGCATGGGGGGGGGGAGTCTCCCAAACATAAACCTTTCAAGATTATATGGGCATTTTAAATTTAGAGCAGGTTAAATCGCTGCACCCCTGCACTCTCCTCAAGATTGGGTTAAGGCACCCGGATCAATGGCAAAACAGTTTTTCAAGCACTGGTGGGAAATGCTTAAGATTTAAGGAAATCAGTTCTGGGCTCTGAAAGGGGAACGGGAGGTGTGTGTCTTGCTTCTGAGTGGAACAGGTTGCCCACACCTTTCAGGGAAATGCAGAGTCACCTGCAGAGTGGGCCAGAAGCAAAACTGCTAGGGTCAACTCAGTTCATATGGATTGCCCACAGCTGCACCACTGGCCCTTCAGTCTCTCAGTGTCCTTCCGTTTGATTCCTTCAAGGACACCCCTCTCTTGATTTTACATCCCATTTATCACTCCATTGTCAGTGTGGTCAGCCAAGCCACGCCTCCAAAAGGGCATCTTTGAAGAATTGTCAAAACTGCAGCCAGAACAACGCAATTGAACCCCTGCCATTTATTTATGCAGATCACATACAGTGCACATTAAAAAGGTGGGGGAGAAGACTTTATCCTCTTTGACACTCTGCAAATGTCCCAGAACCCCCAAGAGTTTTGCTATTTGAAAACTGCCAGCCAGGCAAGAAGCGTGGGTCAAGCAGGGAATTGGCCTTGAGTCATTGCGCAGCCGCAAGAGACTTAGGGTTGACTCCCTCTAAGTTCTATGGGACTTGATCTGTTTGTTCCCCGGAGAAGACAAACAATCTAGGGCCGTGATGGTGAACATATGGCACACGTTCCACAGGTGGCACACGGAGCGTGCTGGCCAGCTGACTTCGGCCTTCATTTTTGGCCGTTTTTCACTCTCCGGAGGCTTCAGGCGGCTTCCCTGAAGCCTCTGGAGACAGAAAAACGGCCCTACGGGCAACCTGGAAATTCAGGAACGGACTTCCGGGTTGGCAGTAGGGCCATTTTCCGCCCTCCAGAGGGTTCAGAACTTCCGGGTTGCCCAAAGGGCTGTTTTTTGTCCTCTGGAGATTTCAGGGAAGCCTCCTGAAGCCTCCAGGGGGTGGAGGAGGCCGTTTTTGCCCTCCCCAGGCTCTTAGAAAGCCACTGGAGCCTGGGGGTGCGAAAAACGGGTCCATCGCGTGCCAAAAGCAGGGGAAGATGGCAAGGGTTGCACCCACATGTGCTTGGGGGGGGGGGTGTCACACTCATAGAATTATGGGTGTGGGCATGCCCGTGCACGACCACCCTGCACTCCCCCCGCATTTGTTTTGTCCAGACTTCTGGTCTACCTCTCTAGGGGAAGCAGCTCAGGTGGTCATCACTTGCCAACTGCTTACCAACATCTCACCTGAGCACCTTCAGTGACTTTTCCATTGCTCTTTAGTGGCAGAGGAAGAAATCCACAGTCAGACTCCCCCTCCTGTAGCACCAGAGACCTGGAACTTCATTAAGCTAGCATTTTGCACTCAGATCCAACACTATTCCTCAAACCCTGATTTAGTATATGCATGCGTTGGAAAAAGAAAAGGAAGAAATGAAGCTAACTTTTAAATGCCAAGAACAATATGGGATTTGGGACTGGCTTAGGGTACACAGTCCCTTGAGTTTAATTGGCTCCGATCCATTTGCAGGAGCAGGGAAACTAGGGCCAAAGAAGGGAACCTAGAATTGCAAGAAATGTAGAGATCGAGGTGGGCTATTTTCCTTGACTTTAATATGAATTAAAATGAGAGAAGATTTTTAATCCCTTTCTTCTCCTAAAGAAAGGAGAGGTTGCTTTCAACAATCTTTGTAGCAGATGAATTGCCAGTATAAGGAAATATGCATTTGTCTTTTTGTAAAAAAAAGGCAGCTTGTGGCACATAAATGCTTGACATCACCTTAGATCCTGTTGGCACAAAAGGTCATTTTCATTTTGTGCAGAAAACTTAAAAAGTGTATAAACTCGGCCTCTTCACTTGGATGAGACATCACAGATCAGCATCTAAAAGTTCAGTTGAGCAAAACACTGTTGAAAAGTGTGAGTCCCGTATGAGTCACTTGGTGACAAGATTCTCACATGCTAAACCCCAGATCTGTGCTAATGAGCTATGGTTGATGAGTTCCCACGACACCATGCCTCCACAAACCATCTTGTAGTTTAACATTGGTGGCCTCCCTGGTAAGCACAGGTTGCTGGGGGTCACAGGAAGAAGGATCCTGGCATTGCAAGATATGTGAGGATCGGGATGAGCTCAAAGAAATGAGGTTGTGCAAGATCACTTAGCTAAAAACGAGGCATACTTCATCAAGGTTTAGCAAAATGAACTTCCGCTAGTCTTTCTTCCAAGAATGAATTTGGCACTAATAAAGGAGGATATTTGTAGCTCAGGGTTGAACGATGGGGTCCTTGGTGCTCTCTGGGGTTGCATATACTTCATTACCCAAACAAAGTAGCATCCTCAGTGCTCTGCAGTGCTCTAGTTTGGGTAATGAAACATCTTCAAGAAAACAAGCAAGCTAAGAGAACACAAAGGACCCTTCAGTTAATTTGACGTATCCTTGGCCAACTGGCCGCACATCTTTGCAATTTAAGAACAGCTACTCTGGAATATCAAAAGGACATAAACCGTCTTTTTTATTTGCAGGTATCCAAAGCTGCAGCAGACCTGATGGCGTACTGTGAAGCCCATGCCAAGGAAGACCCCTTATTAACTCCTGTCCCTGCTTCAGAAAATCCATTTAGAGAGAAGAAGTTCTTCTGTGCCATTCTGTAAATCTCACAGGAGCCTGACTCCGATTTGGGCTGCCCTGGACACTGATGTAGAGATTTTTCAGCAAGGTGGACCAGTTTCTAGAGTCCACTTACTTTAAGAAAAATATATCAAACCACCTGGAAGTTTACAGAGAAGTGCATGATTTTTTTTTTAAAAAAAAGTGAATTCCTGCCTTCTTTGGAGAACGAGTTAATAACGATGTTGACCTACATCAAGAGGCTAAAGATCTTGACATCTGCAGAGTTGCCTGGAGGAGGAGGAGGGAGGGAGGGGGAAAATGTGTAAAAGAGTACATTTAATTTTCACTTTTGCTCTGGCCAAGCCAAACTCTTGTTGGCTTTCTCTGAAACAAAAAGGAGGGTGCGCAGAGCAAGGTTGCGAATGACGCAATGGGGTATGTGTATGTAACCTCGATTATTTTGTTTTGCTTTTCTCAAATGTCACTCTTATTTATGTTGAAATGTAAAATAATTGCAATGGATTCAATTTATTCTAACGTTCCTTAGTGTGGAGTATTGTGCGTATTTAGCATTTTAGAGTAGTGCCACGCGAGGGTGGGGTGGGCCGGGATCCAATCGTAGTAGCCTATCAAGTCTAAACATTTTATCAGAGGTTTAGTTGAGACCGTCTCCTTGCTTTTCACAAGCTTACGGGGCTGTCTTGTGCATTCCTAGCATACTTAGCATTGCTGTTTTCTAACATTTGTATTTGGTAGCTTTTGTTCTGCTAGTAAAATGTATGTTGTATTGGATTCTGCGGCATTTTCTTTTTTTAAGATTTTTGTATACCACCTTTATTATTTTTATAAATCGCTCAAGGCAGTGAACATACCTAATACTCCTTCCATGCCTCCTATTTTCCCAAAACAATGACAGCCCTGTAAGGTGAGTTGGGCTGAAGGGACAGCGACTGGCTCAGTCACCAAACCAGCTTTCATGCCTAAGACAGAACTAGAGCGCACACTCTCCCAGTTTCTAGCCTGGTGCCTCTAACTCAGGGGTGGGGAATTCTGGGAGTTGAAGTCCACAAGTCTTAAAGTTCCTAAGTTTGGACACCCCTACTTTAACTGATCAAACTGTTCTCTTCTCCTTATTTTCCCTTGTTTTCTGCTATTAATCACGAGTGAGCAAATTTCAAGCTTAACAGATTTGTTTTGGTGGTAAACCATGATTTATGGTTTATTGTACAGAACACAACCAATATGCATTTTAATACAAGGCTTAAATAATAGCTGAGAGAAATGCAGTTATTGTCTGAGTTCCCATGCTCTAATTACCTGTAGTTATTTGGCTTATTCAGTTAATGTTCTGGGTTAACCTGAGATAATAAAGTATACTGATGTAAAACTAACAACATTGATTAGTTCACAGAGTATACTAAGCTAAAAAAGGGGGGTAGGGTTGTAATTCAGTTGGTTCCATGAAATCATGTTTTGTCTCAGGATTGGAAGACAGGAATTGAAGAATGAAATAATAAGAGAAAATGGACAGCAGAATCAATTATCCAAACACATCGAAGCTAAACTGCCATCTACTGGCGATGCTTTAAGTTCGATTTCCGTATTAAAAAAGAGATGGGTCCCAATTTGCCCTTTCTATTGTATGATTCTTTGTAAGCAAGAATATACAGTAGACATACACGTCTTCAGTTTTCCAGATGCCATTCAATTGCAGCTGCTAAAAGTTCCAGCCAACATGGCTAAAGGTGAGCAACACTCAAAGAGTTGGGGTTCAAATCTCTGCTTTAAAGCAGTGCATCTCAGCCTGAGTAACTTTAAGATGCGTGGTCTTCGGTGCCCAGAATTTCTCAACCAGTATCATGATTAGGAAATTATGGGGGTACATTTTAATGTTGCTGAGGTTGTGAAACTCTGCTTTAAGGTCTCCTTATAGTCGGAAGTATTTAGCCAAATGTGCGGGCAGGATATCTTCACACAAAACAGCATTTCCTGTCTGCACCAGGTAATTGGTTATGATCCACTTGGTTGCCCATCATGCCGGAATTAGAAAATTAGTGAGAACTGCAGACCTATGCTTCTAAAATCTGAACAAGTAATTCCTTCTTGCTCATCAAGGAAATCTTGGCAGTTTCTCCGTTTCTTCATTTTTGGTTTTTCTTCTGTGCTGAAGGGACAGTAGCCATGCCTGCTGGGGGATACAAAAAGCAAGGAAGATCTGGTATATTTAATTAATGGTATATTTCATTTGGAAGCTCTTAAAAAGCAACGAGTAGCAAAATAACCCTCTCTTCCTAGGAGCTGATTGCTTTGCTTTCCCGCAGGGCTTTTCTCCTTGCAGGAAGATGGGGCACTGATTTAGTCAGGAGATCGTTGACCTCTCAGTGGGGCTGGTTTTCCCAGAGAAGCTGTAACCTAATTCTCTGCTGTATCTTGCATTATTGTGCAAACGATGGCTGCTGGTTAGCCAAATGGGATTGAATCTGGTTTTTTCCTTGGTCTTCTGTAAAACCCGTATCTTGCCTTGTGAGCAACAATGCAAAATTAACATATGTTTTCATGTCTTGATTAGCGAGATATACCTCAGTTTAATTATGTGCTTACTAACAGGATACAAACTTCTCAGGTTACACACAGTTAATGTTTTATTGCAATAGGAGTTTAAATAACAAATCCAGAAATAATCATATAAGTACATATATGTAGACCAGGATTTTCTTCTTTTGCAGTAAGCAACGTTATATAAAATGCAAAATTAATATATGCCTCCAAAAATGCAGGTTAATCAACAATCACAGAAAAATGATCCAAAGTCAACATCAATAGCACTTATATACTGCTTCATAGTGCTTTACAACAGGGATCACCAGCCTTTCAGATCTTAGGAAACACTAAATTCATAATTTTAAATCCCGCAGACCACTAATATGATCTGCCTAATGACTGGCTGAGCGAGCGTGGCTAGGTGGTCATTTGACTGGGTGGGCGTGGCCAACTCAATGTCACTCACATCATGGGGTGCCTCGCCAGCCTCTACTTGCTCCTCCCCTCCCAGCCACTCCTAGCCTGCCTGCCTGGGCTCCTTAGGGCCCCAACAGGAAGCAGTTGTTGGAGCTAAACAACTCCAGAAAGAGTTGGCAAAACAGCTGGCTCAGTTCAAATTGGATCTGACCAAGAAGGAAGCTCAGCAGAAGCACCTCACTGAGGACTACAAGCATAGGCTTTCCAAGCAGAGAGAAGACTTGCGGGAGTGCAAGATCGGGTACCGGCGCCTGGAGGCTCAGCGGGCTGACATGGTCAGCCAGTTCCAGGCCATGATGCAGTCCCACTGGAACAAGGCCCTCCGGCTCTTTGCCACCAGCAGCACTTCCCTCCAGCCTTCACCCAAAGACCCACACCAGGAGGATGAAGCAGACCTCAAGTTGGAATTTCTCCCCCTTCTGACCCACACAAACACCTCAAAGGAGGAGACTCTGCTGCAACACTAAGGTTCCTTGCACGTATCTGGCCCAGGGGCTGTTGTTTGAGGCCCCCTGATTTAGTGCAACATAAAAAAGTACAAATAATTTTTCTGTGGACCACCACAATTTTCTCACCGACCACCAGTTGGTGATCGCTGCTTTACAACACCCTCTAAGCAGTAGCAGTTTACAGAGTCAGCATATTGCCCCCAACAATCTGGGTCCTCATTTTACTGACCTCAGAAGGAGAAAAGGCCGAGTCAACCTTGAAACAGTCAGGATCGATGTCCGGGTAGTAGGCAGAGTCAGTCTGCCATATTGCATTCTAATCACTGGGCCACCAATCAGAAAACTACCTAGACCAGTGGTGGCAAACCTTTTTCTTAACAGCATGCCAAAATTGTGTGCACACGCACAATCACACACGCACATGTGCCCACTCAATTCTCCCCTCCTCCCCCTGTGCATGCACGCACGACCCCTCCCCAGGCTCCAGAGGCTTTCCTGAAGCCTGGGGAGGGCGAAAACGGCCTTCCCCAGCCCTCCAGAAGCCGGAAACGGATTGTTTCCAAACTTCTGGTTGGCTCATTGGGGCCGTTTTTCGTTGCACGTGTTTCAAAGCTTGTCCTACAAATTCCCCTCTGAAACCCTAAATCCAGAAGTGGGCTTCACATAATTTAACAACCAGTTCGCCTACTACAGAATCAAAAATATGCGCACACGGCTTCAAACACACGGCAATTTCCTGCACGTGGCTTCCCACACACCTTCTCAGGCAACTCGGGTGAGTAGAGCGAATGAGGCGCAGAAATCAGCCGGGCTGCATGGGCAGGGAGAGTGAGATATATAGGACAGGATAGCACCAAGGTAGCGCTCAACTGGTGGTCGGAACTACCAGTTTGCTCGAACCAGTCAGAACTGGCAGCAGCCCACCTCTGCCTAAATCCAGAGTTGGAAACTTGGTGTTTCTTCATATGATCAAATTGGCCAGCTGATGAGAGGAGCTAAAATCCAATTATTTGGAGAATGCTTGCTCACTTGCCCCTGTTGTGACATTCTGGAAACCAAAACCTGTACTTAGCCTCTATGCATCAGCCAATCCTGATTCTGTCTACAAAAATAAAGGGGAAATCTAGTCATACCGAAGGCCCTGGATAAATCACTCTGTATCTGACTGATCTAAGCGCATGTGATCAGCAACATTCTTCCGATCACATACAAGTTCTTCAAGGAAGATGGTTGCTGTGCACTTCATATATAAATTAATACTTTGCTGGGATACTACTACTTTGCATAACTGGAACATATATCTTATCTAAAACAGCAAAGCCCTCTAGTGGGTAATTTAGGTAAATGCCAATTAATCAACTCACAGCAGCTAGAGAGGATCATAGTTCACAAATCACACTAAATTAGCTAAACAGTCCTCAAATGGCCTGGTCCAGGCATTACATTAAGCTCTAAATTCTGATTTACAATGTCTTGATGTACACAAAATGCATAATATGATTCCAGCGTTTAAGGGGCTGCCATAAAAAAGAAGGGCCCAACCTATTCTCCAAAGCACCTGAAGGCAGGACAAGAAGCAGTAAATGGAAACTAATCAAGGAGAGAAGCGACCTAGAACTAAAGAGAACTTTTCCTGACAGTGAGAAGAATTAATCAGTCAAACGGCTTGCTTTCAGAAGTTGTGGGTGCTCCATCACTGGAGGTTTTTAAAGAGATTGGAGAGCCACCTCTCTGAAATGCTAGGGTTTCCTGCTTGAGCAGAGAGTTGGACTAGAATATCTCCAATGTCTCTTCAGCTTGTTATTCTGTTAACATGTCATCCAAACCAATAATAGTGCCGTGTAAATCATGGGGCTTTCCTATTTAGTGGTATCTTATTTACAACCCAAAGGCTATCATCAATGTGATAAAGTATCGGGCAGGATGTTAATGCTTCTGGTGAAGGCATAATACTGGGGAGGGCATTAATAGTTAATGTTTGTGAGCAGTAGAACATTTAAAATTCATCCATAACCTTTACAATTGCTTAAGTTTGTATATATCATGAATTTTCAACAACCACAGATTGAATTGAATTGAATTTATTGCATTTATATGCCGCCCTTTTCCCCGAAGGGGACTCAGGGCGGCTCACAATCCAAGTCAGGGAAGGGGATACAGAGAAGGGATAAAAAGACGAACAAAACAATACACAATTTAAAAGCACACAACAACCATACCATTCGAGGAGGGGGGCAAAAGCTCTTTAGCCCCAGGCCTGTCGGAACAGCCAGGTTTTAAGGGCTTTGCGGAAGGCCTGGAGGGTGGTGAGGGTTCGAATCTCCACGGGGAATGATCCCATGTACCAGTGGTGGGTTATAACTGGTACACCCCAGTACAGGCATATCGGTGCCTGCCTGGAGCATCAGGTACCGTTCCGGTACAGTTCTCCTGAGGGCCCGCCCATGCTCCTTACCAGTATTTGAAGTTTTTGGGGCTTCCGCACATGCGCATGGAGCTTATAGCGCCTGCACGACACACTGGCGAGCAGCTGGAGTGTCATAGGCGGTAAGTACGCATGCGCACGGTGCACACGTTTATGTGGTGGGCACCAGGCATCATTGCACCATAACAGCTGCAACGGGATCTGGAACCCACCACTGCCATGTACCAAGTGAAGCTAAAAAACCAATTAAAATATAATGGTGAACGCCCACCATTGCTCCCAGTATTTCCCTCAGATGACAATAGCCAAAGATACAAAGGTTCTACAAGCTACGATTATAAAAGTCAAGGAACACAGTGAAAAACTAGGACTAAAATTAAATACATAAGAAAACTGAAGGAACGATAACTGGCACAGTGCTAGTCTTAGAAATGACAATGAAGAAACTGAAGTGGTGGGTAGCTTCTGCTTTTCAACCATCAACAATCAGCAGTCAAGAAATATGCCACGGGACTAGTGCTTGATAGAGCAACCATGAAGGCCTTGGAAAAGATACTCAAATGCTGTGATACAATTGTACCTAGAGAGATCAGATTACTGTAGGACAAGCAATGGTATTCCTTGTGACACTTTATGGGAGCCAAAGTTGGACTTGAAAGAACCATAATAGAAAGAGTATCGGCTCTGTTGAAGTTTGATGGTGGAGAAGACTTCTGAGAAGTGCATGGACAGCCAAGAAAACAAACTGGTGGATCATGAAACAAATCAATCCAGAATTCTCATTCAAGACACAATTGACTAGGCTCAAATTACTCTACTTTGGGTATACTATGCAAAGACCTAGCTTTTTAGAAAAGGCTCTAATGATGGGAAAGGGGGAAGGGGGTGGGGAATGCTGACCAGTAGCAAGATGGACTTACCAGTAGTTATAGTAGCAATGGATGCATCATTTGAAGATCTGAAGGAACAGGATCATGAAAAAATATGTACATCATCACTAAAAGTAACCTGATTTCATAGCACATAACTGTAATATTTCATTTATTTGAATTTCTTCTGCAATACAGCCCTCTAATTCATTTTATTTATGTTGCTTTAAGTTCTTCGTATTTTTTAATGAATGTTCTAATTTGCATTTTCATATGAAATGCATCTTTACCCATTTAGGTGTCCAGAATAGGAATAACTAACAAGTAATTTTGGTGAGAAAACAGATAACAAAATAATACTTCTGCTATTACAACATTTGTAAATTACTTTTAGGAGAGGAACACAACACATTGGAAAGTAAAATTCAATGATTAAATTAGAAAAGCACAGTAAAAAGTGAACCCTGCAATTAAGCAAGATAAGCACTAAAAAGAAAATACATATAACAGGTATAAAAAGCCTTCAGGGTATGCTTATATTATGTGTGTGTAAGTTAGTTTGCTTTTTTGTTATTGTTTTGTTTAACTAAAGATCAAGAAACAAAGTGTTATAAAGGTTTTTAATTAACTTTTGGGATTCTGATCATTTAGCTTTTAAAAATTAGCCAAAGGAAACTTAACACAGTGAAGTCACCCAGATTCTCACCAAAAAAATTCAGCGAGCAATAAATAGGAACACCATAGAATTAATATGTTCATACTGGTGTAGCAAGTTAACCCCCACCCTTCCTAGAAAAATGAAATCTCCTGGGAAATATTGAAAAGGCATTATATTATTATTATATTTCCCTGGATCAGAAATGGAGAAACATGTTTTTAGGCAGGAAGAAGACTCACTCTTAATAGTCCCTTTGTCAATGGGCAAGTCTATTCTACATAACAAAGATCTTCCCCCCTTAACTCCAGGGTGATGGGATTAAGGCATGATAGTATTAGCCATTTACCTATCTCACCACAGGGCACCTGGGAAGAAGCAATGTTCAACCAAACGTGGACTCACAGCCTACAGAGCTGCTTCTCCATGGCCCTATGGGAGTCTGACAACCAATCAGAATACACGATCAAGATCAAAGAGCAGAGAGGGCATAAAACCAGGAACTTTCAGCATCTCGGTCTCTTTTCTTCTTCACCCAACATCTGGAAGCATGTGATCCCCCTTTTCTGTTCAGGAGTTCAAGCCATGTGGTCCTGTTCACCATTAAACCATCTTTCCAAGCAGCCACCATGTTTCCAGTGTCGTTTTTCCCAATTGGAACTGAACCCAGAAGGGCATTTCTTCCAACACTGGTACAACTCCCATTATTCTCCTGTATTATATAACCTATACTTAAATTTATTCAACAATTCGTCCCCGTGCATTAACAAGTCTTCCTTCAAACTTGGCCACTTTTAAGACAAGCGGACTTCAATTCCCAGAATTCCCTAGCCAGCGTGCATTCTGGGAGCTGAAGTCCACGTGTCTTAAAAGTGGCCGAGTTTGAGAAAACATTGCATTCATATTTCGGACACAAGGCAGAAATAATCCACGGCTAACGTTTTTGCTCCCCGCATTTCTATTCTTTCCTGGGTTGGATTTCTTTTGAGTTTTTGCAAGAAAGGAGACGGCGTGCCGGGCTCTAATCATAGCTGAGTTGCAAATTATGTAAGGCCAATTCTGGCCCAAAACAAAAGCTGCCCTAAGAACGGAAACACGCGTTAACAATCCCAGTTTTAAAAATCTCCTTTCCCTTCCTGTCCAAAGGCTTGCCTTCTTTCTTAACTGGCTACTGATGTTGTCAGTCAAATCGCTTAACCAATCATTTTCGCCTTTTTCCTCCCAGCGTATTAGTCCCGCTCACCAGCCGTGACGCGCCCCCTTGAAATATAGTGATTGGCTACTGCCAACGCTCCCTCTAGTCCCGCAAGCGAGTCGCGCAGGCGCTCTTCCTTTCTCGAGTCTCCTCTAGCCGCTTGTTGGTGATATAGAACTGCTCCTTGATTCGACGACGACTCGGCTCGAAAGACTCTCGCCTAGAGAGCAACGCCATGTTCCGGCGGAAACTGACGGCGCTCGACTATCACAACCCAACTGGGTTCAACTGTCGAGGTGAGGGAAGCTGTTACCTATAGGCCGCGATACGTACCCACCGTCTCATTCATGGCTGTTGGCATTTTGATACGCATGCGCGAAGCGCCCCCTTCGCTTTCTGGATAAGATAATGGTTGCGTTGACCACGCCCCTACGGCGTTTTTTTTCCCCGGCCCCTCCCCTTAAAGCTCCTTTCCTCTCATGATGCCCTCCAGGTATATGCAAATATAGTTCCCATCACTCTTAGTTAAGCCAAGCTACGGGCGTTAGTTCATAAAGAAGAAGGCTGTAGATTTTGGGTCTGGCTAGTCTAAAGAAAAGTAGAATTGGGGGCCACCTGATAACAGTATTGTAATATGTGAGGGGCTGCCACAAAGAAGAGAGGGTCAAATTATTCTACAAAGCACCAGAGGGCAGGACAAGAAACAATAGTTGGAGAGACGGATGAAAAAGAGAAGCAGCCTGGAATTAAGGAGAAACTTCCTAACAGGAAGGACAATTTACCAATGGAACAGCTTTTGCCTTCAGAAGTTGTGGGTGCTCCATCACTGGAGGCTTTTAAGAAAAGACTGGACAGCCACTTATCTGAGATTGTATAGGTTCTCCTGCCTGAGGCTGTATAGGTTCTGCTTGAGGCTGGACTAGAAGACCTCCAAGGCCCCTTCCAACTCTATTCTATTCTAATTCTTTGTAATCAGCCATATTTGGAGAGTACCAGCTGAAGAAGCGCTTTCTTAAGTGCTCACATTACCAGGAGTACAAAAGTTAGGATTGTATGGAACATAAGCATTTGGTACAGTATATCACAGAAGTGAGTACACCCCCACCTCACATTTTGTAAACATTTAAGTATATCTTTTCATGTGACAACACTGAAGAAATGACACTTGCCTACAATGTAAAGTAGTGACTAGACAGCTTGTATATCAGTTTAAATGGGCTGTCCCCTCAAAATAACACAACATACAGCCATTAAGTCTAAACTGCTGGCAAACTATACTTAAATATTTACAAAATGTGAGGGTGTGTACTCACTTCTGTGATATACTATATTGCCAGGGTACCAGCCTGTGGTGGAGTTGAGTTTCCCAAAAGGAGGTTGAAATTAATTACTATAAACCCTGTAGTAGCAGCTCCCGAAACTACAGTGAACCCTCAGGGGAGCAATTCCACACTTTTCCTGCAGCTCCTTATGACTTTTTGGAGATCAAAGGAGAAGGAATTCACATTTGGGAATGTATGACAGAGAAAACTGGAGCCGAAGTTGCTAAAAGTCTTCTCTTTGAACTGGTATCACAGGCAAAATGGAGGTGGGAGAGAGATTTGATTTTTGTTGTTGTTGTTGTTGTTACTTAACTATGTTGTGGTTATTTTAGAACATAGAGCGGGTGTTCAACCTTGGCAATTCTCCAGCCAGGTTACCAATACTGATTCTATATAGCTTACCAACCTCCATCTTTAAAGAAAGCTGTATAGAGATAGGATTCAAAATTGTAAGCTGCCTTACAGAACAATAATATGACTGCATTGCATGAATAGAATAGAATAGAATAGGAATAGAATTCTTTATTGACCAAGGGTGATTGGACACACAAGGAATTTGTCTCTGGTGCATAAGCTCTCAGTGTACATACAAGCAATAAGTGATAAATCATGATCATAGTCATTGTAAAAATACATTCATCATTTGTTTGCCATCCACCTCGCTGCAGTACTCCCCCATTGCCCCCCCCCCACGCCAACTGGCAGAGCCAGGTCTTCAGGCTCTTAGGGAAGGTTAGGAGGGGAGGGCTGATCTTGTGGGTGGGGGAGAAGTTCCAATTGCTGGAGTTATGGCAGAAAAGGCTCTTCTGGATCCCACCAGCCAGAGTTCTTTGACTGGCAGGAAATGCAGCATGCATCCTCTGCCAGCATGGGGGAGTGACTGTCCCATCAGGGTGAGATGGTTCTTCAAGTAATCTAGACCCATGTCATCCATGCAGGGCTTTATAAGTAATAACCAAGCCTTGAATAGCACCCAAAAGCAAATCAGCCAGTGCAGTTCCCGGAACAGCAAAAAAACTGTCCATGTCAAATTTTCAGCAGTTATAGCTTCCAGTTGCTCTTCAAAGGTAGCTCCATTGCAGTAGTCCAAGCATGAGATGATCAGGGCTTGAATGACTATGTGCACAGAATTCTGATCCAGGAAAGACATACACTTGAGAGGTCAATGAAAAATTGAAGTAGAATTCTGCATTAAACCTTCTCTAAATAGATCAAGAAACCATTGGGTTAGGCTGTATGTGACATTATTTACAAAAATGCAGGAGGGTTTTTCAGAATTGAACTGATGATGATTGTTCTTAATTGTTGTTTCTTCTAGGTACTAGAGAGTGTGATCATACAAAACTTTTATGACTTTTAATTTAAGGAAAAGTCTTTTTATGATGTGACTTGTATTTATTTGTTATTGTAGATGAAACAGAATTCAGAAACTTTATTGTTTGGCTTGAAGACCAGAAAATCCGACACTATAAAATAGAAGACAGGGGGAACTTAAGAAACATCCATAATGCCACAGAATGGTCAAAGTCCTTTGAAAAGGTAGTGTTGTTTTTAAGTGCAATTTCTAAGCATGTGGATGGGATCTGTTTTACTTATAACAGCACATTACATGCTAATTAAGTTAGACTATCTAGGACTAGAGGATGAAAGGACAGAAGAGTAAAATTAAGGTATTTTCACTGGCTGTAGCATTTTTTTGGTACAAAATTATAAAAGTTGGACATACTAAATTGGTTTATACAACTACATTGTCAGTTGTAATGTAGGTCTACAACATACTTACAAAAAATCAGAAGTAGAATTTAGTGATAAGAAAAACTTATTCTCCCTGATATTGCTAGAATAATCCATATAATTACATAATATTTGCTCAATATGTGATTCTTCCAACAATTGGTAGTCTTCTACATTGCTGATTTTAAATTGGAATATTTCCGTATCATGTTACCTTTACTGTTAATAGCCATGAGAGTTGAGAATATTTTCATATTTGAGAACAATGCATGCGGTTTCTATAATCCAGCAGGAGTCTTGGAATCTTCTCTAAGTAACTTAATAATGCTTGTGCCTTAGAATTAAAGAAAAGTTTTAATAGAGTAAATAATGTTAACATATTGTAAGTCAGAGTCATTGTACATTATTTTCTAAAAATCTTGAAAGAAAGAAACCCCCAGTTTGCATTCATCACCTTCTCACAATTATAGATTTCTTCCTTTATTCGTACACCTCTCTTGTTATAGGAAGATATTTAATTTTGTGATTTCACTTAATTTAAATTTTTTTTATGCTATAGCAGTGATGATGAACCTTTTTTAACTTGCGTGCCAAAAGCTGGAGGAGTGCAGGGGGGGGGTCGTGCGTGGGTGTGCCACACCTATAATGCAATGCATGACACACCCCAGCGGGCATGGGCGCATGACAGGAGCAACACCCCAATTTTTTGCATACTTTTTTTGCCCTCCCCATGCTCTAGAGGCTTGGGGAGGGCGAAAATAGCCTCTCCTGCCTCTCCCCCCCCCCCCCCCCCAGGGAGGCTTCAGGAGCTTCCCTGAAGCCTCCGGAGTGCAAAAAATCCAGCCCTACAGGCAAACCGGAAATTCAGGGACCTTCCGGATGCTCCCCTGAAGGCAAGCTCTTGAAGCCTGGGGGGGGGGGGGGGAGGCTATAAAGCTTCTGGAGCCTGGGGAGGGTAAAAAATGGCCTCAAAAAAGGGCTAAAGTCATCTGACAGGACAACGCCCGTGCCCTGACAAATGGCTCCGCATGCCACCTGTGGCACGCATGCCATAGGTTTGCCATCCTGGTGCTATAGGATAGATCAGTAAAAATTGTTTTCAGCATTAAGGCTAAAAAAGGTCAACTTACAGAAATCATTAGCTCTACAGAAGAAACCCAGTTTATATTTTTCTTCCATCCAATATTTTCTTTTAATCAGTCTTGGAAGGAAACCATGAAAATAGTGGGTATAAATTGTAAAAATCCATTGTGAAGTAAGAAATGTGTGAGAGGGACCAACTAAGAATTCACTATGCTAACAAGTACCATATTTTTCGGAGTATACGACGCACCGGAGTATAAGACACAACAAGGTTTTGAAGAGGCAAATTTAAAAAAAATGTAGGTAGGGAGATAAGGGATAGAGAGGGAGAGAAAGAGAGAAATAAAATAGGTAGGGAGAGAGAGAGTAGTTAGGTAGGTAAGTAGATAAAGGGATAGAGAGAGAAATAGAGAAATAGAGATAGAGTAATACAGTAGGTAGGGAGGGAGAGAGTGTAGGTAGGTAGAGGGATAGAGAGAGAGAAATATAGTAGGTAGGGAGGGAGAGAGAGAGTAGGTAGGTAGGTTGATGTTACCAGGTGTATTTATCCATGTGCTAAAGAACGAAATCACTGAGAATCTGCAGCACCTAAGACTTTGTTTCTGTTGGCACAGCACTTCATCAATGTAATTCTAATCAGTTAAAGAGCTTTCCAAAAAGGAAAAACAAAGTTTTTGCACTCTGCAAACCTCCCCAAAAATGGCCTGGTTTTTTTTTTTGCAAAAATGGATCCTTTTTTTTTAAAGGCCTTGGAGAGGCTTAAAGAGTGCTGGGGGGGGGGGGGGTTTGACCAAAAAAATGGCATAGTCTTACGGAGGCTTATAGAATGCTGCTGGGGGGCGGGAAATGACCCTTTTTTGCTCATTTCTGCCCTCCCCAGCCCCCAGGAGCTCTCTGAAAGCCTCCTAAAAGCTATGCACAGCCATTTTGGTGAAGGAGGTTGGGCTTCGGGAGGCAAAAAATGCTCTATTTGATGTTTAAGACGCACCCAGATTTTCAGCCTCTTTTTTGAGGAAAAAAAGTGTTATATACTCTGAAAAATATGGTAATTAGGAATTAGAATTGGGAACGGTTTTGGAGGCACAGCAGTAATGAAAAAAAATATTGTAGCAGAATTAGAATATAAACAACTGAGAGTTAAAAATAAGTATACTGCTTTGCTCCATGGCACTGTGAACATTTGGAATTGTGTTCAGGATCTTATTACCCAATGAAGCATACTTCATAGCTAAGAAAACATTAGATGAAAGGAATGAACTGTTCCTATTCATACTGCCTTTTTAATATTATGATTGTGGCATAAATAAGATATCAAGGAAGTATTTTCCAAGCTATTTGATAATAGCTGGAAATAACTTTTATATATCAATAATAAAATTAGCTGCTCTTGATACAAAAAGTGCTTAAATGTCTCAGATCAAGTATGATAGCAACACGTTCTTGTTTTCCTAGAAGTTTCTTTCATGCTGAATTCATAATCCAGCGCTAGATTCTGTTAAACTGTTCACCCAAGTGAAACCTATAGCTTTTAAGATTTGTTGTTAATTGAAATATTTAATTTAAAATTGCTTTTTTTAACAGTACCTTAAAGATGTGAATTGTCCTTTCACTATACAAGAACGGCAAGAAGCCATTGATTGGCTTTTGGGATTGGCAGTTAGGCTTGAGTATGGAGACAATGGTATGCTGAACTTTTTAATCTTCTCTTGCCTAAAATGTGATAGTTTATTCTTTAATTTAAAATTGCGATCATATTTTAAAAAGTGAGTAAGAAAGAGATTTACAGTTATGCTTCAATTAATTTCTTGATTTACACGTACTCTAATTTTAAGTACCTTAAAAACTAGAAGCTTGTATAATTAATATACATAGTAGAAAAATCTTTGTTTCTACCTGATTAATTCAAAGTTTGACTCCAGTATGACTTAACTGATATCTGAATAAAGCTGCTTAACGTCAAAGCATTAACCCAGGGGTGTCAAACTGGTGGGCTGGATACCCAGGCTACGCCCATCCCAACTCCACAAAGGGGGGAAACACAAAACTTAACGGCAACATGACGCACCAAGTTAGACATCCATGCATTAACTCAATCAACCTTTTAGAGTTGAGATGAGGCTGATTATGAAAATGCAATTAAGATGCAAGGATTTGTCCTTGAAACAGAAACCGGTGAATTTAGATCCTAGCTTTCAGATACTAACAGTTTAATGTGCTAAAGCAGTGATTTTCCATCTGGGCAACTTAAAGATGTATGGACTTCAATTCCCAGAATTCCCTAGCCATTGAAGTTCACACATTTTAAAGTTGCTCAGACTGGAAAACACCAGTCTACAATCAGGCATTTTGATCTGCCATTTCGCTACAGAAAGGTTGGATTGGGGAATACTTAATCCTGCCTCACTCATTTCTCTGCAGCTGTTTTCCCATCAGCTCCCCCCACCCATGCGCAGAGGACAACTAACTAATAAACTGTAAAAGATAGATTAACAATTTCACTTCATACCTATTACTTTTTTGCTTCAAACAACTTATTCACCAATTTGCAATTATTTTGCAGATACTGTGAACCAGATTTCTATTAAAGCTATTAAAGTTTTGGCCTTTGATTTTTTTCTGAATTTGGACAGCTTGTTTAGTCTTTCTTGCTTTTTTACAAGGTTTTTTGCTGTCACTGAACATGATGATAGATGCTATTTAGAATTCATTATTAGTAGCAATTAACAAGCATCTACAATGAAATTTTTGAACAATGTAGACAGCTGCTGCTGTTATGCACATGCTGTTCTCGGGAATTAGAAGAATGGCATAAGACTTATTTCTTTTGCTTTCTTTAATTTTAAGCTTGTTCTTTATATTGTGACCTATAATTATGCATTCAATGAACTGGCTTTTCTTTTAACAGCTGACAAATATAAGGACCCTACACCAGAAGGGTCTAAAAATGCAGATAACGCAGCCAAAAATGCAGAACCCCTGATAAACCTGGATGGTGAGTAAAGATATGGCTTAATTTTTTCTTAGTGTGAAATGTGCATCAAAAAAAAATCAACCTGTACTTATGTCCTTTATTTCACAGTGAATAATCCTGATTTTAAAGCTGGCGTGATGGCTTTGGCGAATCTTCTTCAGATTCAACGTCACGATGACTATTTGGTTATGCTTAAGGTTAGCTTATTAGAGTTATTCCACTAGTTCTCATTTAAATTCTTCTTTAAAAATGATTTGTATAAATTTGCTGAAAGTTCCCTTCTCCATCACTTTTAGTATTTATTTGACAGCCATGAAAAGTTTGAGGTGGACATCGTAAGCCTATTGTCTAAATGCTGCCTTGAAACTTAATACCCTTCTGAAATACCTGCTGTTCAGAATATGTGTTTTTAGAAGTTTCTCCTTTTCTAGAATCTTTTTTTAGTTGTGTTTCCTGTATTTAACCTAAGCACGTTTCAGTAACAGGATGATCATTTTTTCACTAGTTAGTTGTATCTAAGACTATATTCATAGTGTTGTTCTTTACTCTTTTTTAAATCCAGTTTCTGAAAAAAAGTTTAGCTCAAATATAGGAGAAAAACTACCAACTATAAGAGCAACTCAGTTGAATGACAGTTTGAGAAGACTCTCAATTAGCTCTTTAGAAGGAAAAAAATAATGCATCTAGAGTCTAAGTAAATACACGGAGTTTGAATTTCAGTTCTAGAGTTGTGTGCTTTTGCCAGTCCCTGCTTTGGTGAAACTTACGCCTGTTTGTTGATTCACCTTGGTTAATGATTTGGCTTATTACATTCAATACAGGTTTTGCACTGATTTCAATTAAGAATGGTGGGCCTTTGCAACATGGCATCTTTGTTATGAAGGACACAAATTGTAGGGTTTTGAAGTATCTTTCACAGCTTCAATACTAGAATGTTGACTATTCCTACTCTACTAATATGTCTGTAATGATTCATCTATTGCTTTGGAATGAGGTAGATGGTCAAGAGTATTAGCTAGTGAGCCCGCAGTATAACAGACACAGTGACGATCAAAAGTAATAACTCTCAGCATGTTCTTCAAGCACGATAGAGGAGTTGTTCAAGTACTGTAGAGAAAAAGCAGGTAGAGAAACATTAAATATGTCCCTATTAGATGTTTTATACCTGTTTCCCTACAGCATTAAAAGAGTTCCTATATATACTGTAGGTTCTATTAAACATGTGCTTACATTTGTTCAATGGTTTTTTTTATTATCTTCCTCCAGTATGCATGTTCTGCAATAGCAATAGCACTTATCCACCTCTTTACACCCCTCTTTAAGTGGTTTTCAGAGTCAGCATATTGCCCCCAACAATCTGAATCCTCATTGTACCGACCTTAGAAGGTTGGAAGACTGAGTCAACCTTCAGCCACTGCAGCTGCCATGTTGCTTTCCTACTCATGCAGAGCAAACATGCTATGCAGATAAATGAATTATGTCACTGGACTTAACCCACACATAGCACTTAGATCCAAGGTGCATTTCTATATGAAGTCTTATCTAACATTAAATGTTGAACTACAGTAAAAAAAAAAAAACCCACCCCAAATAGAGCTGGAATCAAATATGAATATACAATTGCTGACTCAGTTTCTACTTGATCTTAATACCGTACTTCTGCTTTTTCCATCCCTCCCTCTGCTGAATTCTAGTTCATAAGCTGCTTGAAGTTAGAAATGACGGTGTTTTCCTATATAAAATGCTCTATAGCAATTGCAGTGCTGTATAATTTGTTGCGTATGTCACACTCACATTTATAAGCACACCAGTACATCTACTTTTTTCCTATTTCTCAGGCAATTCGCATTTTGGTTCAAGAACGCTTAAGTCAGGATGCTGTTGCAAAAGCAAATCAGTCAAAAGAGGTATTTTATATTTTAAATGCAAGAAATTATGGTTTATTTCATTTCTTTAAGCAGGATGCTGATGGCTGCAAATCTTAAGGCTGTATAAAGCTTTGGAAGAATGTTTTGATTCAGCAAAGGTTTAAACAAAGCATCCTTTCAAAAAGAAATTTCAAAATGCACTTCCCTGTCCTCATTCTATCAGAAAGCAAATCATGTCTCTTCTGCATGCAAGATATGTTGTATCTCATCAAGTAACGAATAGCTGCCTTATACTAGCCCCTACTAAATTTTTTACAAGGATCAATATAGATTAAGAAGAGCAACAGTCCACACAAGCATATAGGAAAGCTATGGAATAGAATACTTCTGCAAAGGAAGCCTCGGCATTTGCTTAAACTCAAGTCTCCTTGTTTTAGAGCAGGGGTCCCCAAACTGTGGGCCGTGGCCTAATCACCACTGGGCTGCATGAGTGGCCGTCCAGTGCATGCACATCTCGCGTGCACCTCATTAACGGGAGCTCGTGGCCCCTCATGCAAACCTTGTTGCGGGCGCTCATTGCCCCATTCATGTGAGACTCATGGGCTGTTGCTGGGGGCCCTCACGTAAGTACCATTGCGGGCAGTCGCAGCCCCTTGCACAAGCATCACCATGAATGTCACAGGTGCACCCCCACACATGCACAAAAGAGAATGAGAAGCTTCTCAAAATTGAAGTAGAGAGATCAGAATGAGCCATATTTCTTTGTTTTCTCAATCTGAGAGCAAAAAATCTGTTTGATACCCAAAGACCAGGTTATAGGAAGATCATTTGGGCCGTTGATCCACATGGATAATTTTATAAATTCATTTAATTGAGTGATGAAAGATTATTTATGAGAGAGCGTTTTTGTGGAACAATTTTTTAAAAAATTTCTATGTATTTTATTTTGAATTTCTTAACATCTGAAGCTGTCCTGCCCACAGTATGTAGCTGGTATTGTTCAACTAAAGTTTTTGTAGGTGTGGATAGGAAAATCCATACAGGATGATCCAGGTACTTGGTAATTAGGAATGTTCTTTTGAAAAACACAATTTAAGCATAGCAAGTTACCTTCAGTGAAGATAATTACTTCAAAATCAGTAGGATGTGCCAGATTCAAATTATACAAAGTGATTTGTTTTCCACTTGTGCATAACATTTTGTTTCAGTGATGAGTTTCCCGTCTCTTTCTTTAAGGGTTTGCCTGTCACCTTAGATAAACATATTCTTGGCTTTGACACTGGAGGTAAGTGATCCTCTCCTTGCTTTCTCTCAAAGCTTTTTCCTCTGGCCTTCCAACCTGATCCCATTTACCATTTCATTTGTTCAGGACAATCCCTTCTTTTCTTCATGATTGTGCTTCTTTAGTAAGATGAGTTCCTTATGTGCAGAGGAAATAGGTTTTATTTTTAGGAAAATGTGCACATTTGCCAACAAGATTAAGGAATATTTATTGTGTCAGAAACTGTACCACATTTGCTTTTCAATTTACTGTGAACAATGTATTTAATCTAATGACTAATATACCATAATTTAGTCTGGCATTTCCCCATGAATTTTCATCATAATTATACTTCTCTGATGGGGAAACGATGGCTCAGCAATTAAAGCTGAGCCGCCCAGGTTCAAGATCCATGACGGGGTGAGCTCTTGTTCTTGCTCCAGCTCCTGCCCACCTAGCAATTTGAAAGGATGCAAATGTGAGTAGATAAACAGGTACCACTTTGCTGGGAAGGTAACAACATTCTGGCATAATCATATAGGAAGTGTTCTCAGACCATATTGGCTCCCTCAGCCAAGAATCAGAGATGTGCATCACCCCCTAGTGGTGGACGTGACTGGATAGGAAATTTTATCTTTATCTTTTATGCTTTACTGAGTACTGCCAGTAGAGATAAAATCAAGTAAAAACAAAGAACATTAAAGAAGAATTAAAATGTTGAACGAAAGAGATTTGTTTTCAAGGCCTTTTTAAACACAAAGTTAAACAACTGTTTTAGAAACAGCATTCCAAAGAATTGGGTAATAATAAAGAAGGCAAGCCTATGGCAGCTGTAGGCAAACTGCAGGAACCTAATATATGTGTCATCACCTTAAAATTAGGGACATCTCATATCCCCATGGCAGGGCTGGAAATTCTGTGTGTTCTATGTAATCTTCAAGTCTTGTTTTTTTTTGTAGTTCCCCCATGACCTCACAGCATCAAAATCTCAAAACTGCTGAATAATAGCAAAACGAATCACATTTCACAGAGTAGAAAACTAAAGTAAATTGATACACTAAGACACAACAGGTTTAAAACATCTATAAAAGGATGCTTGTTACAAAGGGTTGTATATGAATTGACCGAGGCCCACCACTTAAAAAGAGTTTTGAACTGAGCTCTGTTTGCCTTTTCTTACTTCCTCCTCAGATGCTGTCCTCAATGAAGCTGCTCAGATCCTCCGACTACTGCACATAGAAGAGCTCCGTGAGTTACAGACCAAGATAAATGAAGCCATCGTAGCTGTTCAAGCGATTATTGCGGATCCAAAAACTGATCATAGACTTGGCAAAGTCGGGAGATGAACACACACACACAAAAAAAAGCTTTTGGCTCTCCAGTTGCTGGCATGCAGTTAAGGGACTCCTCCAGATCTAGCATGCAATTCCAAAAGGATACAATTCCCATGTTTGGAAAGAAACCAGGGCAACTGCCAGCACATCCACTAAATATTTTTCTTTGCATAAATAAAGCTTGGATTACCCCTCCTGTCATGGGAGGTTGTCAAGTACAACAGTGGCCATTTTCTCATTTTTTATTTGTTCATAAGAAATTGCACATGTCTAGAGTTTGTTTCTATGTGCTTTTTGGAGCTAGGGGGAGATTGTGTGTGTATGTGTGTGTGTGTGTGTTTTAGTTAACCAGATTGCGGTACAGTTCCTCATGAATCTGAAGTGTTTTACCTGCACCTCCTCAGTTCAGTGGTTTATGCTTAGGAAAAGCATTCCTGGCAGATTGTCAAATACAAAACTCAAGTGGCCTCATAAAAAAATTCAGCCTTTTTATTGAATTCATGGAATAGCCTATAAAACATTAGCTGTTACCGTCAGATATTAACACACACGCAAACAGTTGCCATCAGATATTAACACACACGCAAATATTCTCATGCAGTCCCAGAATATGAAGAGTGGAAGGTAAATCTGAAACATTTCAGCATATTCTTACATAAATCTTAAAAAGTAATGCACCAAGTCAGAAACAACAAGAGGTGGCAGAACATTAAATTTTTTAAAATACTTTCAGCAATTTTGCATGACTCCTAACAAGGAGGCAAAGAAACTCATTTTTTCCCCCATTCTGCTTCATATAGTGTTTCCAGAAGTCATTCTAGACTCTTCCCTGTTTGAGTTAAGATGGTTTATCCCCCACCCCATTCCATTTTTTAAAAAGATTCCCCCCCCCCCTGGTAAAATAGTGATGGAGTAAGGCTATATTTATATGCTCATATTTCTTGTACAATGTTGCTCCAATCACCAGAAGAATATATTCCCCTGTCATAGCACCATTTCTTTTTGGCAATATATAAAATTGTTTTCATTGTGAAAAAAATACAGTAGTAAGGATTTGAGGTATAACTTAAAAATACTAGATAATTTTGTTCTAAGTTAAACCACTTAATTCCCTCCAATACATATTAACGGTCCCGATACAGCCGGAGGAGACTTTTGCATGGTGTGCAATAATGATAGGAAGTGGAACTCTTCTTCCAGCTGCCGTAGTGGAATTTATTTCCTTCCCTCCACTTAATAGCTTATTTTCTTCCTGCGAAAATAAATAAATGTGATTTCATAAGGGCTGCTGCCGGCTGACAATGATGGATCACATAGACAATATGTGACCAATAACCAATAGTGCAGTTCTTGCTTGCCATTTCCTATTTGACCCATGAGCTTCCTTGTGCATAGACTGCAAAACGAATGTTTGGGTCTATAGGCACCAGCATCTCCTCAAGGCTAGAAGGGACTCCATGAATGATAACAGACTACAGATAGTCCTCGACTTACAACCATTCATTTAGTGATCAAAATGTGTTTAAATCATCTTTAAAATTTGGACGCTTGGCAACTGGTTCATATTTATGGCATTTATGTGGTCATGTGATCACCTTTTGTGACCTGACAAGCAAAATCAACTGGGAGGCCAGATTCACTTAACCATTTTATTAACTGCAGATATTCATTTAACCACTGTGGCAAGAAGGGTTATAAAACGAGGGTAGAATTGATTTAACTGTCTCATTAGGAATACATTTTTTGGCTCAATTGTGGTTGTAAGCTGAGGGCTATCTGTATTCTTTCTCAGCTGCTGTGTCCCGCTTAGAGCAGTCAGGATTGGCATAAAAACAGAAGAAAAATAGCCAGTCTTGTATTCTAATCCATCTTCTGTCTTTTCCTGTCAAGTGAATTAGAGACTTGAGAGACTCAGAATAATTCTCCAGTTTTTAAGTGTGCCTCCCGATAAAATAATCGGACACTTTCAAAGCACTAAGACGGCTTTTTGACAAGTGTTTATGAATGTTCTCCTTTTGCTATGATTGTGACAAATGTTTAAGCAGTTCCAGGAGAAGAGGTTTGTTTTCACAGATTTAAGTGACGGACGTAAAATATTCAGACTCTCACCCTTTTCAATCGTATAGATGCCATTTTCTCCATTACAAGGTAATCCTGGCCAGCCAGGGATCACAGGAATTGGAGCATCCCACAACCACATAGCTGTTCAGGAGGCCATTTTGATTACTCTAAGCTTTCTAAACTGCAGGGAGGGAATGCCTATTACCAAGGCAACTAAGACATGGTTTTCAAATCCTGTTAATGTTAGCTCAGACCACTGCAGATCAGCAAGATGAATAAATGCAGGGTTGTTTCCTATAACGCTAATGGTTCTGATGCACTCCTGAAAAGAAATTTCCATAAGCAAAGATGTGGGGCTATTAAGTTCTCCTGCTCCCTTCACCCTCCTCCCCTTAAATCCTGCCCTAACATTTACAGTTAATTCCTAATTTTTACCTCCTGGACAGTATGGATGAACTACAGTTATTCCATAGAGATGTGTCCGCTGATCTGGAAGATACTCGCCCGTAAAAGCACCATTATCTTTGTTCACAGCTATAACACCATCCCTGTTGAAAGAAATTGAATGGCACATGAGGTTTGTGTCAAAGCTAAGCAGAGTCAGACCTGTTTAATATTTGGGGAGGATAGCATCAGAGATTCCAAGGGCAGGAAAGTTGGGGAGGGGGGAGAACTAGATGAAGGCGAATAAATCATATTGTTGTCAAGAAAGCTACATATCCTATCAAGTCACCAGGAAATCAATTTCATTTGAGGGAGGGCTTTTTTTTCCTTTTTACCAACCTGAATTGCATTAAAGAAATGTGGTACTTGCCCAAATCAGAAGTGGATCGAATCCAAATCTAAATCTCTTTTGCAGATAGTTAGATATTCTTAATTCTGAGGGACACAGTAATAAATGCAATAGTGTACACTTTCTTCCAACTTTGCCCCTTAAGCAGAATTCTAATATAGAAAGTATGAAGGGGTATAATTGACATACTGTATGGTTATAATTTTATGAGGTTTCTTTTTCTCACAGAGCCAATAAGCAAAGCATAGGTCATTTGTTCCAACTACCTCGTCCTCTACATTTTGTAGGCTTCTTGCCCCCAATCTGTATGATACCCAGGACCAGTTTTGGAGAAAATGTTTTTTTCACGGACTGGCAATGATTGGGGGGGGGGGGGATGATTTCATGCACTACCTATATTCCACATATGCACGGATGAAACTTCGCTCACTTGGGTGGCCTGTTCCTAACAGGCCATAGACCAGTACCCGTCTGCGAACCAAGGGTTGGGATCCCTGCCTGATAGAATAGGTAGGTAGGTAGGTAGATGATAGATATATAGATATAGATATAGATATAGATATATAGATTAGATAGATAGATGATAGATAGATATAGATAGATGATGATAGATAGATAGATAGATAGACAGACAGACAGACAGACAGACAGACAGACAGACAGATGATAGACAGACAGACAGATATACAGTATATTATGATATACTAGCCAAAAACCTGGCATTGCTTGGGTATTTATTTATAGGGGGAAAATGTCCAGACCAAATATAATTTCTAATGTTGAATTTTTCCCCTTACCAGACAGAGCCCCCTTGTGGAGTACTGTAAAGTCGTTACCATGGCAACTCCACTGTGCAGTACAGTAGAAGCCATTTTATGGCAGTATAGTAGAAGAGATTTAAAGGCACAACAGGCTGCATCTTAACAGACCCTGAGGGGTGTTATGGGTGCTTTACCCTCACAGTATTTGTCTCCAGAGAGTAAGTCAACCGTGTACCAAGTTTGGTTGAAATTGCTAGAGGCGTTCCAGAGTTATGCTGGAATACATACACACACACACACACAGACACACACACATGTATCTAGATGTGTCGTTTTTACATCAATCATAAAATAGAGATATGAGGGAGAGAAAGCTAATTGTTTCTATCACCCCACCCTTACCACCAAATTGAAATCTCTCCTTCCATAAAAAAAGGGAACAAACTCAAAATCCTAACCTATAATTTTGCAAATTTCTCCAGCAGGCTTACCTCAATTCTCTTTGTCCTGGCAGGACTACATTTTAAGGAACTGCTCACCCAAATATTTTCTATATATGGTTTCTGGGGAAACCCCTCTTTGTATGCAATTTTTCTACTCTGAATACATTGCCCTCATAAGAAAGATACCACACACTTGATGGAGTGGATTTCTAGATGTGTCTTTTAATTTGAAACTTTAGACTTTGAGAAGATCCTACCTTCTCCAATCTGTATGATAGAAGTGATTGACATAGCCGACGATGCTGAAGGGATAGTTGAGGTTATTCTGAATGACCCGCCTTCCTGTTCCATTGGGTGATATACACTCCAGTTTCTTGGTTCCTTTTCAAAGAAAGAGACATAGATCAGGAATCAAATTCTGTCTACATGTTTTTCTTGCTCCAATGGATAATTGCAACTGCATCATCTTGATTATAGAATTAGATTTATTATGTTGTGATGTTGTAAAGGAATGTCCAGAATGTGAACAGACATTTCTATGGGAAAGGTCATTTGATCCATTCGTGGGTACTGTTGGAAGAGCAACCTTATGAGATTGAGGGTTGGTAATGGCCATCAATATCATCCTTTTCTAGAAGATGTGCTAGGAAGCAATCCTTTTCTCACAAACAGAATGCTCATTCCCATATTAAAACTGACAATGGCAGTATCTGTTGTATTGCCAGCCCTTTGCATGCTATATAGTAATACTAGCTGGATACCTGTGCTTCCCGACAAAACTATGCAATTGGGCAATGCAGGAGAAATCCAGTTCACTGCGGTTAAATCCATTGGCTCAGTGGTAGTCGGTGATTGAAACACATAAGGGAATATCGCTCCCGCTGCCTTGGGTCTGGCAGCTTCCATAGGTGGAAGGTGTAGACATTTTGGTGAGGTACCAACGTTTAGTATGTAAAATGCCCCAGACCGCTCCTGAGTGAAGGAGTGGAACATCTGCCAGTTTGAATTGAAGTAACGGAATGTGAGGCAACTGACAGTTGGATCAGAGATCTTTTCAGGTGGGGAGGGGGAGTAGAATTTATAACTTCTTGGCATCAGACTGTGTTAATATAAGGAAACTGGCAGTTGGAACAGAGTTCTTTTCAGGTGGGGAGGGGGAGTAGAACTCCTTAGCATCAGAGCATGTTAATTACTGTAGAAGAAATACTAATGATCTGATGGTCATTTTGAAAAATCCTTTCTTAGTGGGCACCTAGAAACCAAGAGGAACATATGTGCCAAATTTCAAGTTTGTAGGCTTTATGGTTCTGGAGATTTCATGATGAATGAGTGGTATTTGGCTTTTATACATATAGATCAGTGATGGCGAACCTATGGCACGCGTGCCACAGGTGGCACATGGAGCCATTTGTCAGGGCACGTGAGGCGCTGCCCTGTCAGCTGGCCAACGGGCATGCACGTGCTGGCCAGCTGAGTTCACCCTTTTTTAAAGCTGTTTTTTGCCCTCCCCAGGCTCCAGAGACTTTATAGGAGCCTGGGGAGGGCGAAAAGAGCCTACCTGCCCCCCTGCCCCCCGGAGGCTTCATGAGCTTCCCTGAAGCTTCCGGAGCGCAAAAAATCGGCCCTCCGGGCAAACCGGAAGTTCAGGAACGGACTTCCGCTTTGCTCGGAGGGTTGTTTTGACTGCTCCGGAGGTTTCAGGGAAGCCTCCTGAAGGTCCCAGAGGGCTTCTGGGGTGGCGGGGGAGGCTGCTTTTGCCCTCCCCAGGCTCCTATAAAGCCTCTGGAGCCTGGGGAGGGCGAAAAAAGTATGCAAAAAATGGGGGGTAGCGCCTGTAGTGCGTGCATGTGCACTGGGGAGTCACACATTGCATTATGGGTGTGGCACACCTGCACACGACCCCCTCTGCGCTCCCCCCACTTATGGCACATGAGCCAAAAAAGGTTCACCATCGCTGATATAGATTATGGTCTAAGACTCCCAGGAAGCTTCTAAGGTTCTATTACTTCAATTAGAAAGGCATCATGGTGGGCAAAAAAGGCTTTTTGGTACACTTTTAGCAAGCACTGCATATTGATCAAAACAGTTTGATCTTTTCTCCTTTTCAGAAAAAAGTATAATAACCTTTACACTTACATAGGTAGATTCTTATCTCTTTTCATTAAGATTTGCATCCAAGTAGCATCATTATGATTGCTGATCATGGGTACACAATCCAGCACAGATCTGATTTTGAAGCTATTCCAAGTTATATAAACAAAGACTGACAAAACTTTGATTCTAATTCAAAGTATTGAAAATAATAGCAGAATAATGTTGATAACTCCTTTCAGTTTCTGATGCCAATATAGAGGGAACTGGAACTGTTCAGTCACATCATTATATGTGGGTTCACACAACACATTACACTAAGGTAAAATAAGTGATTGCATTATGTATCAGGATATAGGATCCCAGTCATTGATTTACAAAGTTCTGAGCCGCTGGATTAAACCGACATATGGTTATTTGGTTTTACAGTTGAATAATCATACTCATTTTGATAATACAGATTTAGAACATCCTATTTCAGCTCAATTGGAAATTAAAATTTTTAAAAAGCAAAGTGTAAATTTGGGTTCTTCAATCTAACTACAGGATGATGGTGGTGATTATAATTCTACAAACTAGGAAATGTGAATAGCTGTGTGCGTATGACTTTATGTTAATCTCTAACTGTCTTGGGTAAAAATGGAACATGTGACGTGAGATACAATTGTTTTGACTAAGGATGTCCAATTGCCTTAAATTTCTCATTTGGTGTTTCACACATGCACATTCCCTCTAGCCCACTTTTTATTCAGCTTCATTATCCTGTACAAACTAAAGCATTAGACAAAGAGCTCCTTTGCATCTTGTCTTCCTGAAGAACACAAGTCCTTCACTCTGAAAACAAGGGAAAATGCTTGCACACAAAGCCTGTAAGAGAAAAGCCCTCCAAAGCTCCTTTTTGTCTCTACACTGGAGAAGACAAGCATAAAGGGCCAGGCACTGCAAAAAAAAAGAGACTGGCCCCTTGGGCTCGTGTCTGATTCAAAATATTGTCCACCTTTTCCATACAGCCATTGATTAGCCTTCAATTGATTTTTTTAAAAAAAACCTAAAACAAGAAGTGGGATACTTTATGCAGAAATCCCATTCCTTTATCTCAAGAAAATCCATGTTACCTGCATCTGCCCAACAAATCAGTTTTGAAAAATGATCAAAAGTCAACCCATTTGGCAGCCCAATGTCTTGGTTGACCAAAATCCGTCTGTTTTCTCCAGTCACTGTTGATGTCTCGATTTTGGGAGCTTCTCGATTCCAGTCTGTCCAATAAAGATTCCTAAAAGGCAACCGAGATTGGCCATGCTTTAAAAGCAGTTAAGCAAAGGGAGAAGAGAGAAAAACCACGTGGAATCTGACAACGACATGCCTCTTCCCAAGAGAACAATCTCATATTTGGAGATAGATAATTCACAAAAGTTGTCCTAGGCTACCATCTTGATTTACATGACACATCACTAGCCCGTACCCATAAGGAGAAGAACTTTTTCAGGAATAATTAGGAATTTCACATCAGTTACTTTGGGTTTGGTTTTAATTGTTTTTATTACTTAAAGCAACCTTCCCTAACCCAGTTCTTTCCAGAAGGGATGGACTGCAGATCATGTAAAGGAGATTGCTTTAGCATGATTTTGTCACTTTTACAGAAATATTGTTTAAGTTTGTCCATGGCTCTAAATACGTACAAGATGAGTGGGAGAATGGAATGGAATTGTTAAAAAACAAACTTTTAATGATGTTCCCACCATGCTATTTATATCATCTGAGAACTTAATGCACTGCATTAGCATAATAGACAATTCTCAGTTTCAATCTGTCATCTCAGGCCCCCCTTTTAGATGACACGGTAATCATACTTGTCTATTTTAAGAACCGATGCTCATTATGAAATCATCCATAATCCTAAGGCATAATATGATTTGTTTGATGTTTAGCACAATGAATAAACTGGCCACTATTCAATTCAGCAGATTTGGACAATTTTCAACTGGTCTTTGGAAATATTGCTAAGAGGGCAATTGGCTTCCAGTTCTACAGGGTCTTGGAAGAAACGGATTACTTGAATCCTTTTCAGTTGGAATTCAAGCAAAGGTACTTTACCAGGTCAGCACTGATCGCACGTAAGGATGATCTTGGGTGCAACTAGGTCCACCCTGACCTTCCTTGATCTCGCTGTGGTTTTTGACACATCATATCCTTCTGGAGGAATCCACAGTGCTCCTCACTTTCTTTCAGGGCTGGTTCTATTCAGTATAGGGCCGTGATGCGGAACTTATGGCATGCATGCCACATGTGGCACACACAGCCCTTTATTAGGGCATGTGAGGCATTGCCCTGTCAGCTCCAGTGTGCATGTGTGTGCTGGCCAGCTGACTTTGGCCTTCTTTTAAGACCGTTTTTTGCCTTAGCATGAAAAATCGGCCCTATGGGCAAACCAGAAGTTTGGGAAGTGACTTCCAGTTTGCTCATAGAGCCGTTTTTTTGCCCTCTGGAGCCTTCAGGGAAGCTCCTGAAGCCTCTGGAGGGCCTTGGGGGGGAGGCTGTTTTTGCCCTCCCCAGGCTTCTAGAAAGCCTCTGAAGCCTGGGGAGGGCAAAAAAGCATGTCAAAAGCGGAAGGGGGAGCGCTGGTCGTACGCACATACATGGGGGGGGTTGCACATGCATGCGTGCTGGGGTCGTGCACATCATGACCCCCCTGCACTCCCCCCGCTTTCAGTACATGATCCAAAAAAGGTTAGCCATCACTGGTATAGGGGGAAGGCTACTGTTTGCTGGGTGCTGCAGAACTCTATTCTCTCACATTTCTCTTTTAACATCTACATCAGGGGTGTCAAACTGGAGGCCTGTGAGCCAGATGTGTCACAAGCAGGCCACGCCCACCCCAGCTCCATGAAGGGGTAAAAACATTGCAAAACGTCATGTGATGGCAACGTGACGCAGGTTTGACACCAGTGATCTACATGAAGCCACTGGGTGAGATCATCCGTCAGCACAGGGTGAAGAAGTATCATCACTACATGACTGTGATTCATGAGGTTTTGGTTTTTTACTAGTTTCCGGCAAACATATCATTGCAATGAATGGATTCATTTAACAATCTGTTGCATCTGCTTAATGACTGCCACCTTCACGTAACGGAGGCAAAAAAAAACACGTCAGAAAAATACTTCCAGTCTCTGTTCTGATCTAGGCTTCCTGATACAGTAAAAAGCACACACTTAGACCCAAAAACCCTCTTTTTATTTCAAAGGCTGTGAATTATGTTCATTCACAGCCCGTAATGCCCCAAACAGTTGTAACGAGTCCTACAGTAAGATGCCAAAGTCTTTCGGGATAAGGTTGATAAGCATCCATCTTTATCTTCCTTGAAACGTTGCCAATGACTTAATTGGCAATTAGCTTGGCAAGGCTACATAGAGCAAAGAGTCAAAACAGAGCTTCAGAAGGTAAACTGATCAGCATGAATCAAGTTGCTTCCTGCAAAGGCTCATGTGCCTTTATGTCGTATGGGAGGGGCCAATCACCTCCAAGCCTTACTCCCGAGTCGTCCCTTCTGTCTTAACTTTCTTGCTTTCTGGCAGCTCTGTGCATGGGAATGTAGGGAGCCTGTTTCTCTGCCTCGCTGCTGTCTGACTTTGGAGGCTCCAGAGGCAGCACATAACTCCAAGATGACCCAGGCCCCCTCTCTGCCTCCAATGCAGAGCCCTCGTCCGAGCCTTTCCCAGACTCCAGGACTGACCCATGTTCCTCCTCAACCTCCTCACTGTCTGACTCAGCTGCCAGCTCTACAGGCTGCTGGCAGACCACAACAGTCTCATGGGTACCTCAACTTACAACAGTAATGACATGGCCAGATTTCTGGTTCTAACAGCATCTGTAAGTCAAGGACTACCAATAATACCAACTATGTTCAGTTGATCCAAGATAGATGTACAGATAAATGGATATAAACTACTTTTTGTTTTGTTTTGTCTTTTCCTTCTTTCCCCAAAGCTGAGACATCATCAAGACAGACCCAGCCACTTACCCATGGATGGGATCCACTGCAATGGCACGGGGATTCACAAGGTCACTGGCAAAAAGCACTCGCCGTTCTGTGCCATCCAGCTTGGCACTCTCCACTTTGTCCAAGCCACTGTCCGTCCAAAACATGGTTCTTCGGAGATGGTCAATGGCAAGACCTTCTGGGCTAATCAGCCCTAAAGGAGGGGAAACAAGCAAAGCATTTACCAGACATTAGAAGCATTAAATCATTGGGCTTGTTTAAATAAATCATTCAATAAAGAAATAATTTTGGCACAAGCTGCTATACAATTTACTGTATAGTTTCTTGTTCAGTGTGGTGTTTAATGCTCCTCACTCTTCACAGATCTTTGACTGTGGCTGCCAGTATGCGAGTGTATTGGATCTGTGTTTTCTCAAACCTGTCCTATGTGTAACATCCATAAATGCCTAAATCAGTGTTATGACCTATTTAGGATGTTGGATTAGAACCAGAAAGACGTACAAGTCCATCCTTAGTCATAGAAGCTCAAAACACCTGTCTCTATGCCTCCTTTTGGCTGTGTTCATACAGCATGCTTCATCTATTCAACCATGAAAAAACGAAGCAAGGTTAAAATTAACCTCAACGTTAAATTGAGCAGGTTGTACATATGCAGTTGCTGGGTCTTCATCCTGATTACCTGCAAGATGTGAACACAATGATTATCTGTCACAATGATTCAAAAAGAATCTACAGAATAACAGAGTTGGAGGGGACCTTGGAGGTCTTCTAGTCCAGGGGTGTCAAACTCGTGGCCCATGGGCCAGATGCATCACGTGCTGTCCCTGCCCCCAATTGGTTTAGCAAAGGGGGGGAAAGTCCTGATATGCCACGTTACGCCGGCATGATGACATGAGTTTGATACCCGTGTCCCAGGCCACCTTCCTGCTCAAGCAGAAGACTTTATACCATTCTGGATAAATAGTTGTCCAATCTTTTCCTAAAATTCTCCAATGATGGAGCACCCACAACCTTTGGAGGCAAGCCAGCCAACTGATTAATTGTTCTCACTGACAGGAAATTTGTCCTTAACGTTAGATTGGATCTCTCTTTGACAGGTTTCCATCCATGACTTCTTGAACTGCCCTCAGGTGCTTTGGGAAATAGGTGAAATCCTCCTCTCCTCCTCTCTGTGACAGCTGCTCAAATGTTGGGAAACTGCTATCACATTCCCCCTAGCCCTTCTTTTTGTTAGACTAGAATGCCTAACTGTTCATTGTCCAGTTCAGCCTTTAGTCCCCTAATCATCTTTGTTTCCCTTCTCTTTACTCTCAACATACAGATAAACTTTAATTGACTTTCCTGGTGTCTCAGAATGATTAGTTAGCAATTGCTTGTACTAATAATACTAGTAATAATGGCAAATCAGTAGGCCTGTTGATGAGCTGTTTTGTCAATAGTGTTTCCATTTTGTCTTGGCTGGTGGGTGACTGCCGAAAGTTGGAGAAAAAAATTAATAGGCATGAATTATATTATGTTATAAAATATTAAATTCACTGATGCGTCATATGCAGAGCTCATCACCCCTGACCCCACTTTCTCTCTCTTCTTTTTAGGGAAGTGACTCACACTGAGATGCCAGATACCTGGAACAGCCCAAGACATTGTCAAAGGAGAAAGCCATCTCCATCAATTTCCTCCTCCAAGTTCCTAATTACTATTAAGTCAGCTGTCCTTTGGAAAAGAAATCAATCAGAAGCAGTCCTGGTCACCATTATCACATTATTTACACCTCCGGGTTTGGTTGGGAAGGGAGTGTTTGTGGCAGGCCAGAGACCCAAAAGAAAAGATGGCTGCAGACTTTGATTTACTTTGGGATGCTATTGGGAACCCTGACAGTTTGCCTGTACAAGACAGACAGGACTTGAGCAGAGCTCAAACACACTAAGTGGATTCGCTGAATAACCTCAGCATTTGCTTAACAGCGGTAACAAAAAAAAGATTGTAAAATCAGGTCGGTCATGTGATTTATGACTCCAAGTGGTTCATTATGTTCACAAATTGAGGACTACTTGTAATGACAAGGAAGCTGTCTGCGGGTCTTCCTACGGAAGTTTGGTTTGGTGACAGCAGCACCTCACATAGAAGGTCCATACAGAGAGGGGTAAGGACAGCCGAGAAGATTATAGGAAGCTCACTTCCTGTCGTTCAGGATACTGCTTGTAAGCGCTATGTGCTTAGAGCTCAAAGCATTGTTAAGGACCCCACACAGCCACTTTATGGTCTGTTTCTGTTGCTCTCCTCTGGGAGGAGGTTTTGAGGTATTTCTAGCAGGACTACCAGATTCTGTAACAGCTATGCCGTCCGTCTGGTAAATTTGCAAAGTTCCTTTTTCTTGCCACGTTCATGTATACATCTGAACTAGTCACAGAGGTGTTTCTCTGTGTCATAGAATATATGTGGATATATGCAGAATTTTGTATTTATTTGTTTGATTTGTCATGTCTCTGTAGTGTATATTGGAGGCGGTGACCTTTTGAGAGCTGTATGTAATGAAATTTCATTTTAATGTACATCAATTAATGTACATTTGTCTGAAACGGTATAAGGTTTCCTGCCTAGGCAGGGGGTTGGTCTAGAAGACCTCCAAGATCCCTTCCAACTCTGCTATTGTATTGTATTACATTTAAAGGGACAATAAAGTTATTCTAAGACGAAGTTCTACCAGAGGATCATCCCACGTGTCCCTTACCTGTCATCTGATAAACCAAACAACTTTACCTCAGCTTCTTGAAACTTCTTGAATGGAAATTACAATATAAATAAATCTCATGAAAGTGTACATTTAATAACTGACTAGGGCTGTTTAATCTGTCTCTAGAAATGATTAACTAGAGGCCAAAAGACAATGAGACAAAAAGGCAATTCATATCACAACGGAGAAGGGTGCTTTTCTGTTTATTGCCCTTATTAGTGTGTTTAATTTGGGCACATGTAAACAAAAAAAAGCTACTCTACTATTATGAGTACACATGGCTAAACAAATATTTTTGCTTTGCCTCAGAGCAGAAATCCTCTGAATACATAAGGGTGGCTTAGAACCAACAGCGCCAATAAGCTGGCTGGCTGGCTGCTTAACAATGCATTTTCTGTTCTGCTACCCCCAAAAAATCTTTTCACAGAGTATGCGAGGTTGGCTTTTTGCCACAACACCTTTGCCTAGCTACTGCACGTGCTGAATCCTGGCGATGAATGCTTTCGTTGAGAAAATACACATACAGATATATACAGGTTTTCTGTTGAAGCAGAATGGCAGAAACCGTGTCAATTTAATGTGGTTTGGACTGAGAAAACTCCTTCACAACCCCAACTATGGATATTAATCCAGGGAATGTCCAATTCCTACCTGAACTAATGACAGTCTCTGGATCTGCACTCTGCTCCAAACTTGCCCGGCTAATAGTCCGTGCTGCAACATCTGTCCAGTAGATCATTTTCTCCCTGCAGTCATAGTCAATGCCTACCATGATGGAACCCTATAATGAACAACACAAAACATATACAAAATAATGACCAGTTCTACAATTATCCCAATGGCCTGCTCATGGAAAAAAGCGCTTTGCTCCTAATTATGCAATTTTGGATTATTATTATTATTATTATTATTATTATTATTATTATTATTATATTATCTGCTGCCAATTACCTCCACTAGACCAATTAGATCCCACAGATTAGGCCTCCTCCGAATTCCATCTACTGGCCAGTGTTGACTGGTGACTACCCAGAGGAGAGCCTTCTCTGTGGCTGCTCCGACCCTCTGGAACGAACTCCCCGTGGAGATTCGAACCCTCACCACCCTCCAGGCCTTCCGCAAAGCCCTTAAAACCTGGGTGTTCCGACAGGCCTGGGGCTAAAGAACTGTTGCCCCCGTCTCGAATTGGTATGATTGCTGTGTGTTTTTAATTATGCATTGTTTTGTGTTGGTTTTTTAAATTTTTTGTTTGTATCCCCCTTCCCTGGTTGAGTTGTGAGCCGCCCTGAGTCCCCTTCAGGGGAAAAGGGCGGCATATAAATAAAATCAACATTCAACAACAAAATCAACATTCTTCTTTTATGATTTTTGTATATCTTAATGAGCAATGTAGCTGAAGACTATTTTGGACGTAGTGGACTTCAGCTTTGTTTAAATTATAAATACATCTGAAGTGTCATTTTGGGCACTTGGCAACCAGCTAAACTTTACAGTTGTTTGCAGTGTCCCATGGTCATGTGACCACCATTTGTGATTGTTATAAAAATGGTCATAAGGGCAAGTCTGATCACATGATGTCTCTATTTACGACTATAACAATTTATGAACACATTTCCAGGCTTAATTATAGCTTTAAGTCAAGGACTATTTGTAATTACAATTTATTTGTGGAACAGAGCCAGTAGCTCCAATGGGCCCTTCCAACTGTATGACGATGTTAAATGTCACACAGATGGGCTGCATTTTGGGCTGGGGGCATCTGAGTTTGGAATAAAAGTGATAAAGGGTTTTTTCACTCCTATAGATCTATTTCAGGGGTGTCAAACACAAAGTCCGCCAGCTGGATTTGGCCCATGATGTGGTCAGATCCAGCCCGCAGGGCCGTCCTGGAAAATGTAAGAGGCTGGCCTGCATGGCTTCAACCCAGTCTACCCAGTGCAAAGAGGAAACATGCCAGGAGTTTGGGGAATGGCATCAAGCTGGCCATGCCCACCCAGTCTGCCATGCTCACCCAGTCCGCCATGATTCAGTGGTGGGTTTCCATTATTTTTACTACTGGTTCGCTCGTGCGCACGCATGCTCTCTCTCTCGCGATGCTTCTGCGCATGCACAGAGGCGTCCGGGTGGGTGGGCGGAGCCTCCCACTGCCATCACTACTGGTTCGCCCAATCTGGGCCGAACCAGGAGCAACCCGCCTCTGCCCCGTTGCGGCCCTCAATGAAATTGAGTTTGACATCCGTGATAGCTTGATTGCTATTTCCCACTTCAAAACAGCAGGAAACCATGGCACCCACTTTTAGCACCTGAAGTTGGAAGGAGGTCCAAGAGCCACAAAAAAAGAAGTTGGAGAACAAATTTCTCTTGGAGCCCCTGTTTCATTAATGGATCATAATTCCATCAACCTCCTTGACTAAAGCCCAGCCTCCTCCCAAGTCTTGCTCCACCTTGCATAGAAATACATTACATGCAGTGAGAGAACCGTCTTCGCTGCCTCCTTCTTAAACCTTGTTCCATTCAGTGGCAAGGAACCGATTTGCTGGCCCTGAGCATAGAGCAAGAATGTCCCGGATCCAGGCAGAATTATCTCAGGACGCGGAGTCGGGCGGATGGTTGGAGGAGGGACGCTAGGAAGGCCTGTAGACAAAAGTGAGATATCACTGGGTCACAATGAAAGGCCTGTTCCTCCACCCAAGGCCAGTCTGCCTGGCAATCTAAATCACCACATGAAACATCTGCCTTACTGCACATCTCCTTCTGAAGGATGATTGCTGAAAATATGCTGCTTTTCTCCAGCATATGAAGCTTTCTAAGCTAGGAAGTTCATTTCAATGGGACTTCCCCTTGGAGCTATTAAAGAGTGTGTTTTCTCAGTGCACTGCCTCCTGCTGATTGCCTTTGTGAGATCCCCTGATTTTATTCTTTGTTGAGTTTCTACATTCACTCATGAAACGGACAGGTTGTGCTCATTTAGCAACTGCCTTGTTCCCAGTTACAACAGCGATCAAAAAATAACTTCACAATCAATTCTTGCATTTACAATCTTTGCAGGTCTGTAAAGCAAAGGAAAGCTAGGGGAAATCAGAAGCAGAGTTGTAGTTTTACCTGACTGCTTTGTTTACCGACTGAGTTGCCAGTCCCCATTGTGGCTGCTAAACAAGGAGAACTCTATAGACCAACTTTCCGCTAAGATAAAGGATTACCGTACGTCAGTACTACAGCTGCTTTTTAATAAGACTATGTAGGGATTTTTAAATTTAAATTAAAAAGCTGCTTCAAGCATTACTCTGGAATTCGAAAGAGGTGTAAACATTCTTAAACTATTACACGAACCACACTAAGTGTTTAACAAAAACCCATTAATTTTAATTTTTTTAAATGCCTTTAATTAATTAAAAAGGAGCACCAGTTTGGAACTGGATTTTACACACACATATATGTATTTCTAACAGTGTAACACAGATCTACTGGTGCTTCTAAATCTATTCATCTCAAAATATATTTGCTGACTCCACTCACAAGGGGAGTCTTCCAATACGTAAAGATAAAATACACTCTTCATTTCAGAACAATTGTTCTTGTCTTAATGCAGATTTAAATACCAAATAATTCAACTAACAAACAACCTGAGATGATTAATTAACATATATTTGATTCAGCTTTTGATCCATCCCCGGTAATGTCACAATGTTATCTGACGAATCCCCTGATGCCCCCAAGCTCAAAAAAGATTTTAAAAGATTCCCAGCTCAGCTGAAGATTCCCAGCTCCTCATTGCCCCATGGAGCCTTGTGACTCATTGTCATCCTCTTACATGCAGGGGGTACCCCAGGCTCCGATCGGGTGCCTTGAATTTCCCGGCCATGTTCATCCACACACCAGCAGTAGCCGCTATTTCCATGACACTGTAGTGGGTTAAAGTTGCCCAGAGGGTCGCATTGGGGCACATACTGGTCACCCTGTGGTCTGCCTCCATAATGTTCCAGCAGGCTCTGTCTCCAGCGTTCACACATCGTTTGTGGCCTCTGAGTTGGCTCTAAAGATAGAAAGAATTATAGGGCTGAACCTGATACCATTATATGAACTATGTGAAGCCTGAACTCTAAAAAGCTCTTTATTTACATATTCCCTCGCCCCAACTCACTCATGGCGGCTCTTAGCGGCTTTCAGAAATAAAACCACGAACACAAAACCCACTAAATCCTCAATTCCCTGGCAGGAACAATCTAACAAACTACTTAATGTATCCCCAGACCTACTGACAAAACCATATCTTCAAAAGTGTATAAAGGTTGGGGCCAATCTTATCTCTGCATAGATAAGGAGATAAGGGAGCCACCACAGAGAAGGCCCTTTTTCATCATACCATTAGATAGGCCTCCTTAACATACCAAGCCTCCCCATTCTGGTAGGTCGTGTAGATGTAACTGGGATAAGAAAGTCCTTTAAAAAACCTGGCCCGAAATCATGTGGGACTAAACCCAGAAGCAAAATGGCAATCAATGCAGTTCCAGCAAAAGAGGTGACATATATGCAAATCTAGAGTTGCACTGCATTTTGAACCACTTGCAGCTCCTGGACAGCACCATATAGAGCACATTGCAATAGTCAAGAGATGAGGGGACTAGGGTGTTGGTGACCATGAACAGGTCCAGGAAAGAGCATAATTAATGCACAACTTGCAGTTGTGCAGAGGCTCTCCTGACTACAAATGCCACCTGTTTCTTGAACCCCCCAATTACACACCAGGTCTGCCTGAGGCAGTGCAATCCTATCCAAAACCAAAGATGGCAATTGCCCATTGACCAAAGAATCCCAAACCCGGAGTCATTTCCTTTTGCCCACTATTGAACTATTAACAACTTCTAGGCACCGTGAGAGGGAGGTGAGCATTGCTTAATTCGCCATGGGCTGAGACATATGGACCAGGGGTGGGTTTCAGGCGGTTCGCGGCGGTCCCCGCGAACCAGTTGGTCGGCGAACCCGGAAGTAAGTAACTTCCGGGAACGCCGAAGGATCCACCCGCCCGCCCACGTTTCTTACCCGGTTTTGACGAGTTCTGCGCTTCCACGCATGCGCAGGACGCATACAGCGCCTGCGTGATCCTCCAGGAGCAGCTGGAGCATCGCACAGGCGATAGTATGCATGCGTGCACTGCGCGCGTGCACGAGGACGCCGCCGGCCCCGTTCCAACCGAACCGGTTGGAACGGGGCGAGAAACCCACCCCTGATATGGACGTACAAAAGGTATGCCTGAAATCAATGTTTCCCACAGCCATAAGAAGTCTCATTCCCGAATGGAGTCATTCGAAGAAAGGGTCAGCAGTAGTCTCTGACATCCTTTCAGGGCACTTCACAACAACACAATAAAGGGAGCCGACAGCCAATTCTTGGAGGATCGTGCCAAATGCTTAAAAGTTCAGACATTTTTCAACCTGAATTTTTAAAGTTAATCTGAAGAATTCTTATTTCTTCTTACTGTGCAAAAGCACTGAATGGCAACCTTTACCAACTTATTATTTTCCAGATGTGCTAAACCACAGCAGTCGTCCAGGACAACTGGAGGGTATCAAAGTGGGGAAGACCAAATTAACATACAGCTCTCCCTTATATTTGTCAGATACTCGAGGACAAATGTTAATAGCTGAGTTTCGTTGTATTTATTTTATTTACAGAAAAATGTGTTCCTCATCATTCCAACGTTTGGATTACATCATCAATTCCAAGGAAAAGATATAATAAAAATAGGCAGATGCAAAGGATGTTTAAGTTCTTCTAATATGCTGTCCACAAAGGAAGAGAAAGAGTTGGCCCACAAAAAACAAGGAATTCGGAATTGCGGTTCTGAATTGCAACTGAGTTTAAAGAAGCCACTGATCTCATCCAGATCAGCCTACAAAAGAGAGGAAGCTTCCCCCACAGATTTTGTTCTCTCCACCTTCCAACCTCATAATTTGACCTAAAGTGAAATGAAAGCCAAGAAAAGCTAGCCATATCTTTAAGCTATGCATTTAAAGACAGTGTAAATCAAAGTTAAATTAAGCTCTGGTCATTCTGCTGCATCCTACATTATTTGCTGGCAAATAAATAAATGTCAACACCATCTGTCTTTTCATCTGGGAAAAGTGTGTGTTGCCTTGTAGGATTTGATTTGGCTAGAACAGGGCTTTCCTAAATAGCAAAATGAGGAGTGAGCGAAGGACAATGACGTAGTCCCCTTTCTTACCAGAAAGCCAAGTCTTCCCAGTGCTATGTCTGTTGTCAGACTTAGCTTTAGGTCTCAAACTACTAATCAAGAGCTTTCAAAGGATGATGGCTACTCATCTTTTGTTATTAATCCATGAAAAACACATTGAGAAAAGGTGAGCAATCTCTCAGTTCTCAGTTCAGGTGGAGAACAAAGATGTTTCCTTCTCTTACTTTAGAGAAGACAAGTCATAGATTCTCCTTTGCAATTCACTACACCAAAGATTTGTTTAAATCTGGGATGTCCAACCTGGAGAACTTTAACATTTGTAGACTTCAACTCCCAGAATTCCTCAGCTAGCATGGTCTAAATCAGGAGTCTCCACCCTTGGCAACTTTTAAGACTTGTGGACTTCAGCTCCCAAAGTTCCTAAGCCAGCTGGCTGAGGAATTCTGGGAGTTGAAGTCCACAAGTCTTAAAATTTCCAAGGGTCGAGACTCCTGGTCTAAATCATGTAGAAATGCCAAACGGTGCAGAGAAATAATGAACTAAGTCCTCTGTTTTAACCGTATTTTAACATTATGTGTTTTAAGTGCTTCTGTTGTTTTACTTTTTTGAAAGGGTTGTTAGCAACTTAAGGCTATACACATTTTAAGAAACAAACCTGGAATTCTGCAACGTGGTGGGGCATCACCTGGAGGGATTCTGCTCCCAGGAATCTCCTGGCCATCAATATCAACACACCAACACTGCCCAGTGCTGCTGTGGCACTGCAGTGGCCGATAGTTTCCCTTTTCATCACATTCAGGCACATGAGGTCCTCCTGGAATGGGAGAACCTCTCTGGCTGGAATATAGTCGCTCATGTTGACAACGAGTCAATCCCGTCACACTTTCTGTGGGTCAGAAGGAAATGAGGTTGTAACCCTGAGGTCTTGGCAGCAAGAGTGAGCTTTCAAAAGGATCTCCCCTGGTGGATAGCCCAGGGCAAGAAACGCAGCCAGGAAGAATGGCCAGCAAACCTATCAACTCAGTTTGCAGAATTTCTGCAGAATTTCAATTATTACCGGTACTATGGTTTATAACAGTGATGAAGAACCTTTTCGACACTGAGTGCCAAAAAGGGAGCACTTCCCGCTTGTCTGGGCCGCGACCAGGAAGAGGAGTTGCCCCGGGGACATGCGCGCACCAGAAAATGAACTTCCAGTTTCCAGCACACACATACAGGCTGGCCAGCAAGTCTTCCAGTTACTGCCACGCATGTGCATGCACCAGTCAGATGGTTGGCATACACGCTCATGCCAGAAAACAAAAGACCAGCTTTTATGGTTTCCGGCACTGCCACATGCACAAAGGTCAGTTGATCATCGCATGTCATACACAGCAGTAACCAGAAGACTTGCTGGCCTGCACGCATGCATGTGCTGGAAACCGGAAGTTCATTTTCCGGAATGCACATGTCCCCTGGATGCTCCTCTTCCTGGTCCCAGAAGAGGAACAGGCAACATCACAGGTGCCAGGAGACATGGCTCCATGTGCCATTTCGGGCACGCATGTCATAGGTTCGCCATCACGGGTATATAACATAGAACAAGAAGCAATGGGTGGAAACTAATCAAGGAGAGAAGCAACTTAGAACTGAGGAGAAATTTTCTGATAGTTAGAACAATTAATCAGTGGAACAACTTGCCTCCAGAAGTTGTGAATGCCCCAACACTGGAAGTCTTTAAGAAGATGTTGGATAACCATTTGTCTGAAATGGTATAGGGTTTCCTGCCTAGGCAGGGGGTTGGACTAGAAGACCTCCAAGGTCCCTTCCAACTCTGCTATTGTATTGTGTTGTATTAAGTATCAATAGTAATATTTTTGGCTGCTGGAATTCTTGGGCCATTGATGTTACCTCGTCTTATGGGAAGCTGCTGTGAAATCCAGTGGGAGACAAGAGCATATAGATGTGATAGGAGGAGGAAGATGCACACGATTAGCACAACTTGGAAATCCACCCCCGGCTAACGAAAGTTATACAGGTAGACTTACAAAAATCCATTTAGTGACCATTCAAAGTTACAAAGGCAGTGAAAAAATGTGACCTATGGCCATTTTCACTTATGACCATTGCAGCAAAAAAGTGACCTATGGCCATTTTCACTTATGACCATTGCAGCATCCCCGTGGTACATCCAAATTAGGATGGTTGGCAACTGATGCATATTTATGATGGATTCCAGTGTCCGGGGATCATGTGATCACCTTTTGTAACCTTGAGATTAGCAAAGTCAATGGAGAAGCCAGATTCACTTAATAACCATCTTATTAACTTAACAACTGCAGTGATTCACTTAATCGTGGCAAAAATGGTTGTAAAAGGGGGACAAACAAACAAATTCAGGCACTTAACAAATGTCTCACTTAGCAATAGAAAATTTGGGTTCAATTGTGGTCATAAGTCAACAACCTGTACTTTGATAATGGTACTTGGGGAGCTGAAGACCTTGCACTGGAAGATGGGGATGGATGGGCACTTGGATGGTTTTGTAACTATCCCACCTTTGGACCCGTACCTGGAGTGCACTGGAAACCGTCCCCCACATAGCCAGCCCGACAACTGCAGGAGAAGGAGCCGGGTGAATTGTGGCAAATGGCAGCTTGGTGGCATTTTCCTTCCTGGCATTCATCCACGTCTGTCAAAGAGGTAGAAAACATCAGGATTGGATTCAGTTTGGGTTCAATCTGAACCTGAGGCATATGCCAGAATGGTTTCCGCTGTCTCAAGATTTTCTGGGAATTTTGTCCAAGTTATATATGTTTGCTTTTTTCCAGTGGCTGTTCCCACTCCCCCCCACAAAAAAATAAGAAGCAGGGATTTCATGGTTCTCCCACACTCACAAATAAGGTAGCCCAAATCTTTGTGTTGATTGTGGATATTGAGATGAATGTGCTAAGCAAACGCACACTCATTTGAAATTTTCTTCGATTTAGAATTAGAGCCAATTTTATTTAGTAGTTAAGGCATCCAGGCTACAAGCTACTAGATTGTAAGTTCTAGTCCCATTTTAAGCATAAAAACTGTCAGGGTGACTTTGGGCCAATCACCAGGAGACTGTGAGTTCTAGTCCCATTTGAGGTATGAAAGCTAGTGGGATAATTTTGGCCCAGCCACTCTCTCTCAGCCCATCTCACCTCATAGGATGGTTGTTGAAGGAAGATAGGAGGACAAAGGAGTATTGTACGTGTTTGCTGCCTTGAATTATCCATAAAAATAATAAAGGCAGGAAATATACAAACAAATTCCGGATTTTCCAATCCATCTCTCTGGTTTGGATACAGAGACATTTTTACCTCTGATCTAGCATCAACATTTTTTTAATAGACTGATGCTTGGGGGAGATTGGGGGAGAACTATATTTTCAGACTTGCAATATCCTGTCATAGCTTTGCAAAAAACTGGAATTGGTTCATGTGGATTCAGATTCCTATCTGACTCATCTGGTGAATCTGAAAGGATCATTCTCTGTAGCACTTCATTGATTTCATAAATGCAACACAGTATAGTTTTCTATACATAGCATAAAGGTAAAAAAGAATATATGCAGTGCTATCTTCATTTTAGATGTTAAAAGGGGTTTGGGGCTCCCGGTGTTTTTTTTTTTTCTTGTGGGAGACGGGTCCAAATGGTTCTTTGAGTGTTTAAGGTTGCCGACCCCTGTCCTTTACAGTCTGAGAAACTAGGGAGGGCCTTTTCTAGAGAGGATCTTTTCTGAGCCTGTTGCCCCTTCCACTATCCAGATGCTGGTTGTCTCTTATTTGGCTATTCCCTTGGTAGCATCTCTTCATCCCAAGGTCTTTCCCACATGCCATTACAACTCTCTGTCAATTACCTGTGCAGTTGTGTCCATTGCCAGCATAACCAGTTAGGCACAGGCAGCTGAATGAAACGCCTCCATGATAGACACATCGTGCCCGGTCAGCTGAATCACAGTTGTGAGTCCCCTTTTCACAAGGATTGGGTGGTGGACCAATAGCTGAAAAGGTTAAAATTGGGAGAGGAGAAGAAGAAGTCAATTCTGCACTGCAGTTCATTTTCCTTTCAAGGGAAGTGATGGGAAGCCCTTGAGCCCTTGATCTATGCTTGAGCCCATGTTATGTTATGTCATGTCATATATTATTATATTATATTATATTATATTATATTATATTATATTATATTATATTATATTATATTATATTATATTATATTATATTATATTATATTATATTATATTATATCACATCACATCACATCACATCACTACATTACATTACATTACATTACATTACATATCAATCTTGTTTTTCTTAGAGTTTGCCCCGGAGGGTAGTATATAGGGTCTGCTCAGAGGTGGGATTCACAGATGTTTACCACCGGTTCACAAATGTGACATGGCCACACTCGTATTCATGTGCGCCTTCCGCACATGCGCATGGCCTTCCAATCCTCACACACACGGCATTGAAAACGAGGCTACATAGGCCGTCATGGTAGGCAGATCGCCCGCAGGTAGCCACTACCAGTTTGCCCGAACTGGTCCGAACTGACTGAATACCACCTCTGGGTCTGCTTGCTTTTGCAGGATGTGACAAAGTGTTTTTCAGCTGGCCTGTTAGAGAGTCTGACTGTACCGAAAGATTGCTCAAGACCACTCAGCTGACTTCGATGGCTAAGGCAATATTTTGCCCACTGAAGGTGAAACATTTGCAGGATGAGAAAAGTATTGCCTTTTCTTAAAAATGAGAGAGAGAGAGAAAGTACTAAACATCTTCCCATTACTCCTTCCTTTACTCCAATTTATAACCCGTTCCTGGTGCTTTGCATCAAAATAACTCTACAGCTTCCCACTGATTTTAATCAGAGCTGAGCGTGAAAGCTTACACTCACTGTGCATAAAATCTTTTTTTTTTCCCATAGAAAGCATCAGAAATGGTACTGTAGAGAAATATATGAGAAAAGAGGGGGAGGAGATCTAAACTTCTCATACAGTACTGTGTCTCACCTGACACCAGAGCTAAAATTTACATGATTTATAAAGAATAAACAATAGGATTTCCCAAGACAAAATTCATCCGCAGAATTTTCCAGCAACTTAAAGGTCTAGTTTATGACATATGAGAGTGGATTCATTCTGGAGTAACACAAAAGCACTGAAAACAGACACTCCTTGCCAAATATAGCATTTGTTTTATTTAATGCATTTCACAGTTCGGATGTTTTAATCCTTATGGTCTAAATTTATGTGAAAAATACCAAGTAAAACCTCAAGCCTTAAAGCAGCAGGCTGGACTTTCCAAACAGATTCTCAGGTTTCTTCTCCTTCCCATCTACCTCCATTCTCCCAATTTCCAACCTCCCTGCCTTTTCTTGACAGCTTCTTAGTTGTCAGTGGAAAGTTAATTAAAAACAGGCTGGAAAACAAACATGCATTTCCCATTCAAATCGGAGAAATACGTGACAAAAGAAAGGCCAAACATTGTGTTATTGGTTACACCTGCTAAAGTAATTCATGCATCCTTTTATATACATATACATACACATATACATATCTGTCATATGTCATCTCTGTCATATGACATACAACAAAGAATTCAAATTATTAAGATTGTGCAAACATAGAGATCCAGCAGAATTTCTGCTTCCTGAGATTCTCATTTCTGAACAAGAAAATAAAAAGAGAATGTATTTATTATTTAAAAGATCTACAACTGCAAAGCACATTAGCAATCTGCCCAAATTAGCAAACAATACAATGCAAATTAAAAATCAAGTGTGAAAAACCGAAGACCATACAACAATGATGGCTAACCTTTCTGCCACTGCATGCCAAAAGCAGGGGAAGTGCAGGGGGAGTCATGCGTGGGCATGCCCACACCAATAATTCTATGCATGTGACACCACCCCCGCGCATATGCATGCATGACCCACCCATGAGCGTGCAACCCCTGCCCTCTCCCCACTTTTGGCGCGCGATGGACCCATTTTTCATCCTCCCCAGGCTCCTAGAAAGCCTCCCCCCCAGAGGCCCTCTAGGGGGTGAAAAACGGCCCTACAAGCAACCCAGAAGTCCGTCCCCAAACTTCCGGGTTGCCCCTAGGGCCATTTTTCACCCTCCAGAGGCTTCAGGGTACTTTGCTGAAGCCTCCGAGGGGAGAAAACAGCCCAATAAGCAAACTGGAGGTCCGTTCCTGAACTTCTGCTTTGTGCATTGGGTTGTTTTTCTCCTTTGCGTGCCCTAACAAATGGCTATGCATGCCACCACAACCCTACAACAAAACTAACATTTTCTGATGAACTTCTCTCATCAGAACTTTTCAGTTTCAACTCCAGCCAGAAACCAAATGGCAAACTGTGGGAAAGGTTGGTCTCATGATACAGAGAAGACCATAATGAGATGGACATTTAGTGTATTTGATACCAGGTTGTTGACGTCAAGTGAGTGTAATTCTCTATATCACATGTGCCTTTTGGTTGATGAACACATTCCACAACAAGTGGCTTGAAGACTCCTATGGATGTCTCTGGATTAGGGAGACATTGGGTCTTGTACCAAATACAATGAATATGCTTGGGATAAAACTGGGTCTAATATCTATGGTGTACTGGCCTCAACATGCCTAATATGGCTGGAAATTCTGTGTACAGCAATCATATGATTGAGACTGGTTAACCCTTCTGCATTTTACTACAAAGTGTTATATAACAGTCTTGTCTGCCTAAAGCCATGATCAATAGTAATAGATATCCATAGTCTGTCGATGTGTTGTGAGATTAAAGAGATGTGATGGAGAGACATGAACAAGAGAGAGACATGGAGTGATAGAGACAAAGTCAACCACAGTTTATCCTGGATCAAGATAAATTCAAAACCACTATGAAATTCTTGGAAGCTTGGTATTGAGACAAAGTCATCAACAGATACATAGAGATAAACCACATTTGCACACCATTCAAGAGAAACAATAAAAAAGTTAAGAAAAAAGCAAAAAAGCAATACACATCCTTTCCATCAGTCAATAATTCAGATAAGCAGGGATTAACCCCAGACTAACAATCAAGCAGACAACAATACCCTAATTCAGGAACTACCAACCTAATTCAGAAAAAAAAACATGCTTCTACCAACACCTTCAGGGCAAGCTACTTTATAAACAGGGGGGAAACCCCACACTCACTAGTAACTAATGATGTTACCTAGTTTGGCAATGAAGCATCTGCAAGCAAACAACCAAATTCAGACAGCACCAATAACTCCAAAAGAAAAATGAGTATGTTGTATGTTTCTGAGTAAGAGAAAGGAGGAGAACATAATAGATCTCAATGAAGAGGATCTGATTCTAAGAGATAATTATATTAGTTGAGAATACTGATAATCATTAGACTTTGTACAATAAGCTATTTTATCTCATGGCCTCTCCTTTTTTGCTCTCCTCTCCTCAGATGAGCCCCAAACTGTGATTTTTGGCTAATTTTGCCAGGTCTTATATCCCCTCTGTTCAGAGCAAGCCCCCTCAAAATAAAGCAATCCCATACCTATGCAGGAAGCCCGGTCAGGTGCCAACTGGTATCCTCTGGGACATTCACATCGATAGGTGCCCGGTGTATTGATGCACAGAGCACCTTGGCTGCATCTGCTGATGCCCTCAGTACATTCATTGACATCTGAGAAGGGGCAACAAGATTAATGGGACAATCAATCTCCAGGCCTAAAGCAGGAAAGCTTCCATTAATATTTCCAGATGCTACAGCACATTTTATATTATAACCATTGATTCCCTGGTTTCTCATCTAGCTCATTCCAGTCAGGACATTCAACCTTGTTTCAGCTATGAAAACACAATTGGGGCCAAATGATTCCAGATGTTTGCAAGTGGGAAGTCCCAAAGCTTAATAATCTCTGAAATGTGTTGAAAACGCCAGTTCATCTCTAACCGATACCAGCAGATGGGTAGAAATGAACTTCCCTTTAATTTAGCACAGATCTGGAAACAAACACGGACCTCTGGTAAGTTTAGCCACTGCAGTTTGAAGTAAGTTTATCCTATCTCATAGAATCAATGAACCATAGGGCTGGAGGAGGCCTTGGAGATCTTCTAGACTAGGGGTACCCAACCCCTGGGCCATAACCCATTTGGAACCGAACTGTGCAAGCAGCGTGTAGGCAGCTCCCCCTTGCATGAGTGGCGAGCACTTGCGTGTGAAGCTCCGCTTGTGCAAGCAACAAATGCACATAACCACTGCTTGTGCAAATGGAGCTGCCGAAGCTCTCACACACACCTGCCACTTACACAAAACCATTCCCTCTCCCTCCCATTGGGCTGCCAACCTGGAAAATTTGGGGACCGCTATTCTAGTCCAACTCCTTGCCCAAGGCTGAAATCCTTATATCATCCCAGGCAGGAGAAATTGTTTCATCCTGAACAGATAGTTGTCCAGTTTTTCTTTGAAAAACTCCAGTGATGGACCACACCATTCCTAAGCAAGACATCATGTGACTGCATCTTGTGATTTTACTGCCAGCTTCTCCATCGACTCTGCTTGTGAGAAACCAGTTGTGAAGCATACAAATAGCAATCGTCTGATTATGGAATGCTGCAACATTTGTAAGTGTGAGAACCAGTCATAAAGTTACTTTTTCAGCAATGTGGTTGACTTGAATGATTATCAAATATGGCAGTCATTAAGCGAGGACTACCTGCATTTGGGAAGAGAGCTAACAAAATAGTAAGCCACTGCTTTGTAGGTCCAAGTTCAGATCTCTGTATCTCTAGTAGGGTAAGAAATGGTTCAATCCAAATTCATAGAGATCCACTTGCAATTCAATTAAAAAAAAGCACTTTGTGCTTCTCAGACTTTTTTTAATTAAGTGTTTTATTTTAATATATATATAAGTATTAAATACATGAACAGTGTGGCATCTGGGTATCAATAATTTTGGTACCAAATAACAGTGATGAGATTAACAATTTTGATAGCTTAATTATATCAATCATATTCACAACATTATAATAACATTGTACATAATACAATCATCTTTCAACTTTTAGTCCTGGGATGGCGAACCTATGGCACGTGTGCTAGTAGGGTCGTTTTTCGTCCTCTGGAGCCATCAGGGAAGTCTCCTGAAGGTCCCTGAAGGCTCTGGAGGACTAAAAACGGTCCTACGGACAAACTGGAAGTGACTTCCAGTTTGCTCATAGGGTCATTTTTTGCCCTCCAGAGCCTTCAGGGAAGCCTCCGGAAGGCCCCTGAAGGCTCTGGAGGGCTAAAACTGGCCCTACGAGCAAACCGGAGGTCTGTTCCAGAACTTCCAGTTTCCTGTAGGGCTGGTTTTTTGCACTCTGGAGGCTTCAGGGAAGCTTCAGGGAAGCTTCCATGGGAGAGGCTGTTTTCGCCCTCCCCAGGCTCCTATAAAGGAACATGCAAAAAAAAGGGTCATGTGCGCATGTGCACTGGGGTTGTGCATTGCATTATGGGTGTGGCATGCCCACGCACGACCTCCCCTGCGCTCCCCCCACTTTTGGCACGCGAGCCAAAAAAGGTTCGCCATCAGTGTTCTAGTCCTTTCACCTACATACTAATTTTAGCATACCACATAGAAATACACATAATAATATTTACCCCTTTCTAATTTCTACCTCTATTCTATATCTTAATATCACAAATCTTTTTTTGGTAGGTACTCTATTTCTATCCTTCATCACTTTTCGATTTTATTATTTCAGTTCTTATTCATTTTTCTTTTTTTCCTTTGGATAAATATTACAATTAACATTGTTTTTTTTTTAAAAAAACTTCTCAGATGTTATTGAACTACAACCTTCCATAATACTGACATAGTTTAATCCGTGCTTTAATTTAGCAATTGCGTTCACATAAGATGCTGCCCCAGGCTAAAGACAAAACAGCTATACATTGTTTTATCTGTTTTTCCCTAATATACTTTGTGAATTTACAAAAAAATGGGCCAATTTAGTAATAAAATGAAGCATCTTCTGCAAATAACAGTTACTACAGGTAGATTCTGTTGTTCCCCAAAGTAAATCTGTAAACTCACAGCAAATTCCTAGGACAAAATGTCAGAGCTTTAAGACAAGATAAGAAGTAAAAGATTTGTCCTACTCACCTACACACTCTTTGCCATCTCCCCAGTATCCAGCAGTGCACTCACAAAGGTAATCCAGACCAAGCCCTGGTTGGCATCGTGCCATTGTGTCACAAATGTGAGTGCCATCATAGCATGGGTTCACTGTAGTTGGCCCAGAACTATCTAAAACAGCAAGAAAATCAGTGAAAAGAGATCATTTGTATCTATATTCTGTCTTTCTCCTAAAGAACAACAACAATAATAATAATCTTTATTGTCATTGTACATATATACAATGAAGTTGATTTAGCCTCTACTGGTGCAATCCATAACAAAATACAAAACAACATGGATAATATAGAAAATGGTTCTTATACAAGTAATTACAGAGAAACCAGTCATATGTTTCCATGGATGCATGGAGTGTTTTTAGTTGTATTTAGGATTTCTGACAGCCCATGGGTAAAAGCTGTTTTTAAACCTGTTTGTCTGGCTGGCTATACTTCTGTGTCTTCTGCCCAATGGTAAAAGTGAGAAAAGACACTGACCAGGATGTGAAGCGTCCCTAAGTGTCTTCCTTACTCTGCTGAAACAACAAGACCTGGAGATGTCAGGTGTTAGGGGACAACCAATGGTTTCTTGTGTCAAATTAATCACTCTCTGTAGTGCCTTCCTTTCCGCAGCCATTGAACCTTACATATCATATTGTTATACGGTATGTAGTATACTGTCAGGGTTCCAAATAGCATCCAAAATAAATCAGAGTCCAAGGCAAAGTATTGCTCAAAGTTCTATTTATTAAGAGAGCCATGTTGGCACACCTGGGAAAACCTGAATGTGAAAGCTTCCTGGATTTTCCCCACCTAGGTGAAAGTTCAAGATCTTCCCCCACACCCACAAGTCCATCACATGGTCCAATCTCCCACTGCCATGCTGGCAGTTCCACCCATCCAGTTCCGATCAGGTGCAGAGGTGCAGAGACAAAGGATGACCTTGGCTTTCCAGAAAGAATTTTGTTATGGCTGCATAGTATGCAACTCCATACAAACCCCCCACTCCCATTTTCCCACAATAGAAAATGCATAGCAGAATAATAGAAACTGTGGCAGGCAAAAGAGTCAAAAGAAAAAATGGCTGCAGGCCTGACAGGTACTTTCTATCGTGGACAGATAGAAAGAAGTCATCAGCTGTTGTTCCATCTGATTTTCCGCAGGACTCTAAGGAAATGAAGTCTCTGTTGAGCCTTACTAACCACTCAGGATGTGTTGTTTTTACAGGTGAGATCTTGACTAATAAGCACCCCCAAGAATTTAAAATAGGAAACCCCTCCACACAGCCCCCCTCGATATACAGTGGGGCAGGTTCCTCTCTACCTACTTCAGAAAGCCTCTGTTGAGTTTTCACAACTTCCTTGTGCAAAACAAAAACATGAGGAGAAAATATATTTCTCTTTGAAGAAGCTTCTGAGTGTCCTCCTGCACTAAGGAGGCTATTTTAAAACTAAATTTCCATGGGTGCAGCTTCCTCTATCTATGAAGCCATCACACCTTCTGTGAAAGAGCAATCATTCTGATCATTATCAAGAGCGCAGCCCAATCCAGATATTCCCACAACTACATTTCCCAGAATTCTAGATACCATCTTTGCTTGAAATTATAGTGTTTTCTCAACCTGGAGAACATCATGTTGTGGAAGACTGTCCTACGTGATGTTTCTAGCAATGGATCCATCTGAAGAGAGCAATCATTTGCCCAGTTAGGTGTCTGAACTGCAGAGCTCCTGGCTGCAAAGAACCAAATATTTTTTTCCTCCATAAAGAAACCAAACTCAAAATGCCAAAAAAAAAGCACTCCCAGAAATTTACCATGTTAAAGGGAAGCACCCCAGTTACAGCTTCTAATCTTCTTTGTGCAGGATGTGTTGTCTGCTACAGTTTGGCTGCGGTTCTGGTTACAGTTTGGGTACCCATATTTCCAGTACAATTTATTTCCTCAGTGAAAATTAGCCAGAACGTTAGACTAAAATAAAGGAACTGGAGCATGTTTCACTGCCTATCATTTTTTGAGATAGAAATCCCCGAAGGCAGGAGGTCATTAATGTTTGGAACATATTAGGGATGGCAGGTGATTGGGAGCTCAATTTTCTCAGGGGAGATAGGCCAGTTATGTCAAATGATACAGAGTTATTTAGCTGTATATCTATGAAAGATAAGCTGTGCTAACCCTCTATGTATGCAAAAAAATGACTTTTAAAAAGGATAAAAGGGATCTACCTCCCTAATAGAGGACTACTGATTATCATGACTTCATCCTAATATGCAAAATTCTTTTATATCTGGAATGGAATGGAATAGAATAGAATAGAATAGAATAGAATAGAATAGAATAGAATAGAATAGAATATTTGGCCAAGTGTGATTAGACACACAAGGAATTTGTCTCTGGTGCAAAAGGTCTCAGAGTACATGCAAACCAACAGACCAATAATTATAGTAGTAATCATACCAATAAGAGAGTTTCATTATTTGCAGTTATTGGCCTGTCTGTTGGAGGATGATGGGAAATGTAGTGCAACTTCTTAAGGGGTATTAACTTGAGGAAGAAAATCTAAATGTCAGACTTTCCAATTCAAACCTGGCAGTTGTTTGCTAGACATCTCAGCTTTTGCACCAGAGGCAATTTTTGTGTGTCTAATTACGCTTTGTCAAATTATTCTATTCTATTCTATTCTATCCCATCCCATCCCAGTATTGCCTTCAAACACATCTGAAGGGGGTTTAAATGTTATGATAGCAACCAATAATTATTCTGCTCTCTTCCATAAATTTGTGGAATTTACTCATAGTTTCCTATTGCTTTCAAGTGGACTAAGTTTTCTCTATATACCGTCTCCAGGATTTACAGCTGGATAAACACTCATCCTTCAACTATGACTGTTTCCCTTTTTTTAACCTTAAATTTGGATTCTTAATCCTGAAATCTGGAACTCATTTACATACTTAAGAGTGGGAGCGGAAGACAACAAACTGTGCTTCTTGTTGTTAGGGAAGCCATGGACCGACCCCTCATCTTGGAAGGAGGCACTCTAAGTTTGCAGCCCACACGCTCTGAAATCTCTTTATCATTATCAGACAGGAAGTCTGGCTAATCCTCAATGATTGCTTCAGGAAGCATAGCTTCACAAACTCAGGGAAGGGTGAAGGGGTGAAAAAAGCAGCAGAGAAGTTAAAAGGCATCTCAGTTTCCATCCCCTTCCACACACACACACACACACACACACACAAATTATCCCCTTAACTGAAGGACCATGAAAATGATGTTTGGAGAGTGATACAAAACAACTTGCATGCCAGTAGTTCTCTTACGATCACCATTGAGCCCAAAATTTTTGTTGCTAGGTGAGACATTTGTTAAGTGAGTCTTGCTCCATTTTACGTCCTTTCTTGCCAATGTTGTTAAGTGAATCACTGTAGTTGTTAAGTTAGTAACATGGTTGTTAAGCGAATCTGGCTTCCCCATTTTACAGAGTCCCTCGACTTACAACAGTTCATTAGGTGAGTGTTTAAAGTTACAATGGCACTGAAAAAAGTGACTTATGACCATTTTTCACACTTACAACCATTGTCAAGCCCTCATGGCCACATGGTCTTTGCTTGCCTGAAGGTCGCAAAAGATGATCATATGAACCCTGAACACTACAACCATCGTAATTGTAAGCCAGTTGTCAAGCATCCAAATTCTGACCATGTCACCATAAGGATTCCACAATGGTTGTAAGTGTGAAAAATGGTCATAAATCACTTTTTTCAGTGCCATTGTAACTTTAAACACTCACAAAATGAATAAATAAATGAATAAATAAATACAGGACGCGGTGGCTCAGTGACTAAGATGCTGAGATTGTCGATCAGAAGGTCGGCCGTTCAGCTGTTCAAATGCCTAGCGCAGTATAACGGAGTGAGCTCCCGTTACTTGTCCCAGCTTCTGCCAACCTAGCAGTTCAAAAGCATGTAAAAATGCAAGTAGAAAAAATAGGAACCACTTTTGGTGAGAAGATAACAGTGTTCCGTGTACCTTTGGTATTTAGTCATGCTGTCTACACCAGTGTTTTTCAACATTTTTGGTGCAAAGGCACATTTTTTCATGAAAAAAATCATGAGGCACACCACCATTAGAAAATGTTAAAAAAATACTGCCCCACTTCGGTGCTTGGAACACCGAAGGAGATGCGCCGCTGGTAACACTTACCAAGTTGACTGCGCGCGTTCTCCTCGCTGCTCCGGTCCTCCGCGATTGTTGCTATGGGCGCACGCATGGGACGTCAGTGACGTCCCTGCCTGCGCTACCTCCCAGCGGTCCCCGTGTTTTTAAAGTAAACGCAGGGCCGCAGGGACTTAATAGAGGCATCCCTGTGTCCCGAAAGCAACTTTCAGGACACAGAGATGTCCCGAGGCAAAAACACCCGGCGGGTGTTTTTCCCATGGCACACCTTACACTATGTCACGGCACACTAGTGTGCCGCGGCACAGTGGTTGAAAAACACTGGCCTACACGACCATGGAGATGTCTTTGGACAGCTCTGTCTCTTCGGCTTTGAAATTGAGATGAGCACCACCCCCTAGAGTTGGGAATGACTAGCACATATGTGCGAGGGGAACCTTTCCCTTTAAATGAACTGCTGTAAGTTGAGATACTCCCTGTACTCTGAAGAAGCTTTTATTTTATTTTTTAAAAAACCCTCAAACTCACAATATGTTGACTGGCATTTCCATCTGCAAGTCTGTTTTTGAGGACATGTGACTTTTTCCTTCTATGTTGGAAAAGCAATTCTGGCTCCTCCTTAAAGCTCAGTGTTTAGGAGAATCTGGCCGTAATGTCCATTACACCTTTGAAAGCAGAAATAAATGTTCCTTGCATTTCAAAGCAAATGGTTACTTCATCCTGGAAAATATTCAATGCAGATACGCAGATTCTGCTTAGCCATTTATTGTAGGCACTAGTACATTATCATCTTAGAGACTGGCAGCCAACACTTCCAAGGAATTTAAATGAGTGGAGAGAATGAAGCTGAAATGCAAAACTGCTCAAAAATCTCTCTCATCCCAATTCAAACTCACCTCCCAAGGGTCCAATTTGGTTGGTAATGGCATACCGAAGGATCCTTTCCTCCTCATTGTACAAAGCAAAGATCCTGTCCACCGTCAGCTGCTGGGTAGTTCGAAGAAACCTGAGATGGCGTGCATGTGGACATTTTTGGTAGGTTATATTCTGGTGCAGCTGGTAGGAGAAGCTTTGGTTGACGTTTCCAGAAATTAGGAAATATTCTCGATAAGAAGTGGATGTCACAACTATAAAAGTTTTTTTTAAAAAACAAAAAACAAAAGTGTCAGACTTGGTTAGAAGAAAGGTTCTCAAACTTCCTTGCTTCACAGAGCTCTTCAGGTTGTGAAGGCATGATGCTGCAAAACCCAACTTTAGAATAGAATAACAGAGTTGGAAGGGACCTGGGAGGTTTTCTAGTCCAACCCCCTGCTTAGGCAGAAAATCCTACACCACTTCAGACAAGTGGTTATCCAATCTCTTCTTAAAAACGTCTAGTGTATGAGCCACGGTGGCGCAGTGGTTAGAGTGCAGTACTGCAGGGTACTTCTCCCTGCAATTTGGCAGTTCAAATCTCATCAGGCTTAAGGTTGACTCAGCCTTCCGTTCTTCTGAGGTGGGTAAAATGAGGACCCAAGTTGTTGGGGGCAATCTGCCAACTCTGTAAACCACTTAGAGAGGGCTGTAAAACACTGTAAAGCAGTATATAAGTCTAAGTGGTATTGCTATTCACAACTTCTGGAGGCAAGTTGTTCCACTGATTAATTGTTCTAACTGTCAGGAAACTTCTCCTCAGTTCTAAGTTGCTTCTCTCCTTGATTAGTTTCCATCCATTGTTTCTTGTCCTACCCTCAGGTGCTTTGGAGAATAGCTTGACTCCCTCTTCTTTGTGGCAGCCCTGAAATATTGGAACACTGCTATCATGTCTCCCCTAGTCCTTTTTTTCATCAGACTAGAATAGAGATACCCTGTTCCAGCAACCATTCTTTATATGTTTTATCCTCCAGTCCCCTAATCATCTTTGATGCTCTTCTCTGCACTCTTTCTAGAGTCTCCACATCTTTTCTACATTGTGGCGACCAAAACTGAATGCAGTATATTCCCTGTGGCCTTACCAAGGCCTTATAAAGTGGTATTAACACTTCACGTGATCTTGATTCTATCCCTCTGTTTATGCAGCCTAGAACTTTGCCAATGGATATCACAAAAATGTAAAATACCTCATGGTGCCCCTGTTTGTTGCATTGCCCTAAGGTGTACATCAGTGGTAGTCAACCTGGTCCCTACCGCTCACTAGTTGGCGTTCCAGCTTTCATGGTGGGCGGTAGGGGTTTGTTGTAACTCTGCTTTATACATTTTATAAAGTAAAGTTACTTCTCTACTGTATAAATCACCATTACTGTGGAACCGGTGGGTGGTTAGAAAATTTTACTATTAACAGAGATACAAAAGTGGGTGGTAGGTATAAAAAGGTTGACTATCCCTGGTGTCCATTATACAGTCCAGGCACTGCAATGTTACAAGATCAAGGTAGTTTTTAAAAATGTGCATTAACTGATGCAATCACACAGCAGTGTATCTGTCAGCATGAAAAAAATGGGGACACTTAGAATGAACTTACAGAACTAATGCCAATTCTTATCCTTTAAAAAGAAAATCATTCATGCTATTTATTTATAGAAATGCAACTTAACAAAAAAAATGAAATAACAGTTTGCTACATAGCAGCTAATTTGCTTGATGGATGATGGAACTTTCATCATTTCAAATGTCCAGTTTAGAAAAGGGGAACTTTATTTATATCCTGTCTTTATTATTTTTATAAATAACACAAGACAGTGAACATACCCTAACTCCTCCCTCCTCCTATTTGAACTCTTCTAAATGTTAACTAGAGCTTTGAATATGTCAACCAACTTTCATGTCATAGGATTCTTGTCTAAAAAAAAAATCTACCGTAATTGCAAGATTGTGAAGGCAGGTGGAGTTTGACAGCATGGCAAAGGACAAATGATTATTATACAGCAATCACTCGTACCTGAATCCAAGTAATGGTATATCTCCTTATAAGGTGCTATGTGGACTGTAAAATTCTCAGGAATATAAGGCACTCGCCCTTGAATTTCAGTCCTAACACTGAGGTAATTTTCTGCATCCAGACCATCGGCTGTTTGCTGGATGAAAACTCTTTCTTCTCCTGGATAGAACGTAGCTTCCAGATTATGAGTGAATTTAGCCCCTGGGGAAGAGCGTTAAGGGAGAAAAACAATAAACACAATAAGCCCATCATGAGCAGACAATTTTATGGCCCTGAAATACAGCATCAGCTAAAGTACAGCAGGGCCGGAGCCAGAAGAATGTGCTTCTAGTCTTTATAAGAATGACTGGAAGAAAATACTTCACAGTTCATTCCATCTTCCTATAATGAGCTGACATGAATAAGGAAGAAAACTAGGGAAATGTGTATAAACATAGATAGAGGAAGTCCTCCATTTATGACCAAAATTGAGCCCAAACTTACGTTGCCCTATTTTACCTTTCTTGCCACAGTTGTTAAGTGAATAACATGCAGCTGTTAATTTAGTAACACAGTTATTAAGTGAATCTGGCTTCCCTATTAACTTTGCTCATCAGAAGGTTGCAAAAGGTGATCACCCGTCTCTGGGACAGGGCCACTATCACAAATATGAGCCAGTTGCCAAGTGTCCAGATTTGATTGTGTGACCATAGGGATGCTGCAAAGGTGGTAAGTGTGAACGACAGTCATAAGTCGCTTTTTCCCTGCAATTGTAGCTTCGAACAGTCACTAAACATATGGTTGTAAGTCAAGGATTACTTAGAGTTAGAGTTTAGTTTATTGATTAGCTCATAGGCCAGTGGTGGCTAACCATGGAGTGCCAAAGCAGGAGCCCTGAAACTCGGAAGAGAGCAGCTGGCCAGTGCACATATGCACTGTCACTAGCTGCACTTCTGGGTTCCGTCGCACGCATGCATGAAGACCAGCTGCCTGGTGCACATGTGCGCGATGGAACCCAGGCGAGCATGGTTGGCCGTGCGCAAATGTGCACCAGATCAGCTGGCTGGCGTGCGTGCGCGATAGAATCCGGAATTGCAGCTGGCGACGGCACGCGTGCCCACAGAGAGGGCTCTGTGTGTCACCTCTGGCACATGTGCCATAGGTTCGCCATCACAGCCATGGGCCATATCAAAGTGTAGAGTTCCAAACACAAATTATTATTAAAATCTGATAAAAACAATTTAAAATGAGATTGGAATAAAATACGAGAACTACCTGTACATTTATGGCTTTCCTTGGGCACAAATTTGTTTGCATGGAAACCATATTCACACAGATGGGATTAGCCCGCCCCAATTGTGTCAGCAGAAGAGGCATGCTGTGGATTCATTCAGCTGAGGAATTTCAGCTAGAGTCCAGAAGAAGATTCTTTTATGCCATAGCTCCCACCCTCTGGAACATCTTGTCAGATCTGCTCCCACCCTTCTGGCTTTCCAAAAGGCCTTGAAGAAATGTCTATGCCAAATTAGCCCAGGACCCTAATGGGGGTGCAGCATGTTGGAGGTCTCTAAGCGAGTGGAGAACATTCTTCTCCGTGCACACTTTGCATCCTCCCATTCCATCCTGCTTAGTTTTATTTTAATTGAATGTTTAAATTTAAGATCTTTATTTATTTTTTAAATTTGTATTCTGCATTTTATCCAATGTCTGTAAACCACCTAGAGTCACCCCTAGCATGGTGGGCAACTTATAAGATAGATAGATAGATAGATGATAGATAGATAGATAGATAGATAGATAGATAGATAGATAGATAGATAGATAGATAGATAGATAGATAGATAGATACCATATTTTTCAGAGTATAAGATGCACCAGAATATAAGACGAACCAAGATTTTGAAGAGGCAAATGTTTTTAAAAAAGTTTTTGCCCTCTTCAGTCCTCCCAAAAATGACCTGTTTTTTGTCCAAAAAAAGACCATGCATAGCCTTTAAGAGGCTTGTAGAGTGCTCCTGGGGGGCTGGGGGGGGAAAGGGCCAGTTTTTCGGTCATTTTTGCCCTCCCCAGCCCCCAGGAGCACTCTGGAAGCCTCCTAAAGGCTATGCATGGCCATTTTTGCAAAGGGGACAGGGTTTGGGGAGTCCAAAAATGCTGTATTCAGTGTATAAGATGCACCCAGATTTTCACCCTCTTTTTTGAGGGAAAAGAGTGTGTCTTATACTCTGAAAAATACGGTAGATGATAGATAGGTAGGTAGGTAAGTAAACAAATAAACAAATAGGTTTATCTGTTTGGCTGAGGGGTCGTGTTTTACTCACCAGTGATACTGAAGCCATTTTCGTAGCCAGGTTTCTCCAGAGCAAAAAGCCAGCCAAACAGGCCCCCGATGGGTGCCAATGGCATCAGGGACGAGGCAGCTGGCTGAGGCACATGGCTGATAGCCGTGTATGCTCTTCCATCGTTGCCAACAATGTAAGCGTGTAGGTCTACTTCACTAAAACGTACCGGTATTTGTCCTACCAGGAGGTTTCCACTCACTTTGCCATTTAGACGATGAGCAGCTCCTAAGAAGCAAATGCATCATCAGCCAGCTAAGGACCAGAAGTTCCCAGAGACTACCATCATGAAAGATTTTACACAAGGAGATCTCTTTCATGAGTTGATATCTATAGGACGGTGGAAGAAGAAGATTTAAAATTCCTAACTGGAAGATCTTCCATAGAAGGGTTCCCAAAACGTGCTAAACTCTTCAACCTAAGTCAATAAAACACATACCGTGCTAGGCCCAAATAAATGAACCGGATTATGGCTTCATACCATAACCTGATTCACAGAACATTTTAAAACAATAGCTGTCTTCCAATAATACACTGATCCCCCAACTACCAATCCCGTTTTAGTTTAGTTTTATTCATTGCACAGGTTCCCTCCAGATGTTTTCTTTAGGAGCTGGCCTGAAGCACAGAAAAGCAGGGGGAATCACTTCAGAGAAGATTGTACAATGAAATACAGGACATTTGCACATTTCCTTGGCTTATCTGAAAGGGCACGAACACCATTTTCCAATTAGAACTTCACCAAAACCTCTTATCTTGTGTAAGAAATTGAAGGGGGGGAACCCCATATTGTTTGTCTGCGCAACACTGCACCTAAGCTTCAAAACAAACTTAAAATCACTTATTTGAGCTCTATAAGTCAGAGAATGTGCTTTATTTTTTTTTCTTTCTATACTAAAGAACCTGAGACCTGCTGGGTCATCATTTCAGAGATATTTCTTTACCTAACAGGGAAACAAAATAACCAAGGGCAAAAAAGCAGTGGGAACTGCTTCATGCTGCTTCTGGCTTCATGCTGAGTTGATTGCAGGCAATCACTCTCAGGCAGCTGATGGTGAGGCCACTCTATGCAGCTTCCAGAGGGATAGGACGAGACCCATCCTCTTGATTCTCAGTAAGTGAAGGGAGGTGTCAGTAACTGAAGGGGGGGTGTCTACCAGGCCTCTAGTACAGGAGTCTCCAACTTTGGCAACTTTAAGCCTGGAGGACTTCAACTCCCAGAATTCTGGGACTTGAAGTCCGCCAGGCTTAAAGTTGCCAAGGTTAGAGACCCCTGCGCTAGAAGACTAGGGAAGGATTGGCCTACGGAACCTCTGGGCGACAGGGTGGCAGGGCAGTATCCCTGAAGCATCCACACGTTTGACAAATTTCAATCCGACGAAAATCATGGGATCTGATTTTGGATGCATTTTGTAAGTTAGCCCACATGAGGTACCTTGGTTCAAAAATTTCATGCCCTATAATGCACTGTTTTGCCCAGTGAAAAGTTACAAATAGAAGAGTTTTAGTAGTAGATGGCAGAATTATTCATACTGCGGTTGCATACATCTGCCCAAGGAAATACAGAGCTGGTACAGAGACATCTCAGTGACATCCCTGACACATTTCAGTGGCATCTAGAAATGTAAATGGACATACCTTCTGGCAAGCAGTGCTTGCCATTCCCATAGAACTTGGACTGACAGTGGCAGCAGAAGCCAGTGCTATAATCGGTGCAGAATGCATTTTGGGAACACTGGCTATGGTGATCCTCACACGTTTCCACATTGGCAGTGCTGTATGTGAATACTAAAGGAAAAACATATGGTTACAAGGGAACAAGGCATTCTTTTTTTGATCCAGTCCCACCAATGGTTTGGAAGGACTCCCAGATTCCCAGCCAGCCTTCTTAGGTTCCACAAGGATGCGCTTCCACAGCATCCTGGCCTACCACACACCAGTCAATATTTGTCTCGCAATGTGGGTGAGCAACATTCTCAGTGGGCACACTTACATGGGCGAGGCCAACATTTTCCATGTTTCCTTCGCAACACACACCCTTCTCTTTGGAGAGTTTTCCTTAAAGTTTTAAAACACATTTGAAAGTTGTTCTTTTTATTGATTCTGAGGAATAGCAGCTTTTCACTGTTTGAGGAGCTCATTGTGGCGAGAGGCTTCCATGACTTTTATGTTTTATGTTGTATACGTTTTACCTAATAAATTATGTATTGTTAGTAGATTTTATGTGGTCTAGTTTATTTACTCCTTTACTCCATACAGTCAGTCAGATGTTCTGGCTGGATTTGGCATTTTTATCAATCTATTAAATCCTTTCCAAGGCAGATGCAGGTGTTTGTTGATATTACAGATATGGTTGCAAGATAGTTTTTATTGTATTTAAGAAGCAATGGGTGGAAACTAATCAAGGAGAGAAGCATCCTAGAACTAAGGAGAAATTTCCCCATAGTTAGAACAATTAATCAGTGGAACAACCTGCCTCCAGAAGTTGTAAATGCGCCAACACTGGACATTTTTAAGAAGAGATTTATCTGAAATGGTATAGGGCAGCGGTCACCAACTGGTGGTCCATGGACCACTGGTGGTCCATGAGAAAATTTTGGTGGTCCGCAGAAAAATTATTAGCATTTTTTATATTGCACTAAACCAGGGTCCTCAAACTACGGTCCCTGGGGCAATACATGCAATGAACGTTTGTGTTGCTGCAGAGAGTCTACCCCTTCAGGGTCTTTTTGTAAGGGGCAGAGGGGGGCAGAAATTCTGACTTGGGGTCTACTGTTACGGGGCTTTGGCCGAAGGCTGGAGGGAAGTGCCGCTGGTGGCAAAGAGCAGGAGGGCCTTGTTCCAGTGGGACTGCATCATGGCCTGGAACCAGTGGTGGGATTCAAATAATTTAACAACCGGTTCTCTGCCCTAATGATTTCTTCTAAGAGCCACTTCACCAAACTGCTCAGAAAGTTAACAACCGGTTCTCCCGAAGTGGTGCGAACCGGCTGAATCCCATCACTGCCTGGAACTGGCTGACCATCTCAGCTCACTGAGCTTCCAGGAGCTGGTACCTGGCCTTACACTCCCGCAGGTCTTCCCTCTGCTTGGAAAGCCTATGCTCGTAGTCCTCAGTGAGGTGCTTCTGCTGAGCCTCCTTCTCAGTCAGTTTGAACTGAGGCAGCTGTTTTGGCAACTCTTTCTCATGGTGGCTGCTTAGCTCCAACAACTGCTTCCTGTTGGGGCCCTAAGGAGCCTGGGCAGGCAGGGGAGGAGTGGCTAGGAGGGGAGGTAAGTAAAAGCTGGTGAAGGGCCCCTTGACGTGAGTGACATTGAATTGGCCATGCCCATCCAGTCACATAATCACCTAGCCACGCCCACTCAGCTCGTCATTAGGCATATTATATTAGTGGTCCACAGAATTTAAAATTATGAATTTAGTGGTCCTTGAGGTCCGAAAGGTTGGTGTCGCCTGGTATAGGGTTTCCTGCATAAGCAGGGGTTTGGACTAGAAGACCTCCAAGATCCCTTCCAATTTTGTTAGTCTATTCTATTCTATTCTTATGGTCCGTCATACAGTAAGCCAGATGTTCAGATTGGATTTGGCATCTTTATCCATGTATCAAGTCTTTCCAAAGGATCTGGGATAGACAGAAGCTATTATTTGATGGTGTTAAAGGTGTTGTAGGATGTAAGCTGTTCCAAGTAAAGATGCCTTTTGAAATTGACCGATGGCTGTATTCAAAATTAAAGCCAAAACATTATGAGTTTATACTTTCTAATCTGCTTTTTGGCAACTCAGACTATAAATTTCATCTAGAAAATCTCCATCAAGACTGTGACCTATTATAGTTTATCCAGAATGAGAAGTACTGTACTTCTTGGCAAATATATTTTATTCTTTATAAAAGGTAAACCCTGAAATGTTCCTGAACATATTCTGTAATGTTTTGATATTAAAATAAATGTTTGAACTTAATTTGAAAAATAACTATTAAGCGAATGAACAACTGATGATACACTCCAGATACACTTGACTTTACTTCCTGTATCCCAAATCAGCTTAGGAATGATGTAAAATTTAGCCCAGCACTTCCCATCAATGAAATGGAAAAGGTAGAATAAGGTACTTTACCTAATCCATGCCATGCTTAAACTGAGCTGCTGTGTCTGTGTTTTGATAATTCATATTTCAATTCATATAAAACAAAGCCATAGATCAGTGGTTCTCAACCTGTGGGTCGGGACCCCTTTGGGGGTCAAATGACCTTTTCACAGGGGTCCTGTGAATGACCATTGGAAAACACATATTTTCGAAAAAAAATACGGAAAACATAAAAGAATTTTATCGTTGGGGGTCACCACAACATGAGGAACTGTATTAAAGGGTCATGGCATTAGGAAGGTTGAGACCCACTGCTATAGATGTTGCTAACTGGAATACACATTAAAAACATATCTTGCCCATATTTAAAGAGATGGCAGCTCTTTCTGAACACCATGTAAAGTCTTATTCATTTCTACCCAGTTCATCCTGGATATTTGAGAAGAACCTTCTCCCTTAGAAGCCTGTCAAACCTTCTGAAGCCCACTTTAAGGGTCTTGCCCTTACGTGAAATTAAGCTCTTCTCAGTTGTGACACCTCTTATATAAAGCTGCTCTAGATGTAATTTTGATAAGTTTTTGCTACTAAGCAAAATAGCTAATTTTTCTTTTGTTGTTGGCTCTGCAGTCCTTCATGGACTTTTTTTTTGCCTCGCTTTAAAATTAATCTTAAACATATCAATACAAACATTTTATTCATTTATTTATATGACTTCAATCACTGGGTAATTCTATGTGGCTTATGCCACAGAGTTAAAAATACTGGAAAAATAACAGCTAACAACAAATAGTGGAGTCCAGAAAAGTAAATAGTACACATTGGTAAGGGACAACTCAAAGACCTATCCCACCAAAAACTACTACTTGGGAGAACATCCCTATCCCAGGACCTGCAAAATGAAGAGATCTTTGTGGAAACCCAACAGGATTAGCTTTCTAGCGTGTCAGGCCTACAGCTATCTTTCCTTTTGGATCTTTGGCCTGCCACACTTTCTATTATTATACTATGCCTTTTCTATTGTGGGAAAATGGGAGGGGGGATTGTACGGAGTTAGATGCCATGTAGCCAAAACAAAATTCCTTCTAGAAAGCCAAGGTCATCCTTTCTTTTTGCACCTCTGTACCTGACCAGAACTGTATGGGTGGAACTGCCAACATGGCAGTGGGAGATTGGACCATGTGATAGACTTGTGGGTATGGGGGCAAGATCTTGAACTTTCAACTGGGTGGGTGGGTGGGGAACTCCGATTTAATTTTGGATGCTATTTGGGACCCTGACATACAGATTACAGGGAACAAACCATTCCACGGGATAGGCATGGCTCTCAATCTCTACTAGGACCCAAAAAATGACAAGGCTTGAAAGCCAAGACCTGGAGCATGCCAACTTTTCCAGATGTTACCAGTCAGGCAGAAACAATATGAAAAAGATATTCTTGTGGATAACCAGGATTCAAACCATGAAAGGCTTTATATGGTAGATGACATCAGTCCTGTGAATTGTATCAGGCAGCCCATCAGTAACCCAATGCAGCTCACAGAGCAATGGTACCTATAAAATCTGTGCACCCTGAACCAGTAACTTCTAAGTGTTCTTCAAGAGTAACACCAAGTTCAGCATTACAATTATCTAAACGGGAGGTAATTAGGAGATGAATAGCTATCTACTAGACCCCTCACATCCTGGACATAAATTGCTTCAACCTCTACCCTCAAAAGGACACTATAGGGCTCTGCACACCAGAACTAGACACAAGGACAGTTTTGCCCCCCCCCCAAATGCCATCACTCTGCTAAACAACTAATTCCCACAATACTGCCAAACTATTTACTAAGACTGCATGACTATTCTTCTTCTCATCCTTCCTAGTACCTACCTCTTCCCACTTATGATTATAATCATGTTGCTTGTATCTTTACAATTTATATGGTTTTATTTGTTTCCTAGTATGATTTGATTACTTATTAGTAACCTATTCTATTCTATTCTATAAGAACCGCCTCCCAATCCAAGCAAAGACATAGTCAGCATACAAGATGGATCCCTACAAACAACTCACAGCTGCTCATTGAGCAGGAAGAGAGTGGTGAAAAGCAGGTCCTTGAAACTAAAGCCAGTTTAGGCTTTATAGGGTTAGGCTTTAAGCCTGTTCCCATCCCCACCCCTCAGCTACACCCTCACAGCATCTAAGCCCCAGGACAGGACAGCAACATTGTTTAACCCAAGACTGAAATGTAAAGCAGGGCATCATCTGATGTTATGCCAGCAAATGACCTTGCCCAGTGGCCTGTTGAAAAAACAGATTAACAGTTCATTACAGCTTGTGGCCCGGAACTATTGTTCATGGTGACCTAAAGGAAGTGTCAAAGCTGTTTTGAACCATGCAGAAATTTATTTTCTCCATGCTTCGGGGTTTCATTGGACTGAGAGTGATCTCCTTGGGGAGAATCTTTGCTAAATAGAAATCTGCACCATTCATAAATAATCCAACAGCAAAAAAGTGTGGCCTGCTAAATGCTTGGCACCCCCAATGCTCAGATTCAGCTGGCCTTAAAAGCTGGAGGCTCACTGAGATGTTTTTTTTTTTTTTTTTTTTAGTAAGCCACCATTTGAAAACTCCCATCATCTCCCATCAATCATCTGTAGTGTAAAGCCTAGGCAGGAATGTCAAACTGGCAGCCCGGATGTGTCACGTGCAGGTCACAACCACCCCAGCTCCGTGATGGGGAGAAAAATATCATACATCACATGACAGCAATGTGATGTCGCAAGTTTGACACCCATGGCCTAGAGCCGTGATGGTGAATCTATGGCACGTGTGCCAGAGGTGGAACGCAAAGCCCTCTCTGCTGGCATGCGTGCCGTCACCCCAGGTCAGATCTCCGTGGTGTTTCTTTTGTGAGCTTCTCTTTCCCTGCAAACGGTGAAACAGAAGCACACAAAAGAAAAAGACCTTACCTCTTGCCATGCTACCAGTGTGGGGAAGCCCAACCTCCCGCCGGCCAGCTGTCTTCAGGTCTCTGCTGCACATGCTTGCATATCTGTGTGTGTGCATGTTTGCATGCACATATTCATGTGTGTGCATGTTTGTGCATGCATACACACACTCACACATGTCTGCATGTACGCACATGTCTGCACATGTGCACATACACACACACGCCTTTCAATTTGGGCAGCAGTGGTGGGTTTCAAAAAATTTTAGAACCTCTTCTGTAGGGGTGGACTGCTTTGTGGGAGTGGCTTGCCGGCCATGTGACTGGATGGGAGTGGCTTGCCAGCCATGTGACCGGGTGGGAGTGCCTTGCCAGCCATGTGACTGGGTGGGCATGGCCAACTTGTAAAATGTGGTGAAACTCACTTAACAACGCTCTTGCTTAGCAACCAAAATGTTGGCTCAGAAACTCTGGCATTGAATTGTGCAAGTCTTAAAGCTGTCACATTACAAGACTCTTGCACCCCTAACCCTTTAGAAAAAAAAACCAGGAGTGTTCAAACTTGATAGCTTTAAGACTTGTGGACTTCAACTCCCAGAATTCCTCCTCTCGCTCTTCATCTTGATGATGTGCAGACGGGTGGGGGGAGAGAGCTGGAACTGGTTCTAAACAGCACGGTAGATTTGTGGAACCTCTTCTATAGAAGAGGTTAGAACTGGCAGGGACCCATCCCTGTTGGGCATGCACGTTTGGGCATTCAGTGTCTAAAAGGTTCCCCATCACTGTCCTAAAGGGTGAAGAAGGGAGTTAACTGCAGTACATCAGTGAACCGATTGCATATAGAGTCGTTTTGGCACAGTGGTTATAATGCAGTATTGCAGGCTAATTCTGTATTTCCACTGCCACGAGTTTGACCCTAATGGGCTCAAAGCTGACTCAGCCTTCCATCCTTCCATGGTCAGTAAAATGAAGATCCAGATTGTTGGAGGCAATAGGCTGACTCTGCAAACCACTTAGAGAGGGCTGTAAAAGCACTATGAAGTAGTTATATAGGTCTACGCTATATAGCAATAGTTATTGCTAAGTGCTATTGCTATATAGAGGATATTCATGCATTAAGTTTCGAATATAACTATTTGTGCTACAGCATTTCCCAGCTGCTGGGTGTCCTGTTTTATGATGCAAAGGGTTATAATCAACTTCCTCTCTCTAAATAAATAAATAATTTTCAACAGCCAACATGCTAAATATCATCAACTTGGCTTGTTCTATGTCCCCATGGGCTGCTACTCTTGTCAGCAATTAGGACAGTTTGTTCATTTGCATATTTGCCTGGTCTCCTAGATCACTTTAGTACATGACTGACTTGTATCCCTAATATACATTAACACTGTTAAAACCATAACCATAGTAAGAACAATAGTTATTTCAAATCATACTGTGCCAAGGAACAATGGCCTAGGACAGCGATAGTGAACCTATGGCACATGTGCCACAGGTGGCATGCAGAGCCACATTTGCTGGCACTCCAGCCATCAGCTCCAGCATGCAAGCGCATGCCCACCAACTGATTTTCAGCCTTCCAGAGGACCGGGGGAGACCATTTTCACCCCAGGCTTCAGGAAAGCCTCCGGAGCCTGCTGATGGCAAAAAACGGCCCCAATGGGCCAACCGGAAGTTTGGAAATGATTCATTTCCGGTTTCCAGAGGGCCTCTGGGGTGCCAAGGGATGCCATTTTTGCCCTCCCCAGACTTCAGGAAAGCCTCCGGAGCCTGGGGAGGGGTCGTGTCTGCATGCACAGGTGGGTGGGGAGGATTGAATTGGTGTGGGCATGCGTGTATGCGCAATAGTGCATGTGCACAAAATTGTGGCATGCCATAAGAAAAAGCCATCACTGGCCTAGAATACATAAGCCCTGAGAGATTTTGAAGATAACAGCCGCCACATAGAACTTCTTGCGGCACTAGCAGTAGTCCCAAACATAATTTAGAGTTCATGAGGACTAGGTTATTAGGAAGTCTTGTGAACTTACCATCTGGGTTGAAACTAATGTCCTCATTTATACCAATGACCTGTCTCCTGGGGCTGAAGGGAGGAGCGTGATCTGGGAAGCTTTCAAGGATAACTTCACCCTCTGGGTAGACAGGAAAGGGTTCTGGGTTTAAAGGGGAGCCTCTCTTATCTTCTTGAGGCGGTAGGGCACCGTCATTGCCAAGGCGTCTCAACAAGGTGGCAGTGACCGCCTCAATTGGGCTCTCATACACGGTAGATAAGGACAGAGTCCTTTCTTCAGAAGATGGTGCAGACGGTGCTTCCTCTACTGGGAATAAGGAGATAGAATCCAGGACAGAATAAGATGGAGGATGTCTAGATGCCGGGTAATGAAGTGCAGATTCCAGATCAAATTCCTCTTCAGCACCAGAAGGCCTTAGCTTGCTATGATCTTCTAATTCACCGTGGAGATTTGGTCCAGTGCTGGCTCCCATTTCAGGAGCCAGCTTTGTGGGGCTTACAGGCAAGTACTCAAAGTCATCTTCAGTCCCATCATAGAAGGGATCTGCATAATCAAGTGTTAAGTCAGGGTATTCAGACTCCGAAGCACTATGATAAACAGAGCTGCTCTCTGGGTTTCTTGGAGGGGGAGAAAGCTTCCCACCCACTCCAGCTGGGACCACGTTATCCAATGGGGAGGTGCTGCCAATGTGGAAGGCCCATAGACCTGGGATCCCTGCATTGCTGATCCTGCATGAAGACAGAATAAAAGTTAGATCCAGACATGGCATGAAGTAATATTAAATTTATTAAAATAAATAATACCAGCTTTCCTCGCCCATTAAAAAAAAGAGAGGATTGTTTGGATTACAAAGAATATAGTACTGGGGTTCTGTCTAATCGTTTTTTCCAGAGGTGGAAAGGGAGAGTTCCAAATATAGTCCTCTTCCTAGCAGGAAAAAAAAACATTATACTTTATGGATTGGCAATGCACACTGAAATAGAAAGGCAGCAGGCACACCAGAGGTGGATTGCTGCTGGTTCACTTTGATTCGGGTGAACTGGTCGTGGTATTTTGGCCTTGGTCTCCCAAACTGGCAGCAACCCAGGCTGGCCACGCCCCTAAACCAGTTCTTAAAAAAAGGATAAAGTTTACCCCTCAGTTATTTTTGTTAGGTATAATTACTGATTGTATAGTTGTAGAGATTAACCTGATTTTGCATTTAATAACCGCAGCTAGATTGTTGGTGGCGCAACACTGGAAGAAGGAAGACTTGCCTACTATTCAAGAATGGACATTGAAAGTAACAAACCTAGCAGAGATGGCTAAAATATCTGCATATCTCAAGGACCATTCAAACGAGAGATATAAACTGGAGTGGAGAAGATGGATTGACTATACTCAAAATAAATATGGGACTAAGAAATTTCAGATAGCTTATGACTAAAGAAACAAGGAATGATATAATTTGTTTAGAGCTAGCCTAGCAAGGAGGAGTTAAAGCTGAAATGAAAGATTATATTAACTTTTTTCAAGTTTATTTTACAATGTTTTTGTTAAAGATTTATATCCTGTATTGATTCTAGGAAGTCGGGGAGGGGGGGAAGGGTTGGGGGGGAGGGGGGAGGGAAGTAAATATTTGTAAAAGTTTTTTTTTCAAAATTTTCATTAAAAAAATAAGTAAATTAAACCAGTTCCCGACATCTTTTAAAATAATTTTTAAATGTTCTGCATATACAATTTATAGTCAACTGCGCACGTGCGTACAGCAAAGCGAGCTCAAAGTGAACCCGCAGCAACGCCGGTAGCAACCACCCCTGATGCACACAAACACAGACACAAATAACACACACAAAAAGCTTTCAGTCATTCACAGTAGGTTAAAGTATCTAGAACTGCACCCTCCCCCCAAAGAAAGAGTAACAAGGGATGGGTGCGCAAATATCAAAAGGATCTAAGAGAAGAAGTGTGAAGGAACCAAATCATGGATGACCTAGTCTTCCATCTTATTTGCCCCAGGGGTCACCCAAATGTTATTGGGCACTGGAATGGGAAAATCTGGTTTATTTCTCATTAAGGGAAACTGCTAACACAAATAAGGAACATCCTAATACACAAGGCTTCTATCTAATAAATTATGGTGCAAGCAGGAAGGGAAGTAAGGAACGAATAGGAAGACTGAGACAACCAAAACATCTCTTTATGCTTAGAAGTGAAGTTCTATCATATCGGTACAGTCCTGGAATGATAATCATGTGTATTTAATTTATTCATTCATTCATTTCAAAATTTAGAGCCGAGGTGGCGCAGTGGTTAAATGCAGCACTGCAGGCTACTTCAACTGACTGCAGTTCTGCAGTTCGGCTGTTCAAATCTCACCGGCTCAGGGTTGACTCAGCCTTCCAGCCTTCCGAGGTGGGTAAAATGAGGACCCGGATTGTTGTTGGGGGCAATATGCTGACTCTGTAAACCGCTTAGAGAGGGCTGAAAGCCCTATGAAGTGGTATATAAGTCTAACTGCTATTGCTAAATTTATAGATTCTCTACTTCCATAAAAATTTACTGCAGAGAAACAGACTTTTGAAGACGCCCCTGTTTAGAGAGGTCATGGTGTTGTCTCACATCATCCCCAAGCAAGAAAACTAATTTGTCCAAGAACTTTAGTTGATCCCTGTCCTCTTTACTTTCAGAAGAATGAGGCACAGCTCTTTAGATTCAGGTTAAATCAAATGGGGATTTGATTATTATTTTAATAATGTTTCTAAATGTGCAACTTTACATCTTTATTTGTTTAGGCATTAACTTTTGTTCTTTTTGATGACTTTGAACATCGATTTGCGGTTGAAGACAAGGTACATATCAATGAATGCGAGCAGCGATTAACAATGAAAAGGAATGTAATGGACATTTCTCCATCCACAGACCTGGATCATATTACTGAACTACAGTAGTAGCTGCAGGCCTCATTAAGGAGAAATATTGGCATGGGAGGCAACCATCTGATCTGGATTAGTCATGCAATCATATAGCACAGATGCAACTGGATTCCAAACTGTAGAGAGGAATCAACATGACTGTGTCCACTGAAGTTTATTAGAGCATAGACTAGTTGAAGACATTAAGTAGCGAAGAAGCAAAATATTTGCACTGGAGATGTGGAAAGAGAGAAATCACAGAAAGTTTAAAAAATCACCAGTCACCTAATTATCCAGGGAGAGGAGTGTTTGGGAAGGCAGGAAAGAGTTAAGGGAACATATGATATGGAGCCAAGGTCAGGAGAAATGTAACTAGAAATGTGGCCATTGCGGAAGGAAGAAATGTAGAGACACAAGGGCTGTTGGATTTCCGGTTCCACCACAAAACCGCGGAGGACAAAATCGCGCTCGACGAAAGTGCGCATTTGACGTCATCACAGCGTGACGAAAACATCGCGCTGTGATCGAAAAATGTAAAAATAAAGCGAAAACCTTACCCTAACCCCCCCCAAACCTAACCCTAAACCTAACCCTAAACCTAACCCTTAACCTAACCCTAAATCTAACCCTAAACGTAACCCTTAACCTAACGCTAAACCTAACGCTAACCCTTAACCTAACGCTAAACGTAACCCTAACGCTCTAAACCTAACCCTAACCCTTAACCTAACCCTTACCTTTATGTGAATCGGCTTGCTTTAATTTTAATTTTATTTCAATTTTTAATTTTTTTCGTCGCGCTGTGATGACGTCAAATGCGCGCTTTCGTCAAGCGCGATTTTGTCCTCCGCGGTTTTGACGGGTCACGGGATTTCCTACCCTTACTTGGGTTATGTAGATCTAATTAACTGCTAAAACATGGGTGGGTGGTATCAGCTAGAGAGACTGGCTTTGTATGTATTTGTAGTTGTTCCTTTTGTGCAAAAGTTGAACTAACATTTGTATCATAAAATAACTGGTTAAATATTTAGATGTGAGCTCCTAGCTTATCTAAACAAATAAAATATCCTTTGTAAAAGTTTATTTAGCAGTCGCTCATTTGCCATTATTTATGCAGATGCTTCTCAAGTCTGGCAGATCCAAGAGAGGGAACAGCTGGCTTTTGATAATGATAATTATATACGGCAGCTGTTCTTTTACAAGCTTGACTCCTTTGCAGTGGTCATGTTTCAGTGAAAAATCTAAACTTTCACACACACCCCTTTCTCTCCTCAAGCACTTTATTGCTAACTTAGGCTTATGAAGTTCGAACTGCTAGAAAATATGTATTTCTTAATAAGATATTACAGTAGATTGCTTTGATCTTACTTGTCCTTTTCCTATCTTAACACTTTCCAGATATAATGGATTATTCCTAGCCATGATTAGTGATATGGAGCTGGAAATGAGAGAGAATCCAACATTTCAGAAGGGCACACCTTCAGAAGACTTTTTATTTTTATCCAATAGACAGATAGATAGAAAACCCGATAGATGTTATCCATTTCTCAATCTTGGTAACTCTCAGATGCGTGAATTTCAACTCCCAGAATTCCCAGCCAGCATGACAACATACATGCATCCTGATGGTCACCATGGATGGTGTGTGTTTTTTTTAACTCAGAGACAGAAGCCTAGAGCAAACCTGTTGCAAGTGGACAAGCAAATGTGGACAAATTTGCTCCTTTCCAATTTTGCTTCTTCTAGACACAGTAATAACTAGTTCATTTGTCAATGAAAAATCTTTAGATACTGGATCTTTACTCCATATCAATGTTTTGGAAAACTTCTAATAATAATATCTCACCTGTGGATGATACCAAGGTATAGAAGATAATGAAAATTTACCAGGAAAGAAACAACTCTGTTTCTTTCTAGTAAAAGATTCACAATATGCAAAAAGTTTGAAAATGGTCATAGATGGTCAATTATCAGAGACAATCTATGATAATTTTGGTAATTTCCAGATATGCAGACTTCAAATCCCAAAAGTTCACAGTCAGCATGGCAATTAATGAGAACTGTGGAAATCCATACATTCTGGAAGTTCTCATAAGTTCTGGAAGCTGCCACAATTGGGAAACATTTCTAGCAGATTCTGCTAGGGATTTGGAATAGATAACTTCTATAAAGTTTCCAATTCCATGATAAAAAGAACCAGGATGCCAGACTACATGAGCTTTAAGTCTGATCTAGTAAAATTCTTTTTATGATCTTTAGTCTATAAATCTTTTCCAAGCCAGTTTGCTTGCTGAAAATCCCGTCTATAAAGGCAAAGGATTGCATGTGCACCAAATTTGCCTTTACTTTGGCTCTAAATCAAAAACATTCCTGTTTGCCCAGGGATTGTAAATATCACGCTGAATCTAAATAAATGTTGACCAGTTGATTGGTTCTGTTTGCTGGTTTCACAGTCGTTATGCCTTATATTATTTTCATTACTGCTATTAACCTGTATTTGTATAATTTTATGAATGTCCTGGAATCCCTTAGGGATGATGAGGACACAGTATATAAACATATAGAGTAAATAAAAATAGAGGAATGAAGCAGAAGATTCTAGGATTCATAACAGATGATTAAGCCATGGGTGTTACATGTTGAACACAGTTGGGCTCATGTTTACTCTCCATGAATCAAAAATGTACTGAAACTTTCCAATGGCGGCACACTGCAAATGGCAGAGTGTTTCTTAGGACAGGTTTACCTTCATATATAGTTAGCGTGTCAGAGCTACTTTTCCACAGCAGTAAATGTGGCAGGCCTGAAGATCCAAGGCCCAAGATGGCTTCCAGGCCTGACATAGCCACTACCACTGAACTGGTATAGTACTTAAGATGTTAGGCTGGCAGCAGAGATTCAATTTTTAGTCCACTCTCAGCCACGGAACCTCACTGGATGACTTTAAGCCAGACACACACTGACACTTCAATCCACTTCAAGACCGAGTGGCTGTTGTGTTTCCCTCCCAATAATTTGGTAAGCGTTCCACCACTCAGGCTGGGGGGGCCAAATTTTACACCCCTCAGACAGGGTTCGCAACTTGGGAGTCCTCCTGGACCCACAGCTGACCTTTGATCACCACCTGTCGGCTGTGACCAGGGGGGCATTCGCCCAGGTTCGCCTGGTGCGCCAGTTGCGGCCCTACCTGAATCGGGAGGCACTCACAACAGTCACTCGCGCCCTCGTGACCTCTAGGCTGGAATACTGCAACGTGCTCTACATGGGGCTGCCCTTGAAGAGCATCCGGCGACTTCAGCTAGTCCAGAATGCAGCCGCGAGAGTGATTGTGGGTGCACCTCGGTTCACCCACATAACACCTATCCTCCGCGAGCTGCGCTGGCTACCTGTTGATCTCCGTGTGCGCTTCAAGGTGCTTCTTACCACCTATAAAGCCCTTCATGGTAGTGGATCTGGGTACTTGGGAGACCGCCTCCTGCCGATTACCTCCTCGAGACCGATTAGATCTCATAGATTAGGCCTCCTCCGAGTGCCATCTGCCAGCCAGTGCCGGCTGGCTACTACGCGGAGGAGAGCCTTTTCAGTGGCAGCTCCGACCCTCTGGAACGATCTCCCCGTGGAGATTCGTACCCTCACCACCCTTCAGACCTTCCGCGCAGCCCTCAAGAACTGGCTATCCCACCAGGCCTGGGGGTAAAGATTTGATCCGCCCCCACCCGAATGTTGAATGAATGTTGTTTACTTTTTAATTATGTGTTATGTTATATGTTACTGTTTGTATCCCCCTCCCTATAAGTTGTGAGCCGCCCTGAGTCCCCTCAGGGAAAAGGGCGGCCTATAAATAAACTTATTCCTATTCCTATTCCACTCACAGGTTAAAGGGAAAAATATGAATAGGGAGTGCTATGCACACTGTCCTTATCACCTGAACAAAAGGCAAAATTTAAATCTAAAAAAACAAGCAAATAAATAAATCAAGGCTAAGGGGGCACAACATTTCAAATTGCAGATCTGAATGCTTCCCATCTAAAAAAAATACTATTGTTGGCAAAAGAAAAGAAAGGAAAGGTACCAGAGAAAATACTACTCTGTTGTAAGAGATGCGATGAGACACTGGTAAAAATGAGAGTAATTGGCAGGTGTCAAAAAATTGCCTTTGTAGCAGCACAACTCACTTTCTTATATGGGCATACAATATCAGTGCATGAATAAAAAGGACAAGTTCTGATCATCACGCTGCTGTGACTGTCATCTTGTTTTCATGCACACACACTCACCAACACCATGTAGATACCACTGGTCCACCAGCTCATAAAGACTGCATAAAAGTCAATAAAAGGGAGCAAAGTACAGCTGGACATCCAGGCTTCCTGTTTTATTTAGCTGTTCATTTCTGAAATCTATATCCCACTTTATTATTCAAAGCAATCCCAAAGTGGTATCAAATCATTTCAGGCAACTCTCTTCTCACTTGGCCTCAGCCATCAGGAAGACTGTGCAAGGAGCAACTCATTTACTTTCACTGTAGGAGGCAGAGGCCATTTTTACACACCACAATCTACTCCTGGGTTTCAGCCAAAGGAGAGAATTTTGCTCCATTTCCCCCAGAACCTTTCAGATCAAGACTGAGCTAAATGTTTCCTCTCCCATCTTGTTTCCTTTCACCATCCAAAACTTTAATGATATCAGTATATCCCCAAGTGGCAGACTATAGAAGCCATGGAGATGGCTTCAGAAAAGGCAACCAGAAGCTGTTAGAACAGCAGGTACAGAAGAAGCACATATTAAGCTGGGAGGCGGAGAGAGAATGTGAGAAAGAGATGGACATTTTCCTGACTCCTTAGGACAGGGCTGTCAAACTCGCGGCCCGCTGCCAGATCCATCACCAGGGTGGGCTGCTACGGGTTCGCCCGGGTTCGGGAAAACCCGTAGCTAACATTATGGCCAGTTCGGCGAACCTCCAAATCCCACACCTGGTTGGCCCTGCTCACCCCACTTCTCCTACCATGCCCTGCCCTGCCCCTCCCGGGAGTCTCCACATGGCCTGATTTGGATGCTAGGTAACTGCAGGGCCCATGCAGAGGTTCGGGGAGGGAGCCATTTTCTCCCTCCCAGAGGCCTGAGGAAAGCCTCCGGAGCCTCCAGGCAAAAATGGCCCCTCCACCACGATGGAGGCCGAGTAGGCCACGCCCACCATGGCCACGCCCACCCAGCAACCGGGCAGAGAACCCATTGTTGAAATTTTTGGAGCCCACCCCTGTGCATCATGCATTGGCCACACCCATGCCCGGTTTAGTGAAGGGGGGAAAGCCGCTATACATCACACAATGCTGCTGTGATGATGTGAGTTTGACACCCTTGCCTTAGGGTACAAGGGAGTGGGGGAGGAAAAATGTAGGCAGATTTGCGAGATCCTTTTACTAGAACCTATCTCAACAAAGGTAGAGTTTTAATGGAGCCTGTCTACCTTGTGGGACTGACACCAACAATGCTCAAATGGAAAGCCTCCCAGCAGCTACTTACTGATAGAGGTTTTTGACCGATTGTTCACTGCTGGTGATGCTGAGGTAAGGTCCTTCCCTCCGTTGGTAATCCCCTCTGCTGAAGCCAACTCGAGCGGGGAGCTCCAAGTGGACATTGTAAGACTCCTTGGGACGTGTTCCAAAGAACTGGAGCCCATCTTCAGGATAGAGGAAAAGGGCATAGGCGTCTGCTTCATTGTAGACTAAGACAGCCTGGAAGGTGTTACGCTGCAAGGAAGGCATAAAAAAAAGGAAAAAGAGGGGATAAAATTCTGACATCCTTAAGGCAGAACCATGGATAAATTAAACCTGGGTTAGCCCAAGAGGACAACATGTCCCAAGGGTTTTTTTTTTTTCAAAAGGCAACTGGACTTCGTTTGTCCTTGAAGATGTTTCACTTATTACCCAAGAAGCTTCTTTAATTCGGACTGAAGTAGAATAGCAGCTTCTTGGATGGGAAGCGAAAAACGAGGGAAAACAAAGGAAGTCCAATTGCCTTTTGAAAAACCACTTTTCAGACAACCATGACCTGGATGACTGAGAATCTCCATAGACAAGAGGACAAACATCATTAAGGGAGCAAGACGTAATTTTGTGGTTACAAGGAAACATCGAATTCAGATTTTTCTTTTCTCATCAACTCGCACCATGACCTACTCAAGAGAAATTATACTACCTCACTTCACAGGGCCATTTCAAAGATTTATGTGGAGGAAAGTTCATGCAGTCCTTTGAACTCTTGTTTTTCAAAACATTTTAATAATTCTGCTCTCTGCCCCCATTTTAATTAAGGAATTAACCCATTCCCTCTTTTTTTATCTGCAATTCTGTAATACGGTTTTTTTCCCCTTGCATTCTGCTTGTCCCTGGGAAGGCTAATATGAGCTACTGAAGTCACTCCTACACTTATCAATTAGTTCAATTTTCTAGGTTTGCACAACTCATTAAACTAATATGTCCTCTAGATGCAGCGGGACTACAGTTTCAAGTGTTTCCAGCTTGCATACTATACACCAGATTAAGAGAGGATATTATAAATGCTGAAAGTATTGAAAAGAAATACAATCGTTTGTTTTAAAAAAATAATAATTAAGAAGTAAGATCTCTGCAATTAATCATGAAGGAGATTTCCCTTCCACTTTTTTTCACCCAGATTTCAAGCCCTTACAAAGCTGCCTTGCCATCATTTATCTTTCTGTCCTCCTGCTTTATCTTCCTGACCTTCAGTACATTTCTTTTTTCCCAGCTACAAGGGAAAAATATTTTCCTCTTTTTCATAATCACCCACATGGGAACCAGAAGAGAGATTTTGATTTCAGGAAGAGTTTCCATCCAGGCCAAAAACAGGAGTGAAAGCTGCAATGCTTGATAACCAAAAAAGGGAGAAGACTTTCCGCATGTTTGCAGCATAAAAGTCACAGCCCAAATCCTCAGGTAGACACGGATTCGGTGACTGAATGAGGAGAAGCTAAACTTCAGGCTTTGCTCTGGTAACCATGGGCCTCACCATTGAGCCATGTCATTCCTAAATAAAGAGAAGCACTAAACAAGAACAACTAAACAATACTATGGACATGTGAAGAGCTTTATAAGGAACCACAGAACAGGTGAAATTTCTCAATGTATCTACCTATTGACTGCTACATCTTATCCAGACAGCCACGCAGGCCTTTATCTAATAGTATTGTAGGACATTAGCACCCAACCCTCTCCTAGGAAAATGAAATATTTTGGGAAATATTTTAAAAGGGCAGAATATTTCCCCTAAAATGGAGGCAGAAAGTCACACACCGCCCCCCCCCCCCTTTGTTAATGGGCCATTAAGGCCTAGGCCAGTCTATTCTACATAGCAAAGATCTACCTCCTTCAGGCAGAGCCATAGGAGGAATTGTCCAAAGCACCTTCATTACATCATCGTCAGTGGGGGTTTCAATTTATTTGACTACTGGTTCGCTCGTATGCATGCACAGAAGCATCTGGGCATGTGGGCAGAACCTCCTGCTGTCGCCACTATTTTCCACTACCAGTTCGCCCGATCCAGGGCGAACCAGCAAAAACCCACCTCTGATCATCATCCAGCAAGGCTCAACCAAGCCTGGGACACAGACAACCTACAAAGTTACCCCTGCATGGCCCCATGGGAGTCTGACAACCAATCAGAATACAAGCTCAAATTCAAAAGCCCAGAGAGGGCATAAAACCCAGGCACTCTCAGCATCTCTTCCCTTTTTGCCCAGGACCTCAAACCATGTGGTCCTGTTCACCATTAAAAACCATCTTTCCAAACAGCCTCCATGTTTCCCGTGTCTTTCTTCCCACTTGGAACTGAACCAGGGGTGGGTTCCTGCCAGTTCTAACCTCTTCTATAGAAGAGGTTCCACAAATCTACAGTGCCGTTTAGAACCGGTTCCAGCTCCCTCCCCCCTCCCGTCTGCACATCATCAAGATGAAGAGCGAGAGGAGGAATTCTGGGAGTTGAAGTCCACAAGTCTTAAAGCTGTCAAGTTTGAACACCCCTGGTTTTTTTTTCTAAAGAATGAGGGGTGCAAGGGTCTTGTAACTTGACAGCTTTAAGACTTCCGTGCTTCAAATGCCAAAGTTTCTGAGCCAACATTTTGGTTGCTAAGCAAGAGCGTTGTTAAGTGAGTTTCACCACATTTTACAAGTTGGCTACACCCACCCAGTCACATGGCTGACAAGCCACTCCCACCCGGTCACATGGCCGACAAGCCACTCCCACAAAGCAGGCCACACCTACAGAAGAGGGTCTAAAAAAATTTGAAACCCACCGCTGAACAGAACCCAGAATGACATTTCTTCCAACAGTATCTTATACGTTACAGAATAACTGCGTAACTCCTAATCTCCCCTAACAGCATGGTGAGGAATCTGGGCATTATAGTTCAGCATCCCTTGGGATTGTGGAACTTCTAACATCCCTGACAAGCAACTGTCAAGCTGCATTTAAAAATATACATCTGGAGACCTGGATGGCCCCCAAGAATACAGAAATTGGACATCCCTAATAAAATTAGAAAGCTTCTGGCCAAGATCTTTTTCGTTTTCTTCTCAAAACATTGCTTTATAAGTGCTAAGTAAATAAATAAAAAGGATAGTATCTCTTGACATATCCAGGGACATGAATCCAAGGGCTGAACACAGCCCAAATTAAGCATTGAAAATCTAGCATCATTTTTAGAAAAAAGCTTTCTGTTCATGAAGGAGCAGATGCTGAACTCCATAGCAACCTCAGCCATATACATTATTTTTAGTACCATTTTCTCTAACAGCTATTTCTCTCTTGCCTCAAGTAGTCATAATTTTAAGGCATAAAAACCTGTCCAGGAAATGACAGACCGATCAGCTTGACATCACTAGCTGGAAAAAGCTGGCGGGAATTGCTAACATTTTTGGAAGACAGACTCAAGATTCAGAAGGATCTTGACCAGGGGTGGGTTCCTGCCAGTTCTTCTATAGAAGAGGTTCCACAAATCTACAGTGCCGTTTAGAACCGGTTCCAGCTCCCTCCCCCCTCCCGTCTGCACATCATCAAGATGAAGAGCGAGAGGAGGAATTCTGGGAGTTGAAGTCCATAAGTCTTAAAGCTGTCAAGTTTGAACACCCCTGGGGTTTTTTTTCTAAAGGGCTAGGGGTGCAAGGGTCTTGTAACTTGACAGCTTTAAGACTTGCGTGCTTCAAATGCCAGAGTTTCTGAGCCAACATTTTGGTTGCTAAGCAAGAACGTTGTTAAGTGAGTTTCACCACATTTTACAAGTTGGCCACGCCCACCCAGTCACATGGCTGGCAAGGCACTCCCACCTGGTCACATGGCCAGCAAGCCACTCCCACCCAGTCACATGGCCGGCAAGCCACTCCCACAAAGCAGGCCACACCTACAGAAGAGGTTCTAAAATATTTTGAAACCCACCACTGATCTTGACAGACTTGAGCATCGGGACCTAGCCATCAAAATGCAGTTCAGTGGTGAAAAAAGTAAGGTCTTTAATAGCGCATATGTGTGTGCTCATATAGGCATGCATGAACACACACACCCACCCTCTCCCCCCCCATGCGTAATACCCACCTATCCCACCCTCCTGAAGCCTGGGAAGGGCAAAAACAGCCTCCCCTGGCCCCCCCAGAGGCCCTCCAGAAACCAGAAAGGGCCCATTTCCAAACTTCCTGTGGGCATAGTAGTCCCATTTTTCACCCTCCCTGTGCTTCAGAGGCTTTCCTGAAGCCTGGGGAGGGTGAAAACGGCCTCCTCCAGCCCTTTGGAGGCCTTTCGAAGGCTGAAAAACAGCTGGCTGGCATGCACATGCGCGCTGCAGCTGACCTACTATGTTTCCCCGAAACTACGACATGTCGTGATAATAAGGCCATGCCACATTTTTCTGGTGGGCAAAAATATAAGCCCTCCCCCGCAAATAAGACCCCTGGACAGAGCACTGCTCACCAACCTAGCAGTGTCCCGAAGGTGCCAAGCCGCGGGAACCGGGGGGGGGGAGCCAAAAGTGATCGCATTGCTTGGCGCCTTCGGGATACCACTAGGTTGTTGAGCACCTCTGTGCCCACTGAAGAGGGGGGTTGCCGGGCGGCTACTGAGCCGAGGTGGCGCAGTGGTTAAATGCAGCACTGCAGGCTACTTCAGCTGACTGCAGTTCAGCAGTTCGGCTGTTCAAATCCCACCAGGCTCAAGGTTGACTCAGCCTTCCATCCTTCCGAGGTGGGTAAAATGAGGACCCGGATTGTTGTTGGGGGCAATATGCTGACTCTGTAAACCGCTTAGAGAGGGCTGAAAGTCCTATGAAGCGGTATATAAGTCTAAGTCTAACTAACTAACTAACTAACTACTCTCTTGCGAGCGGGCTCCCAAAGAGCCGGGCACAGCCTCATGGGCGAATGGCAGCAGCACAACACAACAACCATGAAGCGACCACACGCACGAGCAGCCACCTGGCAAACCCCCTTTCCAACCGGGCACAGTGCCATTCACTGACCTAGGGGTATTTCCAAGCCGGGTGAGCGCCTGTTCACCGTCGCCCAGCTCCCGCAGCTTGGCGCCTTTAAAATGCCAGTGAATGGCGCTCTGCCTGGCTGGAGAGGGGGGTTGGACGAGCGGCTATGCCGCTCCTGCTCGTGCACCTCCCAGCCTCACGATACCCTGGCCCAACTCTCCCTGCAGAGCCAGGGCACCTCTGCTGCCACCGCCGCTGCCATCCTAGCATGGCTTTTTCGGCAGCTTCCAAACCGAGTCTTCCAGCAATGGTTGCTCTGGGCATACGCTCTATGGTTGTACGGTCTGCCAGCAGCTGGCTCACAACCATAGAGCAGGGTTTGAACTAGAAGACATCCAAGGTCCCCTCCAGCCCTATGATTCTAAGTAACTAGGAAAAGGCATTTGATTCATCTAACCTCCGGAACAATATGTGAGAATCTTTCCAAGCCTTATCACCATCAATGATGGCAACTAGAGATTGTCAGAACATACTGACATTCAGAGTATTGCGAACCATTAGCTCTATACTTCCAATGACAGAATTGAGATTATCCAATATTCAAGTTCAAAACCTTTGCATTGAAGGATATCTTCTAATCCTTAGCTCGCTCTTCTCAACCAGATGTTCTTCAGATTTCTTGAATTATTGTATAAGAGTTTTCCCATATGAAAGAATTCAGGAATGGAGACACTACCTAAAATTTATTACCATTTCTTTGCAAATTACCATGCCTGAGACTCCCAAAAGTCATACTGTATTCCCATTTCACAATACTGTTTGTAACTGAAGACAATGCCTCTCTTATATATATAAAAGGACACCAGTAATAAGATCATTCCCAGATTATACTTTAGAAATTGAGTGCCTAATGGAACATGGATTCCTGAAGCTTGTTTAGTTCCCAAGGTATGTTTAAAGCAGTTTTGGCATCCCATTGCCTGCCAGCTCAAGAATTCCTCCAGATCAGTTTTTCTTCAAACTTGGTAACTTTAAGATGTGTGGACATCAACTCCCAATGCTTGCTGAGGAATTCTGGGAGTTGAAGTCCACACATCTTAAAGTTGCCAAGTTTGCTCCAAATTATCTAATGGTCGTACCTCAACATCCTAGGACAGTGATGGGGAACATTTTAGGCACCGAGTGCCCAAACTGTGCGTGTGCATGCCCAACCTGAAAGGTACACATGCATGAGCATGTATGGATGTGTGCAGGCATACAGGGATGTGCACATACATGGATGTAGGCATGAGTGGGCATGCACAGCAGAGACTCGAAGATCAGCTGACCGGTGGGACGCGGGGCATTCCAACAGCAGCAGCGCGGCAAGAAGAAAGGTTCTGTTTTGTCATTTGCAGGGAAATAGAAGCTCACAAAAGAAACGCCACGAAGATCTGATCTGGGACGACGGCGTGCATGCCAGCAGAGAGGGCTCTGCGTGCCACCTCTGGCAGGCATGCCATAGGTTTGCCATCACAGTCCTAGGAAGTACTTGTCATCGTCCAACCAATTCTAGATCCATGTGCAAAAACCTATTGTGTACTTCAGCCCTAGCAGTGGAAACAATGTAAGAATCATCTCAGAAGACTAATGCCTGATGTATTTTCCTAGAGACGTGGCTGCCAAGGGAAGCAGATGTCTCCCATGTCCTCTGCTGGGAGGAGAATAGAGTAGAAGGAAACAGGCAGAGATACTGAATACAGCTTTATATGCGCCATATGGCTAATCTAGTCTGCATCTTATCTTGCCACCTCAAAAACACCTCCTTAAGAGTTAAAGCAAAGTTTAAAAGTTTCACCTCAACCCCACAATCCATGGCTGAATTGGCTTTTGGGCACAGAACCAAGACAAACTAGAGAAAACATCTGATACTTTTCATGGGCCAAAAATTATCTTGGACCAGTTCAGCTTCTGACCATGGTTTCCATCATCCTAAGTCAAAACTATTTTCCATGACACCTTGGAACCAAGGTTACGCTCTCCTGAAGTCTCCTTCCCCTTTCAATCTTCCAGGACAGGACTATGATGTAGCTAACCCCTAAACTGATAAGGAAACGTCTTCTACAGAGCAGCTCTTGGACATGTGGGGCTCAAGAGGTGGACTGCCAATATTTTTACTACTGGTTTGGGCGCAATCTCGCGCATGCACAGAAGAATCCAGGTGGGTGGGCAGAGCCTCCTGCTGCCGCTACTACCGGTTCAGCCGATCCGGGCTAAACTAGGAGCAACCCACCTCTGGTGGGGCTCAAACCCTGCATTTTCTCCATGCAAAGCACGTACGCAACCACTGAGGGTTGGCTTCTCTCAAAAAAGCACTGGCTAGAGCCGTAATGACAAATCTATGGCAAGCGTGCAACAGGTGGCACACAGAACCCTCTCTGCGGGCACGCCAGGCATCGCCCAGCCCAGCTCCATCGCACATGTGTGTGTGCCTCTGCTGGCCAGCTGGTATTCAGGTCTCTGCCACACATGCATTTGCCCTTCACCGATCTCTGTAGATCGGGGAAAGAATGGGAGGCAGGAATGGAGGAGAAAGGCTGGGCGCACTGGGGAGAAACTCCAGAGATCACAAGGGTCCCCCGCATGCCCCATTTTGGGCTTGAAAAGCCTCCTGCTGGAAGCTAAAACAGGGGACAGGGCCCATGCACCGGGGGGGGGAGAATGCGCAGGGAACGCAGGCACATGCCTGTTGGGGCACTCGCATTGCATTTTGGGGATTGGGGCACACACATGTGCATTCGTGGTGGTGCACACACACTTTGGGCACTCGGCACCAAAAAGGTTAACCATCACTAGGCTAGAGTTCTTTTAATGCTGGGGGTTTTTTTTCCCCTAACAGGAACGGGATATTGTAAAGTCATGGAAAGAAGTTTGTGGGCCTCTGCCATTTGCTCTCAGCAGTATCCAGAGATCAGGGAGGGGCTCTCATTTCAGAGATTCTGAGCATTTTCAGATGGCAAGCCTTCACCACTCCTGCCAGGGTTATAAAGGAGGGATTGTTGTCCAGTGGCACATAGGCAGACCTACGGAACTGCTGAGCTGTATAAACAGGGCTAATTTGGGTGAGTTTGGGAGGGAGAGATCTGGGAAGGAAAAACACCGGGGAGTTGGAAACCTGGGCAAATAAGGCAGGGAGGGGGAAGGAGAGAATTTGGCATGAAGGCACTAAGACCAAGCAGGACACGATTCGGAGCCTGATCTGCTGGAGAAGCTCTGCAGAATTCTCTTTTGCCAAGAATGAAAAGCACGTAGGAATCCTGCCAGAATCCTCTGTAGCTCTGGTGTGCAGTACTGCAGAGGAGACCTCCCCTCCCCTCCACCCCATGGGTGGATCGTGCCCTTAGCAAACAAATGGAGGGTGAAAGAACAAACAAGGGTCACAAGGCAACTAATAGCTTGCTGAGAGCTTTAAAGGGGAAAATTGACAGATAAAAGGATCCAGGGGCTTAAGGGTCAAAGGGCAAGAGCAAAGGTCAGTTGGATGCTGATTTACAAAGCCACTCTCAATGGACCTTTGAGAATGCGTGACAAAAAGGGGACACATTCTATCACTCCTTCTGGACTAGAGGAACAACACTATGAAGTTAAGGGGGGGCGAATGGGGACCACAATTTGCCACCATACCCTGCTAGAAAACATTATATTCCTGGTTACCAATTCCCCTCCTGCATCTTCTATTGCAGATGTGTCTTCTGGTAACTGCTCCCCTTCGTTCAACATACAAAGAGCCTCACGTTGGTCAGACCAAAGTATTTCTTGTTCCTGATTGCATTCTGGTTAATACCAGCCAGATTCAAGGGGAACCCACCAACAGGGCCCTAACTCAGAAGTTAAAATATAACCACCCTGATCAGAAGCTAGTGATAAACTCCAGGAATGTTTCTAACCCTCTTTTAAAAGAATGCACGTTGAAAAAATTCACTGAGATGCAGCAAAATGTTTTCTTTAACAGTCCATCTTCCACTATTCAGTTCTGCTGGATGGCCTGAGATTGGGCTAAAAATAAGCTTTTCCATAAGCCTACATTTACCGTAGATGCTTATCATGCATCATTGTTAATTCTCCTTCCAAACCAGAGGCACAGGCTACCATACCAGGATCACATGCAACCTTAAACCCTTTGTCCGTTGCACTGCAAAAATTCACTTTCCTGCCAATTTGAGATAGGAAACATAAAAACCATTAGAGCAGATCTAAAATGAACATACTGTTGAAAACAAGCTTTCCTGTATACATCCCCCCATTTCAAAAAAAAACTCTAAAAGGCAATTCCACACACAGAGAGAATGCAATTCACTTTTCTATCTCCCTTTGCTTCTCTAAGATCTGTTGAAAACAAACTGTTTTCCCATCATTGCTTTAAAAACTCAGAAATCCCAAAGTCTTTCCTCATGGACCGGCATTCATTTCATGGATCATTTTTTGCCCTTTGTTACGTCTTTTCTGTTTGGACTGCAACGGTCTGATTCAGTGGTAAGTTGCCATTTTTTTACTACCTGTTCGTTCATGCGTGCGAAGCTTTTGCATATGCCCAGAAGTGTCAGGGCAAGTGGGTGGAGCCCAGTGGTGGGTTTCAATTTTTTTTAGAATCTCTTCTGTAGGTGTGGCCTGCTTTGTGGGAGTGGCTTGCTGGCCATGTGACCAGGTGGGAGTGGCTTGCCAGCCATGTGACTGTGTGGGCATGGCCAACTTGTAAAATGTGGTGAAACTCACTTAATAACGCTCTTGCTTAGCAACCAAAATGTTGGCTCAGAAACTCTGGCATTTGAAGCACGCAAGTCTTAAAGCTGTCAAGTTACAAGACCCTTGCACCTCTAACCCTTTAGAAAAAAACCCTAGGGGTGTTCAAACTTAACAGCTTTAAGATTTGTGGACTTCAGCTCCCAGAATTCTTCCTCTCGCTCTTCATCTTGATGATGTGCGGACAGGCGGGGGGGGAGCTGGAACCAGTTCTAAATGGCAGTGTAGATTTGTGGAACCTCTTCTATAGAAGAGGTTAGAACTGGCAGGAACCCACCCCTGGTGGAGCCTCTTGCTGCCGCCATTACCGGTTCCCCCGATCCGGGCCGAACTGGGAACCCACCTCTGGTCTGATTGCACCACAGATAGAAGTGGGCTGCTGGGGGTTCACAGGGGTTCAGGAGAACCTCTAGCTAAGATTCTGTGCAGTTCAGAAAACCCCCAAATCCCACTCTTGGCTAGCCTCTCCCACCTCATCCCTCCCAGGAGTCCCCACATGGCCTGTTTTGGATGCAGGAAAGTGCAGGGTGCATGCAGAAGCCTAGGGAGAGTGAAAAATGGGCCTACCCATTCTGTTTCCATCCTCCAGAGGATCTCTGGAGTCTGGGGAGACCGTTTTCACCCTCCTGGAAGCCCGAGGGAAGCCGCTAGAGCCCAGGGAGAGCAAAAATGCCCTCCCCTGCCATGGTGCAGGAGGCCGACTAGACCACACCCACCATGGCCACGCCACCCAGCAACCGGGCAGAGAACCCCTTGCTGAAATTCCTGAGTCCACAGACCTATATAATGGCATTACATCATTATGACTACCATTTGTATTTATTTATTTGAGGTTTTTTTGTTACCTTAATTTTTTAAAATTTTTGCAAAATGTTACAATCCTGTCATTGTGAGCCAGTCAGTTGTTTGAGTTGGGTAACTATAGAATTGAATATAGCAATAGCAGTAGACTTATATACCGCTTCATAGGCCTTTCAGGCCTCTCTAAGCGGTTTACAGAGAGTCAGCATATTGCCCCCAACAATCTGGGTCCTCATTTTACCCACCTCGGAAGGATGGAAGGCTGAGTCAACCCTGAGCTGGTGAGATTTGAACCGCTGAACTGCTGATCTAGCAGTAGCCTGCAGTGCTGCATTTAACCACTGCGCCACCTTGGCTCTATGAATGAATGAATTAGTTAGTGAATGAAGGAAGAAATAATGAATGAATGAATGAATGAATGAATGAATGAATGAATGAATAACCCATTTTATTTCCAGCCCCTTTTAAAGTCCACTAATGTGATCACTGTGCTTCAATTGTGTTGATTGTGCACATTATCCTAACATTTATATTTACCTACTCAGCATTCTTTCTCTACATGCTTTACTAGCCAAAGTCCAAGCTTTCTTTCTGCTAGTGGTAAAGAAGCAATGATTGCAAGGTCACAGAAGGATTAGGCAGAAGACACTGCAGTTACTTAACACCATTTTCACCAGAGTTTGAAGATAACTTACACTTAAGTCTAAGAAGAAGGCCCACATTGTGTGTCCTCTCCTTAGACTTTGAAGGATGAAATGGGTTGAGAAAGATGTGAGCAAGCAAAGCTGCTTGTCAGGGATTATTCCCTTCTTCTGTATTCATAATTCGTCTCAGAGTCACTTCAAACACTCTCTGACAATGCAAACTTGAAGCTTCTACATCAACTACATAAGCATTTGAATGGCATCAGGGCTTCTGGGGCTTGAACCTTTACCAAGGCATCTCTTTTCAACACCAAATCTAAAACTGGAATATAGAAAATAAAAATAAAAATGAAGAGGATCCTAAGCAGGCGGAGAATGTCTATGGAGAGTCTCAGTTATCCAGGTCAGGGTTGTCCCAAAGATGTTTTTTTCAAGAGGCAACTGGACTTTCTGTTTTTTCTTTGGAGACGTTTCGCTTCTCATCCAAGAAGCTTTGGGGAAACAAAACAATCACTTCATAAGTGCATGGCACAACATAGGAGAACAAACACATCGGGACTAGATTCATCAGTCCACCCGCATTTAAAAGACACAGACCATTCTTTTGAAGACAACAAAGTCCACATTTTGGACAGAGAGGACTGCTGGTTTGTAAGAGGGGTCAAAGAGGCCATCTACTGTATGTTAAAATTGAACAGCCTTCTCTTAAAAGGGAAGGAGGGATACATCATCATCTATCTCCAATCTACAACACAGTCCTTTCAACAGTTCCAAGAAAGCTCCACACCCATTTGCACCACTCAGGTTACCCTGATGACAAAATAAACCTCCAGGTGCAAATGACCAGCTGTCTGCAAGGAGTATAAATCCTTCCATTCTCCACCATCCAGTCAGAGCTGAAGCAGCTTCTTGGATGAGAAGTGAAACATCTTCAAAAAAAAAACCCAACAACCAAAAAGTCCAGTTGCCTCTTGAAAAAGCATCTTTGAGAAAAACAGGTGCAGAGTTCATTTTTCTGGAGAGAGTCATTAGATTCTCATTAGAGAATCCTATGCTCAGAGGCTCAGATGGATGGGCTTCTGAAACAGCAAATTTCTTTTGCAAAGATGCTACAGCCTCACCACCAGCTTTTTCTCAAGCCTTGAAACACTATTGCTTGTTTCCAAGCATTTCAGAACATTTATGCACAAAAGCCAACGTGCGTCTCTGGCATGTATCCACCATGTTTTTGGAGACATGCATTCTCCCCTTTTCACCTTTTGTGAAATTGCTGTAGCAGACTTTAGCCAGTTTGAGGCCTCCAAATAAAGTGTGAAGCAGCTCATAGTGTGATTAATTCAAAATCTCCTTCCAGGACAGTCAGTTCTTTGGAAACTGGAAAGAGAGCACAGAACATCCCATGTTCAAACTCAAAAACTGAAAAGACATGAATGCAGGGCTTGATCAGAGATAATCCACAGCAATAGATGTGAGCAAAGAAGACCGATTTGGATGCAAAAGGGCCACAGTTCAATTCTAGCCATTTCAAGTTAGGTCAGGAACAGAGAAGATTCCGTCTGTTGCAGGCATGAAATGCTCTTAATCTTCCCTACTGGTTTGGAACTGGGAGCATGCTCGCATGCAGCACTTCTGCACATGCACAGAACCTTCTGCGCATGTGCAGAATGTCCATGATGATGTCTGGGTGGGTGGGCAGAGCCTCCTGTGCTGCCATTACCAGTTCACCCGAACCGGGGTGAACCAGCAGAATACCATCTCTGGTTTGTTGATCTAATCTTGCTTGCAAAATCAGATATCCAGTCTACTTAGCAATAGCAATAGCAGTTAGACTTATATACCGCTTCATTTCAGCCCTCTCTAAGCGGTTTACAGAGTCAGCATATTGCCCCCACAGTCTGGGTCCTCATTTTACCCACCTCGGAAGGATGGAAGGCTGAGTCAACCTTGAGCCGGTGAGATTTGAACTGCCGAACTGCAGCTAGCAGTCAGCTGAAGTGGCTGCAGTACTGCACTCTACCCACTGCGCCACCTCGGCCCTAAATCACTTCCCAAATCACTCTAGGCTTCACAACATAGCACATTTCCCTCTGTATGACCTGATCACTTCCATGTAAGAAGAGGCAAAAGGCCATTATTCCCTACTTTCTCTTGCAGCTATGATGAACCTGATTGCACAACTTACAGCCTCATAGATGTGGTTGAACCACTATGCTCAAGGGCCCTAGCCACAATGGTTAAGGACTAAGGTGGTAGCTGCATTTCAACAACATCTGGAAGGACATAGCTTCACAAGCTCAGGGATGGAGCTTCTGCAAAGGAGGGAGAACTTTACATCCAAGCTTCCACCCTTGGATTTTCTCACGTTTCCCAGAGTGATGGTGACCTAAATGTAGGCTCTGAACCAAGAATCAGTTTATCATTTACAAGACTTATTGTCTTTTTATTTCTTCTCTTTGGGTGTTTTCCAGGTACCATGTTTGTTTCCCAATCCACTTGAGATAGAGGAATGAGAACTAGCCTTAAGCTACAGAGGGACATGGTGTAAGGAGCTGAAAGGCAGGTTCATAAGAACTGCATATACCTACAGTACTAATTATGGGAACCAATACCGATCTTTTTTTTTAAAAAAAAACCTGACCTTTTCAGATATTTCTCCATATTTTAAAAGCAAAGCCAGCTCTCCGTGGATAGGAATGGCTTGGTCTTACTTTCTTTCCCCCTTTTTTAATGTGGGCGAGTCCCTGTTGAAAACAAAAAACAACAAAATGCATACCCATCCCATTATAGGAATGTTATTGGTGTCTCTTTTTTCCAAGTGCTACGGAAAATATGAAATGGGCAATTCCCTGCTGACATACAATTGCATTGTTTGGAGCAATCCACCCACCATCCTCAACTAAAAACATTTAAGGCAGCAAGTTTTAAAAATAGGAAATTATCTTCACTTCCTCCCCCAAAGGGTCGTCTATGCTGGCTGAAAAATGTGAGAATAGTCCTATTCTTTTCAGACAAGCATGCATGCCTTTAAGGTCATGAACCAACAAAGACAGGAAAATCATCCTTACAAGTGAGGTACTACATCTACGTACATGGGAATGATATTTACCCAAAATTAATTTTAACAAATCCTTATTTTATCATAGCTTGTTTAGTCCTGGGCCAGGGGTGGGTTTCAAAAATTTGAGGGGGGGGCATAGCTAGATCAGGGGCCATGTGACTGAGTGGGCGTGGCCAACTTGACATCACTCACGCACACTCAGTCACATGACACCTTCCTTCACCAAGCCATGCCCACTGAAACAGTGGCAAAAAATTTTGACCGGGGGGGGGGGTCTCCAGCCTCGCCGGAGCTAAGGGAACACCTGCAAACTACCCAGTAAGAAAAAAAGTTTGTGTCCTCCCTAGGAACACTCTGCGGGCTTCAGCAGGGCTGGGGGAAGGGAAAAACGAAAATGGGCCATTTTTTGCAAAACCGAAGGCATTTTTCCCTTTACCTAACCCTGCCGAAGCCTGCAGAGTGTTTTTGGAGGCTGAGGGGAAGCAGAAATGCCTCCATTTTTGCAAAAAATGGCTCATCTCTGGAACCTCTTTGGGACTGGAATGTGCAAACCATTAAAAAAGGGGAAAATTACATTTTTTTTCAATGAAGATTGTTCTGTGCATGTGCAGAACAGAAAATAAAGATGGCGGCGCCCAGGATAGAACCGGTACGGTCAAGTTACTACCTATTCAGCCAAACTGGTAGGAACCCACCTCTGTGCTGGGCCCTCCTCCTTTGAGAGCCATCACCAGAATGCCGCACAAAACTTAGTGGTCTAAAATAAAGACCTCTCATTTTGAAAATGCTATAAATGCAAACTTTTGCTGCATGAGAACTTCTTTCTTTTTTTTTTAAAGTAATCTTTATTGGTTATACAATTTTTTTAAAGAGTAAAACATACAAATACAAATACAATTTTAAACATACAACCCCCCTCCCCACCCCCGCGGTGACAGTAATTCACAGCCCAACTTTTTTTTTCCTTCCTCATTGTTTAGTCTCTAAGCCGCATCTTCTCGTTACAAAATTCAGGGATCTATTACAATACCCATGTTCACTTTTAGTTCCCATTGTTAACAACTGCTATTTGACTTTCCCCGTTTTAAGTCCATGCTGTTCTCCTTGTCGCCCACATATACCATAGGTTCCAGCTAAGATAATGTTCCGTTTCTCCTTTGTCCCTCAGCCAACCTGTCATTCTGTCCATTTCTGCACATTCATAGATCTTTTTAATTATGGCATCTTCCAACGGTATGGTAGTAGATTTCCAAAATTGTGCATAAGTTATTCTTGCGGCCACAATTATATGTAGGCTCAAATGCCATATTGATTTACTCATGTTTTCTGGTTTTATGCTTAATAAAAAATTCTCGGGTTTCCATTCCATGCTTGCCCCAGTAACCTCTTTAAGCCATTTTTGAATCCTTCTCCAGTATTTCGTGGCCTCAGTACAGGACCACCAAATATGGTAGAATGTGCCATCCCTTCTTCCGCATTTCCAACACAGTGGAGATAACCCAGGAAACATTTTGGCTAACCTCGTTGGGGGGAAGTGCCTTCTATAAACCATCTTGTATATGTTTTCTTTAAATGCTGTAGATATTGTAAGTTTAATAGTCTTACTCCATAGATCCCACCATTTGCCCATTTCAATCTCATAGCCAAAGTTTCTTTCCCATGCTATTAGAAGGCTTTTATCCATCTCTTCTTTAACATCTTGACAGGTCAAAAATTGATAAATCTTCGATAACATTTTCTTATCTCCGCCAAACAAAATCTTATCTAGCCACTGAGGGTTTGGGTAGATCCCAAACTGTACCCTATCGCTTTTAAACCTGTTTCTAACCTGTAAATATTCCCACCATACCAGATTCCTGCCCTGCTGCTCTAATTCCATCTTAGTTTTCATGTTGCCATCTTTTGTCATAATGTTTTTATATGTTACGTTTCTTGTCCAATTAAATACACTGGGATGCGTTAAGGCCTCTAACGGTGCCAACCAGCACGGAACCCTAAGGTAGTATTTTTTCCTCATCTTTTCCCAGACCCCCATCAAAATCTTCCGAATATAATGTCCCATGAAATACCTATGGAGGGTATCTCTTTCTTGCCAGAGGGAGGCATGCCATCCCTGGGGGAGGTCATGTCCCTCTATACCCAATAGGCGCCTTCTACTCAACGTCACCCAATCCTTCACCCATGTCATAATTGCTGCATTATAATATGCTTCCCAGTTGGGTACTCCGAAGCCTCCCAGTTCTTTACGTTTTTGCAACATTTGGGCTTTAATTCGTGCTTTCTTGCCTTGCTACATGGAACTTCTTTCCATGCTACATGGAAAAATCTGAAAATCTGTTTTTGTGCACAGGTATACTTTGACTAGGCCACTCAACATCTCCATTTATCAGCCTCAACTTCAGAAATAGGTTTACACTGAGATCACATTATTTGTCCAGCCAGTTTAATCCTGTCTTAAAGCACTTTTTCAGGATCTTCATTTCCTACACTAAAATCTTCTATTGACTCTATTGAGACTCTAGAAAGAGTGCAGAGAAGAGCAACAAAGATGATTAGGGTACTGGAGGCTAAAACTTATGAAGAACGGTTGCATGAACTGGGTATGTCTAGTTTGATGAAAAGAAGGACTAAGGGAGACATGAAAGCAGTGTTCCAATATCTCAGGGATTGCCACAAAGAGGAGGGAGTCAACCTATTTTCCAAAGCACTAGAAGGCAATACAAGAAACAATGGATGGAAACCAATCAAAGAGAGAAGCAACCTAGAACTAAAGAGAAATTTCCTAAGGGTGAGAACAATTAACCAGTGGAATGGCTTGCCTCCAGAAATTGTAAATACTCCAACACTGGAAGTTTTTAAGAAGACTTCTTTTGTGAAGAATCTCTGCAATGAAATCAGAGATTTTCAGTATATATAATATATGCTCTTTTTTAAAAAGTCACATCATGGGGCTCACAGCTTTTGAATTCCCATTCAGGACATTCCATCTTGCTTCTATGGTTTCATCTGGAATTTCAAATTTTCAGGATTAACTTCAAAATGCTTCCTTCCCTTCCTCGTAAAAAATGATTATCAGCTGTTTTCTGGGCCCAGGGATTCTCTACCCCAACAAACTTTAAGATATGTGAATTTCAACTCCCATAATTCCCCAGGTCAGCATGCTGAGTCCCCATCCTGGCTGGAAAATTCCACCCGTTTTAAAGTTGCTGATGTGGAAAAACACTGATTTAATCCCATACTTGCACAGCCTATTAACATAATACATAGAATGTCCTTATCTCATTCCAAGCAAAATTCAAGAGTCTTGTTGGCAGGACAAAGACATCTATTGACATCAAATTTCTCACTCGATTTCTATCTCAGCCTTTCAGAGGGAGATTCTGGAGTCTTGTTCTCTCCGTCCCCCTTTCCCCTTGGCCACTGTCTATCTTACGAGGACACAAGTGTTCTTGTTCAAATGTCCCACGTGACATCAACTTCTAACCTCCTCCCAAATAACAATTGTAACAATCAGCTTTCTATGTCTGATATTTCCCCTCATTTTTTGAAGGTTTCATGGCATCCTAACAACTTGGCCCAATGGCTACAACATTATCTATGTTCAGCATGCCATGGACAGACATCACAGGAAAGATATCACAAAGCATCAACTCACCTGTTTGGAGGGTGCAGAACTCCGGGTGACCTCTTCATAGGCTCCTACATCCTTCCAGGTGACAATGAAGGTATGGTGCGGGACAAAGTTGGTGGCTGTGGGAAATCCAGCTTGGATAAACTGAGCCGCCTGCTCCAGGACTTCTCTGGAATCATCCAGCCGGTAATAGATTTTACCTCGTCCGTGGCTGGTGTCAATGTCTGAGAGAAATGGAGCAATGGCAGGGAAATCTGTAGGGAGGTCATCGTCCACATACTGGGTCTCTCTGGGGAAGTCCTGAGTTGAAATGATCCCATTGGTTCCAACCTGTCACAGCAGTCAATGAAAGTATAGCGAGATAAATCACATCCACCTTTGAATGGTAAATGAATAATTTGCTCAATTCATTAAATAGCACATAGATTTATATACTGTGCTTTTACAGCCCTCTCTAAGTGGTTTATAGAGTCAGCATATTTTCCCCAACAATTTGGATCCTCATTTTACCCACCTTGGAAGGATGGAAGACGGAGTCAACCTTGAGCCTGGTGGGATTTAAACTGCTAAATTGCAGTCTGCCAGCAGTCAGCAGAAGTAGCCTGCAGTACTGCACTCTAACCACTGTGCCACCGAGGCTAAAGAAAGTTATCCCATGCAGGAAGAGTATCCCCCAAGCGTTTTCAAATCAAACAGTGAACAGTGAAAGACTGATTATTCCAACTCTCCAATTCAGTGATGTTCTAACTGGGCTTTCTCAGAAGATTCCGTTAGGAGAACTTTATCAAGGAGATGACTAATAGTGCCCAAACATCATGGTTGCAGCCAAAAGGGAGCATTAGCTTTGTTCTATGATACTTTTTCATTTCATATAGGGCAGTTATTCTCAGATATCCTGGATGATAACCTCCATTACTCCCAACCTGACCTACGACCAAGAGTGAGGTTGAATGTAATCCTGTCTCACCCCAGAAGAAGTTACAAAATTTCTCATAAAACACAGCAATCACCTGCAACATTTGTTTATGTTCCACCTGTATGGTTTTTATAAAGAACTCAAGATGACAAACATATCTAATATTCCTTACTCCTCCTATTTTCCCCATAACAGCAACTCTGTAAGGCGAGTTGGGCTGAAAAAGAGGGATTGGCCCAAAGCCACCAAGCTGGCTTTCATGTCTAAGGTGGGACCAGAATTCACAGCCTCCTTGTGATTGGCCCAAGGTCACCCAATTGGCTTTCAAGTCTAGGGTAGGACTAGAACTCACACTCTCCTCGTGATTGGACAAGGCACTCATGCCTAAGGTGGGACTAGAACTTACAGCTTCCTGCTACCTGAGAGACCACCTCCTGCCGATTACCTCTCTCAGAGCAATTAGATCTCACAGGTTAGGTCTCCTCCGGATTCCATCTGCCAGCCAATGTCGGCTGGCGACTCCCCGGGGGAGAGCCTTCTCTGTTGCAGCTCGGGCCCTCTGGAATGAGCTCCCTTACTACCCTCCCGGCCTTCCGCAAAGCCACCAAGTCCTGGCTGTTCCAGCAGGCTGGGGGGTCTGAGAAACATCTACCTCCACGGAAATTGTGAATGTTAGTTTTGTTTTTAATATGTTGTCTTTGTCTCGTTCCCCCTTTCCCTTGTCTTTTGTGAGCCACCCGGAGTCCTCCGGGAGTGGGTGGCATACAAGACAAATAAATAATAATAATAATAATACCTAGCCTGAAGTCTTAACCACAACTTGCACAGCTCTTATCCAAAAACAGCCTTAATATGAGAATTGCCAAACAGGCAGAGGAGAAGCCTTTCATTTTCTGCTCTAGCTGATACAACAAATAATTCTTTACAACTAACTATAACTATTGATGAAATTACCTCTGTGCGATACTATGCAAAATAAGGAGATTGTGCTAATGGGCCATTGTCCCACAGGGCTTTACCAGCAGGTCACTTTAGCAATAGACAGCAGCCATGAAAACCTGAACTTTATGAATATATAAAAATAATCAACCACTAAATCTTAGGCTGGGTTCACCCAACATACTAGATTAAGCTAACATGAGTGTGATAATCTATGATTCAGCATGGTGTGGGAACCAAGTGATTGTCTTGGTATATTGTGTGACCAGGGCCATTATTCAAGGCATCTTCAGTTTGTTTATGTATTTGTTAGGTAAATAACATGCCTTTTGTCAGGAACTCAAGGCAGTGTGTGTAGTACTCCCTCCTCTCATTTTTCCCACCTCCCAATGAGGTTAGGTTAAGGGAGAGTGACTGGCCCAGTTGCCCACTGACCCTCTGTGGCTAATGGGATTCAAACTTGGCTCTCTCCCCAATGACAGCCCATTGCCTTATAATGAAGAGTTTCTCCACCTCAGCAATTTAAGAAGGGTGGCGTTCAGATTTTTTTATTTATTAAAAACAATAAAAAAATCTGCTTTTAAAAAAAGGGAGGTCTACCTCACACAAAAAGAAGAAGAAGAAGAAGAAGAAGAAGAAGAAGAAGAAGAAGAAGAAGAAGAAGAAGAAGAAGAAGAAGAAGTAGTAGTAGTAGTAGTAGTAGTAGTAGTAGTAGTAGTAGTAGTAGTGTGGAGTTCAACTCCCAGGATTCCCCAGCCAGCATCGCTAAGTACTTTTCACCTAACACAAATAATGGAAGCAATGAGAAGCAGTGTATAAAACAACTCAAGGTTAGACAAAGGTTGTACAAAGTTCTGGTGTAAAAGGGAGCAAGAGAAGAGAGTGCTAAAAATGGTTGAAACAAACTTCAGGTGAAACTGGCTGGGATTTTAGCAAGGGGAGGCTTTGAGGCAGTCTATAATATCCTCCTTGGATTTCCTGACTCAATTCTAGCCTATTGTTTCCCCCCCTCCCATCTTTGGAGTTCTCTGCCATCGAAATCTTAACAATACCATAATTGACTTTAAGCCTGAAGCGCAACTAGATGTTTCCTTCCCAATATACCACAAAAGGAAAGCTGGAGAACTTCAGAAATCTATTCATCCTAGGAGGGGAAACTGGTTTTTCATGCCTTATACAGAGCTGTGTTCCTTGCCTGGTTTTTTATTCTCTCCCTCCCTCCCCAATTTACCAGGCAAGGAGCAAAAATTGTAAGCGCTAATAATCCACGTTTCTGGTTGTGCTAAAAAGGCTTGCTCTAAGGCTTTAGACACCCAGGAATATTGCCAGCCTTCAGGCATCTGAAGCCAACCACGAGACATCTGCCATCATGTGGCAACGTGCGCCAAAATTCAAAGCCAGGGAGACTGGAAGGGATGGCCCAGCCAGCGGTTAGGCTGCTAACTTTTGGGACGCGCTAATTCGCCAACCACGTTGGGCCTCCTAGAAAGAACTTGGCGAGCGTAAAAGAGGAGCTATTGATGTCAGTTGACTGAGCATCAGACTGGAAAGAAATCTCCCAGCGAAAACAGTGCCTTATTAAGTACCCAGGAAATTATTGGGCTCGCACCTCAGGCTGAGCAGAGAAGGCTCGCCTTTAAGGGCACCGCTGGGCTGCCTTGCCCGGGCTGTTCTCTCCCTCGCGCACTCTTGCATGGATCGCACATTTGTTGAGGGAGGGGAGGGGACTGTTTTTTCTTTCTCTCTCCCTCCCCAGCCCCGATCCTCCAGATCCCTCCGAGGGCCAGAGATTGACCCTGCCTGGGCACTTACGTAAAGCTGACTGAAGTGGGTCTCGTAGAAAAGCAGCGGGCTGGGCAAGGGCACGGGCACCGAGGTCTCGTCGTCTCCTTCGGGCAGCTCCTGGTCCCCTGAGGATCCCCCAAAGAGGAAGAGCTGCGAGCGGGGCAGGGCAGCCCCCCAGCCCAAAAGCCGCAGCAAGAGCAGAGAGAGGAGCGGAGGTCTCCCGAGCATGCTGGTGCTTGGCCCTTGCGATGGACTTGCTCCTCCCGGGCTGGCGTGGAGTGGGAACCACAAGTCCCAGCCCCGGGAGCCGCCTCCGCATCCCACCCCTGAGTTCCCAGGACTGGCCTTGGGCGGGGCCGGAGGCGTCTCCCGCGCTTCTCCATTGGTTGCCCTCCGCCTGGGCGATGACCAATCCCTCCCCGCGAACATCTGGATCTCGTTAACCGCTCCTCTGACACAGCGACGCCTTTCCGAAGGCCCTCTGGAAGTCTCGGAGTTGGGCAACTACTTCAAGGGGTCCCGTTCCTTTGGCGCCTCTGAATTCCGCTTCTCATTGGCTGGACTGCGTCGAGCCCCTTCCAAAAATAGGCAACCAGACCTGGGCTGAAAAAAAAAAAAATCCGTAAGACGACCGACTGGGTGGCTGGAAGCGTTTTTTCTGCATCTCTTTTACTACGCCCAATGGAACATAAAGAAATCTGCCTTGAAGAGACAGATTAACAGAGTTGGAAGGGACCTTATAGGTCATCTAGTCCAACCCCCTCCACCCTTCCCACCCTCAAGCAGGAGACCCTAACACCATTTCTGACAAATGGCAGTCCAATCTCTTCTTGAAAATCTCAAGTAATGAAGCTCCCACAACTTCCGAAGGCAACTTCTGTTCCATTGGTTGATTGTTCTGTCAGAAAGTTCCTCCTTATTTCTAGGTTGAGTCTCTCCTTGATCAGTTTCCATCCATTATTCCTTGTCTGGCCTTCAGGTGCTTTGGAGAAAAGCTTGACTCCCTCTTCTTTGTGGCAGCCCCTGAGATATTGGAACACTGCTATCATGTCTCCCCTAGTCCTTTTTTTCATCAGACTAGAATAGACATATACTGTTCCAGCAATCATTCTTTATATGTTTTATCCTCCAGTCCCCTAATCATCTTTGTTGCTCTCCTCTGCACTCTTTCTAGAGTCTCAATAGAGTCAATAGAAGATTTTACTGTAGGAAATGAAGGTCCTGAAAAAGTGCTTTAAGACAGGATTAAACTGGCTGGAGAAATAATGTGATCTCAATGTAACCTATTTACATCATCCTGGTTGCTCTTCTCTGCACTTTTTCTATAGTCTCAACATCTTTTTTTATATAAAATTGGATGCAGTACTCTATTGTGGTCTTACTAGGGTTTTATAGAGTGATGTTAGTACCTCACTTGATTTTGATTGTATCCCTCTGTTAATACAATTGCATTGGTTTTTTTGGCTGCCGCTGCACACTGCTGGCTCATATTTAGCTGGTTGTCCACTAAGACTCCAAGATCCCTCTCACAGTCACTGCTATTAAGCCTGGTCTCACCCAGTCATGGGGAGCCATGCAAAAGGTGATATTTCCATTTCTTATAAAAGAGCATTCATTCATTAACTAGTTTCAGATGTTAATTTACTACATTTCTAGTAATTGACAGTTTGGACAATTAAGGAACTTCACCAGCTGTTGTGAGACAGGTTTAAACTTCAGTGAGGTGTCAGCAAGCCACTACGTACATGGCTATTCCTTAATCCATATTCTGAGACTGAGTAGAATTAGCTCAAACCTCCCCAGCCAGGCCTCTCCAAATGGGTTGGGCTACATCATCTGTTCCTCTGCCACTGGCATAAAGCTGGAGAGAACTTTGAAGGCTATTCCCACATTTGTTCATGGTAAATTCATTTAAGCACAAATTAAAAAGAAATATTTCATAGCTGTTAAGAAACACAAAAGCTTTTTGTACATCAAAAATTTTGGAAGAGGAAAGAACCCCCTTGGAGAGAGACGGGATATTTAGCATCATGCAGGATTTTGCCAAATATGGTATCTTCTGGATGTGTCATCCATGCTGGTTGGAGACTGTGGGAGTAAGATCCATTGCACATAGATGCTGGGAAAAGTTACATACATCCAGATGTTACTTCTGATAGTGGCTGGCCCCAGAGTGGGGTGGGAATGGAGATTTTGCAGTATCTTTCCCCTGCCACACCCACCAAGCCACTCCCATCAAGCCACACCACGACCACCAAGCCATGCCCACAGAACTCGTAGTAAAAAAAATTGCATTTCATCACTGAGAGCAGGTATATCTGATCTCTTCTGTAAAGAGAGGTTGCTACATATAAAAATAAGAGCAAGCCTCACTCCCTGCAAGAAAACCACCAAACTCACACCACTAAAAACCTTAAACAAAAAGCATTCTCATTCCCCACCCTCTTTCAGGGTTGGGGGTGGGGAGGCGCTTTCAGAATCTCCAATTAAGACAAATGGATGGGATGAATTGATTGGATGTGTCATCCATGCTGGTTGGAGACTGTGGGAGTAAGATCCATTGCACATAGATGCTGGGAAAAGTTACATACGTCCAGATGTTACTTCTGATAGTGGATGTGTGGCTGAATTCACATACTGTGCTATGTCATTATTGGTTTTCACTCAGTGTAACTGAAAGTGTTTAAGAAGATGTTGGATAACCATTTGTCTGAAATGGTATAGGGTTTCCTGTGTAGGCAGGGGGTTGGACTAGAAGACCTCCAAGGTCCCTTCCAACTCTTTATTCTAGTCTAACATGTAATTGAAGGGCTCAGTGGCTAAGACGCTGAACTTGTTGATCAGAAATTTTGGCGGTTCAAATCCCTAGCGCCGCGTAATGGAGTGAGCTCCCATTACTTGTCCCAGCTTCTGCCAACCTAGCAGTTCAAAAGCACGTAAAAAATGCAAGTAGAAAAATAGGAACCACCTTTGGTGGGAAAGTAACAGCGTTCCGTGCACCTTTGGCTTTTAGTCATACCGGCCACATGACCATGGAGACATCTTCGGACAGTGCTGGCTCTTCGGCCTTGAAACAGAGATAAGCACCGCCCCCTAGAGTTGGGAACGACTAGCACATTTGTGCGAGGGGAACTTTTACCTTTAATGTGTAAGCTCAACTTTTGCATCATTTAAAGTAAACTATGCTTATAACAAAACAAATGTTATATAATATTATAAAATAAACTATGATTATAACAAAAATGTATGAAACCAATCTTTCTCTCTGTGTACATTTTTCCCCAGTCTGGTATCTCTAGATATGTTGCAACTCCGACTCCCAGTATTCTCAGCCTTTGTTATGTGAAACTAGTCACTAGTAACTTCTAGTCATATTCTCAACAATCTGGAATGTACCAAGTTTGGGAAGGCTGGCATGAAAAGGAGAAAAAAACCAAAAACAAAAGCTCAAACTGTTCCAGAAATGTACACTGCCAAATCCTGGTGGTTTGCAAGAAAGTTATGAATTAAATCCATGAAAATCAATTAAAACATACCCTCACCCAAAAATCCAGCATCCCATAAACAACCTCTCTTTACAGAAGAGATCAGATTTACTGACGACTTTTAAGGAAGGTACCATTCAGATCTCTAGAGGCAGAGTAGCTCACAGTATCAGGGCATAACTGGAAATAAAAGTATTGACAGAAGAGAATGCAGTTTATTGCCCAGGGTTGAATTGTGGAGTCTGTGGTGTTCTTTGAGCTTGGTGATTTTCTTGCAGACGTTTCATTGCCAAATTAGGTAACACTGTCAGTGCTAGAAGGGAGTGGGATTTGCTCTTAAATTTATATGTATAAAATATGAATATGTAAAAAAACAACCCCACTCCCTTCTAGCACTGATGACGTTACCTAGTTTGGTAATGAAACATCTGCAAGAAAGCACAAGCTCAGAGAGCACCACAGACACCCCAATTCAACCTTGGCAACAAATGCTGTGTTTTCTTCTATCAATACTTTTGTTTCCAGTTATGCCCAGATACTGTGAGCTACTCTGCCTCTAGAGATCTGAATGGTACCTTCTCTAACGGTCTTCAGGAGATCAGGCAGGGGTGAAATCCAGCAGGTTCTGATAGGTTCTGGAGAACCGATAGCAGAAATTTTGAGTAGTTCAGAGAACCGGTAGCGGAAAATTTGAGTAGTTCAGAGAACCGGTAGCGGAAATTTTGAGTAATTCAAAGAACCAGCAAATGCCACCTCTGGCTGGCCTCAGAGTGGGGTGGGAATGGAGATTTTGCAGTATCTTTCCCCTGCCACACCCACCAAGCCACTCCCATCAAGCCACACCATGACCACCAAGCCATGCCCACAGAACTCGTAGTAAAAAAAAATTGCATTTCATCACTGAGAGCAGGTATATCTGATCTCTTCTGTAAAGAGAGGTTGCTACATATAAAAATAAGAGCAAGCCTCACTCCCTTCTAGCACTGATGATGTTACCTAGTTTGATAATGAAACATCTGCAAGAAAACCACCAAACTCACAGCACTAAAAACCTTACACAAAAAGCATTCTCATTCCCCACTCTCTTTCAGGGTTGAAGATGGGGAGGAGCTTTCAGCATCTCCAATTAAGACAAATGGATGGGATGAATTGATTGAAGTGGGCCATCCTACAGATACAGATAAAAGATATTGGTGCATAGTGCTTGGTGTAGCCCAAGGATGCAGTAGGATTCAAAACTCCAGTGTTTTGTCCTTTGCTATATGATTTGACTATTTATGGTAAGGGAAGACACACTTGCCAGAATCTTCTGCCTCCCCCCCCCCCACGCTCTTGCATAAAGACATTTTAATAGATATTTAGGAACGATCCAAAACGTGTTAGGGGGAGGGAGGAAAGCTTGAATTCTGCATTCAGGGAATTGAGTTTGTAGCATATAAGATGGTAAGTAAATGACCTCAGCCACAATGGGAATGAAAGAGTGAGAACTAGTATGTTGACTGTCTACCCTCACGTCTTGGAATAATTTGGGGAAGAGCATTTAGAAAAGTTGGGAAGGGGGCTCAGACTCTTTGTTGAAATGCACACTATGTCTTTTTCCCACATAGTTCACTTATTACTGCAATTCCGTGCATGTTTAACCTATGGACGTCTGTAAGGTCCAATGGGACTTATTGTTACATAGGTAAAGTATGCATAGTCCTGAAGCTTAAGTGTTCTTACTGGATGAGAAAAGTAGGTCATTTCAACTTGTTTGGTATTAGTCATACCAGATTAGCTCTGTCTTTTTGACCAATGATACTTTAATTCTAGAAAAGCAGTTGCTTTTACTGTCACTTATTAATCAATTCTGTGCACATCTACTCACAAGTAAATCTGACTGGGGTCATAGAGACTTATTCGCAGGTGAATGAGAACAATGTTGAAGGTTTTATGGGCTATAAAATAGTCCTTTGGCCAATGACAGCTGAAACCCCAAGGCTAATCCCAGCTGTCTCCTAGTGAAACAAAGAACACCCTTTTGTAATTATAAAAAAGGAACTCTTGTTCAATCATTTGATATCCATTTAAAATACCCCAGGGAGAAATGCAACATTTCCTGTTACTTCATTTTTGCAGAGCATTTAATTAATTCTTTTAGGGTGCAAAGGCCAGGGGCACAGGCAGGGAGAGCAGACATAGGCCTGCATTTACTAAAAATAAATGAGGAAAATTTGAATTCCTGATTAGAGTGAAGCAGGGCATAAGCTAGTGTTTCTCAACCTCAGCAATTTTAAGATATGTGGACAATTCCCAGAACTCCCCAGCTAGTCCACGACCTGTGCCAAAGTTCTGATGAGAGATACTTTATAAATTTCCAGTGAATGAATCCTTAAGATGAGCAGAGATGCTTCCTTTTCCATACTGCAAAGGTCCCTCTGAAGAAGCTTCTTGGATGAGAAGGAAAACGTCTTCAGAGAAAAACCAGAGAGTCCAATTGCTTCTTGGAAAAGCACCTTTGGGACAACCATGACCTGGATGGCTGAGAATCTCCATAGACATCTGTTTTCCATGATTAATAACATCCTACCTTCCCAACACAAATAAATACCATTTCAAATTGAGCTTGATTTCTATAAGAACTTTATTTTTTTATAGCTGTGTCAAATTTGGGGGGAAGGATTATTGCAAGCTCACCTGGTTGACATCTTCTAAGGAACTCAAGCACAGTGAAGGACTCTAACTAATCCAGAGAGACAGCAAAAACACCAAATCTTCCCAGTTTAGTCAGCCTTTGTAGGCCAAATGAGAAGATGTCACTGTATCCTTAGACTTGGGCATCAGAACTCAGCACCTTGGACAGCTGCTAGGGCCCCAACAGGATCTATTAAACCAGCGTTTCTCAACCTTGGCAACTTTTAAGATGGTTGGGCTTCAATTTCTAGAATTCTCCAGCCACAGGCTGGCTGGAGAATTCTGGGAGATGAAGTCCACCCATCTTAACAATTTCCTCATCTAAGAAACACTGCATTAAACTGACAACTGCAGTAGGCAGCAGGATCTTTGAGCCACCTATAGTATTGCGAGCCATTTTTTTTTGTTATGTTATGAAATGTTGTGTTGCGAGCAATGCAAAAATAGAACTGGGCTTTGGGACCATTGTCCAGTGGCCAATGGCGAAAAGAGTAGCACTGAGGAAAACAGTGACAAATAGACTCTACATCAGGGTTGTCAACTTGATTTCATGGTTGTGTTTTATCTCAGGGAGTTGGGGTGGGTGTGGCCAGGGTGGGCATGGTCAGCTCAATGTCACTCCTGTCAGGGGTGCCTGTGGTGGCCCCAGAGTTCTGTCCAGGGGTGGGTTCCAGCTTCTGTTACTGCCGGTTCGCTCAGGGCCGCACTTTGTGTGCGTGCGTGCTTGATGCGCGCTAAGCACGCATGTGCAGTAGTAAAAAAATTACTTCAGGATGGCGGTGCCTATGGCAGTGCCGATAGAACTGGTTCAGGGGTGTGGCCAGCTGAGTTACTACCTACTCAACCAAACCGGTCCAAACCAGTAGGAGCCCACTTCTGGTTCTTTCAACAAAAATGGGCCCATGCTTCCCTCCCAAGCTCTGTTTTCACTGGCAGAGTGTTGCAGGAGGCTGTGGCAATAGAAAGCAGAGCTCAGGAGCCCGTTTTCACTGGAAGACGCACCGTGGGCCAGTCCTTCGCTGTTTCCAGGGAGACCCTGCACGCCAGATCTAAGTAACCCATGGGTCGGATCCGGCCCCCAGGCCTTGAGTTTGACACCCCAGGTCTACATCAATTCATTGGCTGATATAACATGCCTACTGAAATTAACACTATTCATCAATACATTCTTATTAAGAAGCCATCAAACATAGACTCAGGAAGTAGGTAGCAAAATGTAGTGGCTCAGTTTTATTGTTTTTTTAAATTTTCAATTTAAAATACACCATCCGTTTTGGTGCTGACATGCTATCTATTCTCAAACCAGACACATGACCATCTAAAACTTCACCTTTCTAGGGAAAGCATTTATATCTGGTATTCTCCAACTTTACAATTGCTCCATTTAGCTGCTGTGGAACTTTAAATGCAATCTAGAACTAAGAACTTAAGAACTGCAGTGATTCACTTAACCACTGGGGCAAGAAAGGTCGTAAAATTGAACAAAACTCACTTAACAAAGTCAAGGACTACATGGAACTGGGTATGTCTAGTCTAAGGAAAAGAAGGACTAGGGGAGACATGATAGCAGTGTTCCGATATCTCAGGGGCTGCCATAAAGAAGAGGGAGTCAAGCTATTCTACAAAGCACCTCAGGGCAGGACAAGAAGCAATGGGTGGAAACTAATCAAGGAGAGAAGCAATTTCCTGACAGTTAGAACAATTAATCAGTGGAACAACTTGTTTCCAGAAGATATAAATACTCCAACACTGGAAGCTTTTAAGAAGAGATTGGACAACCATTTGTCTGAAATGGTATATATGGTTGCTTCCTAAGCAGGGGTTTGGACTAGAAGACCTCCAAGGTCCCTTCCAACTCTGTTACTCTATTCTATTCTAAATCGGGGGCTCATGTTTTCTCAATAGGCCTCTTAGCACAGAGGGGATGGGGCAGAGAGTTGGGGGGCTACATCCATGGCCAAGGAAATACCTGTGAACCACAGAAGCAATTCCATCTTTGCATCAGTAGAGAATAGCACATTGACAGTGATAAGAAGGCAGTACATTATATGCTGGGGCACAATTCAACTGGCATCTTCAGTGTGATATTTCAGCAGGCCTTTTGGCCAAATCTGCAGAAATTGGTATTGTGTCAAAGAAGAAAGACCATTGAGCAGGTGTGTAGAACAGCCATTCCTGACACAAAGAGCAGTGTAGAGTCAAAGGAAGCAGCATTGAAGCTATTGTCTAGCTTCCTTCCCCAATTAATCTCTTAGCTTTCCAATCCAGGCACTGCAGCTGCTTGAGTCTCCCGCAGTGCCAACAATCATCTGTTTTATCTTCTCAAGGTTTCTGTAATCCTTCAAGGAGAAGGTTGTTCAATTGCTTTTGAGCAAAATCTGCCTGTTTCATTCCACCTCCAGCTTGGGCTATTTAACAAGGAGCCATTTTTTAAAAATATCCTGCAAGAAGGCATTAAGATCCACAGACTGTTTTGTGAGATCTGTTCATTTAAAGATCAGTAAGGTGGCTCAGTGGCCAAGACGCTGAGCTTGTCAATCAGAAAGGTCGGCTGTTTGGCATTTCAAATCCCTAGTGCTGCATAATGGAGTGAGCTCTTGTTACTTGTCCCAGCTTCTGCCAACTTAGCAGTTCGAAAGCATGTAAAAATGCAAGTAGAAAAATAGGGACCACTTTGGTGGGAAGGTAACAGCGTTCCATGCGCCTTAGGCGTTTAGTCATGCTGGTCCCCATGACCATGGAGACATCTTCGGGCAGTGCTGGCTCTTTGGCTTTGAAATGGAGATGAGCACCGCCCCCTACAGTCAGGAATGACTAGCACATATGTGCTAGGGGAACCTTTACCTTCATCGTTACCTTTAAGGTAAGGATGGGAAACAGACAAGCATCTTGGAAACAGGCAGGGAAATTTTAAAAAAATACCATTATAGATGCTGTTAAGTAAGCACCCCGTTGGGAGAGCGAGTACGTTCAGCGAAGCATTGTGAGAGTTGTGTTGGAGAACACACAAACCAGCATACAGAGACACTGCAGTTTAAATAGGGATTTACTTTTGTGGAAATAGAGATATCAGAGTCCATCAAACAGTCCAAGTCATACACGGATAAGTCAGTCAGTCATCAATGTCTTTCAGTTAAGGGATAATCTAAATAACATAGTCCAGGATCATATAATCAGTTCGGTACACAAAGTTTGCTAACAGTTGCAAAACTTACAATAGCTCACGGCACTCAGATCAGATCAGCCCAGCATCTAACCAACAGAGAGAGAGCTAACAGGCATTCTGGCTCCCTCTTATGGCCAATTGAGGAATACAGCACCCAATGACATTTTACAGTATGATTTAAAGAAACAGTTACAACATTGTTACATGATTTATATATTGCCAACCCAACCGTTAGATTATATTCCTAACAGATGTCCCTGGAAACAGGAAGCTAGTTTTTAAAAGCAGCTTCTGGTCTTTCTTGACAGTTGCTCCCCACCAAGAGTGCCTAAATACCACTCAAAACATGCCCATTCCAATTCCTTCTTACCGGCCTGTCACAAAATGTCTGCCTTTGGGTTTGGTATGTTCCAATTGCTAAACTTCATTCCTCAACCTTCAGCCTAATAGGTAAGATGTTGGTAGAGGTAGATGCTGCTGATTAATCTTCAAGTCTCTTTTTTAATTTAAAAAAAAATCCTAAGTTTTTAAATTAAATTTAAAAATTAAGTTACATTTAAATTTAATTAAAATTAAATTTAGTATAAAGAAATGGCATCTCTTTTTCAGGACTGCATGTCACTGGATGTGAGATAGGCAGCAAATAAATTTTATAAATAAATATATAATATTGTCATTGATCCAACGTCAGCCCGATTGCCAATTTTTAATTGACTATATAACAATACAGAAACCCCTGCATAGTTACTCTGGAGTAGGGGGCATCAAACTCAATTTCATTGAGGGCCACATCAGGGTTGTGCTTGACTGGAGGGCACAGTGGGCATGGCCAGGTAGCCGTGGCCAGCTCAACGTCACTTGTGTTGGGGGCACCTGTGGTGGCCAGAGAAAACGGACTCCTGAGCTCTGGTTGTTTTTTTTTTTTATAATTTTTTTTTATTTTTGTTACATAGACAACATAATCACATAACAATAGAAAAGGAAAGGCAGAGGGAAAAGAAAAAAAAACACCCCACACACAAAAAAAGGGGGAAAAACCCCCATCATCCCATACAGTATGTCATTTGATTACAGGTGCATCCCTACTACGTTTCCCCCCATACACACACCCCGTATCTCTCTGTTATATATTTAATAGACACCACAATAACCTAGGGTTTAAAAAAAAGGGGGGAAAGACCCCAAAAAGGGGGGGAAAGACAAAAAAACAACAACAAAAACAGCCAGAAACAGCAGCCAGAATTGTATTTGCAAAAAACTGGAAAAACGAAACAATACCAAAACAGGAAGAAGTTATCTGAAAAATAATGGACTGTGCTGAAATGAGTAAATTGACATTTGAAATTAGAGAGCAAGAGGATGAACAATTTTATAAGATATGGGATTTGTTTTATCGGTGGCTAGGGGAAAAAAAACTTTGGAAATGAAAAATAATATACTTATGCTTTAATTGAAGAAAGTAAATGATGATATAATTATGCTGTGAAATAATCTAACAATGACACAATGAAGAATTAATATAAGGTCTGGTGATATAATGTATAAGGTTAAGAACTTATTATAATGATATTTCGCTGCTGATAAGCAATTCTAATAGGGGAACAAATGAAAACTGGTATATATAGGCAGCGATGTTTTGTTGAAAAATGAAGGAATAAGATCTCTGTTTGAAGGTATGAAATGCATGGTTAACAATAAATATAAGTATACTTTCTGGGGAAAAATAATGCTAATGTTAACTGAATATATATATTGTAGAATAAAAATGAGGCCTTTAGTTATATTAGATGAAACATTTGAGACGGTAAATATTATTTGAAGATGCAGATGTTAAAATACTTGTAACCAAACGACATGCTGTACGTGATGATGGTTGTGTGTGTGTGTGTGTGTGTGTGTGTGTTTATTTTCTCCTGAGCTCTGTTTTCAGCTGGGATGGCCTCCTGCAATCCTCTGCCAGTGAAAATGGAGCTTGGGAGGGCCTCTGTTTTCACCGGCAGGGGCAGTGTGGGCCGTTCCTTCATTATTTCCAGAGCGGCCCTGCGGGCCAGATCTAAGCACCCTGTCCCTCTGACAGCCTAAGTTCAACTTGTAAATGCCTTGAGCTTCAATAACAGATCATCACACAACCTATTCCACAGCATTTAATTTTTAATTAGCAGCACAACTTTGGAAATAAAGGTTATCATTTAAACAGAGCCAAAGGAAAGGAGCATGGTGTCTTCACTTTTGTTTCCTGTTGTTGTTGTTGTTGTTGTTCTCTGAATTCCTCCATGTTAACCTCTCAGCATAATTTGAAAGCCTTGTTATCTGCTCTTTCACTTACCAGAGCAATTACTAAAGCATTCTGGCAGATGATAACATGTCCCTGCTCTAAAGATAGTCCTGGAGTTGAATAGCAATAGCAATAGCAGTTAGACTTATATACCGCTTCATAGGGCTTTCAGCCCTCTCTAAGCGGTTTACAGAGTCAGCATATTGCCCCCAACAACAATCCGGGTCCTCATTTTACCCACCTCGGAAGGATGGAAGGCTGAGTCAACCTTGAGCCGGTGAGATTTGAACAGCCGAACTGCAGAACTACAGTCAGCTGAGTGTAGTGCTGCACTCTAACTGCACTCTAGCTGCAGTGCTGCACTCTAACTACTGCGCCACCTCGGCTCTATATCCCCTTCCACAGACCATTCCTCTGCAAACAACAAGAGAAATGCAGGGGGAATCTGTGAAATGAAGAGTGGAAATGCTGGAGCTTTAGAGGGATGATCTAGGAAGTTCTTATGGAATTTGATGACTGCCTTCGCTAGACCAAGTACCAAACTAGCATCACTGAGTTATGGAGAAAATTGCATTTCTTCAAATATAATCTCTCGTTTTTAACTAGGGCAATGCCATTGGTACATCCCTATCTCAAACAATTATAGACCTGGTGGTGAGCCCAACCTGGTCTAATTAAATGGAAGTCACAACTGACCTATGGACTTTAACTCCCAGAAGTCCCCAGCTAGCCATAATGGGATAGACTGGGGGAGAGAGAGACAGAGAGAGACAGAGAGAGACACAGACCGAGACAGAGAGACAGAGAGACAGAGACAGAGACAGAGAAGGCAAATAAACTACATTTTGGGAATAGAATAGAATAGAACAGAACAGAACAGAATAGAATAGAATTCTTTATTGGCCAAGTGTGATTGGACACACAAGGAATTTGTCTTTGGTGCATAAACTCTCAGTGTACATAAATAGAATAAAAATACATTCATCAAGAATAAAAAGATACAACACTTAGTGATAGTCAAGGTTACTAATAAGCTATCAAATGGTACTAGGAAGCAAATAAAAACAACATAAATTGAAAGATACAAGCAACATGGTTATAGTCATAAGTGGGGAGAGATAGATACTAGGAAGGAAGAGAATAATAATAGTAATACATTCTTAATAAATTATTGATAGTGTTGTGGGAATTAGTTGTTAAGTAAAGTGATGGCATTTGGGTAAAAAAACTGTCCTTGTGTCTAGTTGTTCTGGTGTGGTATATGATATGATAATATGATACATAATATGATATATGAGATGAGATGAGATATATGATATGATTGATATGATATGATGATATGATATGATATCCCAGAATGGCTGGCTGAGGAATTCTGGGAGTTATACACAAACCTTCCTGAAGCATTATTCTACAAGCCCACCCACTAAAGAATGCTACCTTCATCTTCTTATTACATTGCACAAAGCTACCTTTTGCCAGTTGAATGCAGGATGAAACCTCACTTTAGAACTCTTTTTTAATGCCTTAATGCAGACTTCTGGAAACTACCCTGAGTAATCCCTGCAATTTGTCAGATTTCAGAAGTGATTTGCCACTGCTTCCTTCTTAGGGCTGTGAGGGTATATGACTGGCCCAAAATCACCCAGCTGGCTTTGTGCCGAAGGCAGGACTAAAACTTACAGTCTCCTGTTTCTAGCCTGGTGCTTTCACTGCTATACCAAAATAACTCTACTTTTAGAAACTAGGTTTTTTAAAATATATATATTTCAATATCAAGGATTACCCCAGAGCTGGGAGTCACAAAGCACTCAGGCTTCAGGGCCATCCATCATCCCCTAGCTCCACTTGCACTACACCTGAAAACTTTCTTCTGCAACATATAGAATATCGATATAGAACTTGAGTGACTTCCTTGGCTCTGCTCTTCGCTGAAAGTTTGACAAGAGGAAGCGGCAATGGGAAATTCTTAGAACGTGGCTAATTTTTCATCGGATGCAAATAACTATAATTAACAGAAGGTCCCTGACGTGCGCGAGAGCAGCGTCCAAAGAACGGAGCCTTTGTCTGTGAAAGAGAGTTATTATCAGGCTGCAAACCACCATCGGTCCTCCTAGCCTGTGGATGGGAATGATTTGCTCTCCATCCCACTCATTTTCCATGCTATTGTGGCAGCTGCTATGAGAATGGGAGGCTGAGCTCCTACTGTAATTAGCTCTCCTCCTTGTTGTCCCTAGGGCTCGGACTAATCCTTTTGGAGGAAGGATCTGGAATTCTTTATCAGTTCTCATGATTGCAAAAATAAAACAAAGAACAGGCCCCAGCAACACAACACAGCCACTTTTGCTTCATATTTTTTGTTTCCTAATTGCATTGGACTTTCTTTTTCTAAATACAGACACACACATGCAAAGAAGCAGATTTTTGTTCTGAAGGCAGAGAGATAATAGGACCATACACATGAATGTATATAATTTTAAACCTCCTTTTTTAGCTGTCAGTTTTGGGCTCAGTTTACAAGCTCCAGAGGTGCTGTTTTCTAGAAGCAAAGCTAGGCTGCCCCCTGTATTTTCAGATGAAAGACACACGGGGAAAGAAATTTGTGAGTAGCAACTGCCCCAATAATAATAATAAAAAATAACCCTACACAACTTTAAATGAGTAAGGAAGGGTTCCAGTTTTCATGATCAAGCAGAGGGACAAAGGCTTTTAAATCAGGGGTATATTATATATAACATGTCAACCACATAAGTTTTCCCACCCCTACCTGGCCAGCTCATTGTTCTGCCCAGTTTTAATAACACAACACTGATTGTCCCAAAGGTGCTTTTCAAAAGGCAACTGGACTTTGTTGGTTTTAGCCTCTTAGATGAGAAATGAAATGTTTTCAAGGAAAACAAAAAAAAAGTTCAGTTGCCTTTTGAAAAGCACCTTTGGGATAACCATGAGCTGGATGATTGAGAATCTCCAGAGAGACACAACATTGATTTTTACTATCATTACATGTATCACTTTATGTGGAGCAAAAAATTAGAATAAGTATTCTACTGCTTGCCAAATAAGCCCCTCTATATTCCTCCATGGCTCTTCATTTTTTTTAAAAAATGACCTAAATGAAAATGTGTTTCCCTCTAGTGTCTTCCTCTTATGGTCTGGTATTTCCTTAGAGTGCCTAGACACCACTTACACAAATAGTTGTGAGCAGATAATTCTAAATTGTTTCTTGGGGTAAAGTTCAGGGCAAAAAGGAATGCTCTACTCCAGTTCCAGTCACTCTTCACCTACTTTGCTCCAGCACCAGTCTTAGTTGTAGTTATTTGGTTGTCCCAGCTTTGTGGCAGCCATCTTTAGACTGTTTCTTCTCCCTGTCATGGCTAAGAGGGAAAAAGAACCCTGGGCCAGACAGGAGAGCTGCGACTCTCCTTGACCTCACAAAGCACTCCTCTTTGCTTCACCACCTCTGCAGGGCAGCTTTGGCTCCTTTTGGAGCCCACTAGCTGGGGGGGGGGAAGGGGTTATGTCAGCACAGAAAATGCAGAGACCGGTTCCCTGTGTCTGATATTGCCATGACTTCAACTGGAAGTCGCCTGAAAATGTGTTTCCCAATACCACAACCATCATCACTGAGCAGCATATAAATTTAATAAATAATAGAAACAAAAATAATCCTGAGGTGAACTTCCTCTCCCTAACCTGGTGCCATTTTTTTTTGTTTCTAATATGCTTTAATGGTTGAGCCATGCCTTCAGCTGGTTATTTGCCAGTGAATTGAAAGCTGTAGGTTACTCCCTGAAAGAGGACGTTTTTACCTGTAGAAAGAACAAGTTTTAATTTCCAGCATCTCCACTGATTGCTGCCAATCATTGTTAAAGAAGTTGCTAAGTTAAACATTCAAATCTGGAAACAGTTTAAGAGATTTCTCTTATTCCCGTGAGGGTAGCCCCTGTTTTAAACTCTTGCAAAACTCCTGCCATAGCTCAGCCTTTGTCCTGGTTGAATCTTGTCCTGGTTGAATCTCCCCTGATTGCCCTTCTGATTGGCTAACAAGGTACACTGTCATTATTGGCGGTACATTTGGAAAGATAACGTTTTAAGGAAACTAATTGGCTAATGAACAGACAATAAGAGGTATTTTATGCCCTATAGATACCTATCTCCCCAGGAATCTACCATTAATCAATCATGGTTGTGATGATCACAGAAAATGCAAGTAGTAATTTTGGAGGCTAAGATTTTGTACAACTGCATATTAACCTAACAATGTGATTAGCCTTTTGGGACAACCATGACCTGGATGACTGAAATTCTCCATAGACATTCAATAGACAGGCAGGCAGGCAGGCAGGCAGGCAGGCAGGCAGGCAGGCAGGCATACATACATACATACATACATACATACATACACACACACACACACACACACACACACACACATACATACATACACACACATAGAGGTTGGTAGGTAGGTAGGTAGGTAGGTAGGTAGGTAGGTAGACAGACAGACAGACAGACAGACAGACAGACAGACAGACAGACAGACAGACAGACAGACAGATTATCCTAAAGTTTAGGCTATTTAGTGATTAGCCTGTGTTGCAAAAAACTGAAAACTAGATTCATAGAATTAGCCACGACAAAGTGTGTCATGGGAATCCATCCTACAAGTAAAACTTTGTGAATGTGAATGATAGCATGCTTCCAAAGGAAAAAGAATTGCTAGAATTTTGGAAAGCTGTTTTGTTCTCAAAAGAAATTCCTCCAGCTGGATACCCTCACTGCTTTGTACCATAGTTCCCAATATTGACATCTGAAGCACACAAGGCTGGAGAAGTTTCACCTTAAGTTGAGTGTGTCCTACAATTGCCCTCCACTGACCCACCAGCTCAGCCTCTTGCATCTGACTTATCCAAATAGCACATTCAGGATCTGAAGCAACAACAGCTACAAGATGATTTCATTTTGGGTGAGCTTCATTTCTCCATGTCAAGTAGGGACATTTCCTGTTTTGGCAGCGTAGGATGATTTCTGATGGAATCTAGTCTTGTCAAGATTTCTCTTTGGGAATAACAAATATTGCACCACATCAGAAAGAAGATATGTTTTTCTATGTACTGTAAGATTAGAATTAGGAATTCCCATCAGCGTAACGTTTTTATTACATCTGGTAATAGATATTGGAAGACAGGATAACTTTTCCTGTATTTGAGGGGCTGTCACAGAGAAGAGGGGATTGTCTTATTCTCCAAAGCAACCAGAGGGCAGGAAAAGAAGAAATGAGTGGAAGCTTATAAAAGTGAGATCCAATTTAGAAATAAGGAGAAATTTTCTGAAAGTTGAGAACAATTAATCAGGGGAATATCTTGCCTCCCAGAATTATGGATCCTCTATGATAGAAGGTTTTCAAAAATAGACTAGACCACCATTTGACCAGGTTGGCATAATGTCTCCTTCCTTGAGAAGGATGGACTAGAAGACCTCTGAGGTCTTCCAGCCCTATGTTCTCTATGATGTAAAACTTATCTACATAGGTTTCCTTCTTTTTAAAGATACATTTTACAAGGAGGATTTTGTAAGGGAGCACAAGCAAAAGATTGAACACACATGAGCCATGGTGACGCAGTGGTTAGAGTACAGTACTGCGGGCTACTTCTGCTGACTGCCAGCTGACTGCAATTTGGCAAATCTCACCAGGCTCAAGGTTGACTCAGCCTTCCATCCTTCCGAGATCAGTAAAATTAGGGTTTTAAAAAGGTAAAATGGAATTGTTGGGGGAAATATGCTGACTCTGTGAACCGTTTAGAGAGGGCTGGAAAGCACTGTAGCGTGAAGTATAAGTCTAACTATTGCTATTTTATCCCAATTCTTATCCAGATATATCTTGAGTATTTTCATCCTAGCTAGAGTTTTACATTCAAAATGTAGATTTATTTACTCCCTGGGATTTACAGTGTTGCATAGAATGCATTCTGGCCCTTCAGATATGCTACAATACGGCCAGCAATGGTCTATTATTGTTGTGCCCAAGGGAGAAGATGGCTATTTCATTACAACAAAATACTAAGACATAATTTGGTTTATTTATTTATTACTATCATTCCTACAGCATTCAACTCCCAAGAGCAGCACACATAGAAAAACCAAAAGATTAAAAACAACACAATGATAAAAAGAAATCTTTATACTGGCACTCACTGTGGAGATAAATATCCTAGCAAAATCTAACATCCTCCCAAAAGCTCTTCTCCAGAGCCAAATTTTTATTTCTTTACAGAAACATATTAGGAAAGAGACAGTTCACATAAATAAGGGCAAGAAGTCTTTTGTACATGGGATCCTTAGCACGTGATTAGTATGGTTTAGCATGTTGTATGAACTCAGCCAACTGCAATTTCTTCAATTAACCAAACCTAAACAAAACATGCAATGAAATGTTTTTACTGTGTCATTATCTCAAGGAATAAGTGGATTTTCTGTTTTGGAAACTATTTATGTTTTACCAAGCTGAAAGGTTAAACATATTGAGGCTTCTTTAAGGGTGTGGGGGGGGGGGAGAGAAGGCAAATTAATGGGAAGATAATAGATACGTTTGAAAAGATGCTGGTGTGGAACAAATGAACAAAAATCCCCCTCCCATTTTTTCATAATAATATCAGAAAATGTGGGTGTACCTAGTGAGGTGAACGGTTGGAGAGTTAAAACAAACGGAAATATGTCTTCATCTATTGCCTCGTTCATTAAACTCTGGCATTTACAAGGCCATGTAGCACTTTGGATCTGACCTCTGTTTTTATTATAAACCCTCGGAGATGCTTCACCAGAGGAAGTGGTATGTAATATTTATAAGCCCCAATGGCTGGTTTATATCAGCTAGGCTTTATATAAACAAGCTCTTTTATGGCTTACAGAAAAGAGTAAATCCAGCCTCCCACACATCGACCCTCCTGCCAAGTAGATCAGGAACATACACAGCAGGAGTGGCAAAGAAATTCAAGATGGCCACCTCAACTATGTGATTGAAGCCCTGCCTCTTTTGTCTGCAAAACAAATTTTTTAGGAATATAATTCTAACGTTTGGGTTGGCAATATATAAATCATGTAACAATGTTGTATCTGTTTCTTTAAAGCATACTGTAAAACGTGATTGGTTGCTGTTTTCCTCAATCGGCCATAAGAGGGAGCCAGAATGCCTGTTAGTTCTCTCTCTCTGTTTGTTAGATGCTGGGCTGATCTGGAAGTGCCGTGAGCTATTGTAAGTTTTGTAACTGTTAGCAAACTTTGTGTGCCGAACTGATTGTATGATTACTGGACTATGCTATTTGGCTTATCCCTTAACTGAAAGACATTGATGACTGACTGTCTTATCCGTGTATGACTTGGACTGTTTGATGGACTCTGATACCTCTATTTCCACGAAAGTAAAAGCCTATTTAAACTGCAGTGTCTCTGTATGCTGGTTTGTGTGTTCTCCAACACAACTCTCACAACGCTTCTCTAAACGCACTCGCTCTCCCAACAGGAAGCTTACCTAACACAAATGCACAACATGCATGAAAGGGGAAGGACTTACAATTCACAGTGGTCAGGTTAACTTTTCGACTTCCCTTGGCAAATGTTTCTGAATACAATGTAGAACACCTATATTTTTAGGGTAATAACATTCCAATAGCTGACCAGCTGCTGTAAGTAGGATTCAATTTTTTTATGACTGGTTCTGTGGGTGTGGCTTGGTGGGCGTGGCATGGCTTGGTGGGCATGGCTTAGTGGGTGTGGCAGGGGAAGGATACTGTAAAATCTTCATTCCCACCCCACTCCATGGGAAGGTTACTGCAAAATCCTCATTCTCTCCCGATCAGCTGGGATTTGGGAGGCAGAGAATAGATGGGGGTGGGGCCAGTCAGAGGTGGTATTTACCAGTTCTCCAACTACTCAAAATTTCCCCTACCGGTTCTCCAGAACTGGTCAGAACCTGCTGAATACCATCTCTGCTGTAAACCGAGATGATGACATGAGGATGAGTCAGCAGGGTTGCTGCCACTTTAAGAAGCTGTATATATAAGGGAGGCCATGTGAGGGCGTCTCTCTCTCTCTCTCTCTCTCTCTCTCTCTCCTCGTGTATCTTTCTCCTCGTGTTCTATCTCCATTGTGGTTCCCCATGTACAGTTGAAGATTGATTGATTGCCTGGTATTTGCCTAACACGTGTATCTATGTATATATATGTCTTGTATGTAAACCACTGTTTGAAAGACAAATCCTTTGTGTGCTGTATTTTACTCCTGGGTTGTCTCAAAATAGTAATCACACTATGAGCATATATGCACTCTGACATATATGAATTTTTCTGGGCATCCAGATGAAAAGAGGAGATCCACCTTAGCATCCTTTGGTCAAGTGTGCAAGAGAAGAAGACTCCCAAGAAACGGCATAAACTCTCTTGGCAGATGCAGTTTATACCACTCTGTCTGTAAATGAAGGAGTCGCAGAACCTGGGGGTGAAGTTAAAAGAGAGATCACCCTAGAATCCCTACATAGCCACAAGTGGACTATGTCTGACTGTTCTTTTAACTCTGCCCCCTGGTTCTGCCATTCCTTCTCCTACATTCCCCTTCCATAAAAATAAAATGCTATCACTTCAGCCAGACCTTAGGAATGAAATTTGCCATTTGGGACTCAGGAAGGAACAGCTTCAACACAATTTTCATGGATCTCTGAGGCAGGGGTGGGAATTCTCCCGATCAGCTGGGACTCAGGAGGCAGAGAATAGATGGGGGCGGGGCCAGTCAGAGGTCATATTTACCGGTTCTCCGAACTACTCAGAATTTCTGCTACCAGTTCTCCAGAACTGGTCAGAACCTGCTGAATACCACCTCTGCTCTGAGGAAAGCAAGACAGTACCTGAGCTACAGACATACAAAGAATTGTTGGACTGTTGGCTAGATTGGGAAGCTAAAGCCAAGGCAGCAGCAAACCATTTCCACAACATTACAAGTAGTCCTCAATTTATTACTGTAATGGAGCCTGCCTATAACGGTCATAATTTCTGACAGCTGTAAACTGGGTTAGAAATGAACCAAGTCTCACAGCCTTTTTTGTGGCAGTTGTTAAGGAAATAACAGAGTCCATTAAGTGAACCAATGGCTTACTATGGGCGTTGTTAGGAATATAATTCTAACGGTTGGGTTGGCAATATATAAATCATGTAACAATGTTGTACTTGTTTCTTTAAATCATACTGTAAAATGTGATTGGCTGCTGTTTTCCTCAATCGGCCATAAGAGGGAGCCAGAATGCCTGTTAGCTCTCTCTCTGTTGGTTAGATGCTGGGCTGATCTGATCTGAGTGTTTTGGAAGCTGGCTGTTAGAAAGTGTTGTGAGCTATTGTAAGTTTTGCAACTGCTAGCAAACTTTGAGTACCAAACTGTTTGTATGATTATGGACTATGTTATTTGGATTATCCCTTAACTGAAAGACATTGATGACTGACTGTCTTATCCGTGTATGACTTGGACAGTTTGATGGACTCTGATACCTCTATTTCCACAAAAGTAGAAGCCTATTTAAACTGCAGTGTCTCTGTATGCTGGTTTGTGTGTTCTCCAACACAACTCTCACATTACTTCTCTGAACGTACTCGCTCTCCCAACGGGGAGCTTACCTAACAGGCGTGGTTTTGGCAAAAGCATCATAAAACGTGGTCACAGGACTGAAGGACACCGCCAATGGCTGCAAATGCTGCTGTGTTGCCAGCTGGGTGACTTTGGGCCAGTCACTGTCTCCCTCAGCCCACGGGCTTGAACAACAAATTGGTAGGTCAATTCCTGTCACAACCAATGAATCAAGATTCTGTTGATTCAAAAAAGCAGAGCCTGCTTTTGTGGGAAAATGTCAGGGAGGGAAAAATAAAGACAAGCTACAGATGGCCCCACATTCCTTGAGACTTTTTCTTTAAGGACCCAATGGTTTGCTATGAATGTTGGTCAGATTGTTTTATGCAAGGCAGAGACAGGTCTAAAAAGAGATGCATCAAAAATGATGCTACTGATTGGCCTGGAAAATGAAGTACATGAGCGCAAGTCAGGGGTGAAATCCAGCAGGTTCTGACAGGTTCAGGAGAACCGGTAACGAATATTTTCAGTAGTTCAGAGAACTGGCAAATGCCACCTATTGCTGGCTCCAGAGTGGAGTGGGAATGGAGATTTTGCAGTATCCTTTCCCCTGCCACTCCCACTAAACCACACCACACCCACCAAGCCACGCCCACAGAACCAATAGTAAAAAAAATTGAATTTCACCACTGGCACAAATGGTGGAAAACTAGAGCAAGTAAACGATTCGGTATGCTTTTATAGAATGTTTGCTAATGATGGCAATATTTTGAAATATACCAGCAGATGCTGGTAGAAAATTACTATTGTAAAGAAGAAATGTTTGTTGAAAGAAAGGAAAATTATTTTGTGTAAGGCCACACTTCTACTATGTGTTATCTCAAAATGGAAGCTTTAATGTTTCACAAGTAACATACAAATTTTTATGTTACAGCCTATTTTATTTTATTTTTGTGTTCATATGTTGGATAGAGAGGACCGCTGGTTTGAAAGAGGGGTCAAAGAGGCCATCTATCTCAAAATTGAACAGCCCTCTCTCAACAGAGGGGGAGGGATACGACATCATCTATCTCCAGGCTACAACACAATCCTTTCAGCAGTTATTATATTGTGTTTCCTTCTTAAAAGTCTATGACATTTTGGAGTCAACCTATTCTCCAAAGCACCTGAAGGCAGAACACAAAGCAACAGAAGAAAAGTCACCAAAGAGAAATGCAGCCTAGAAACAAGAAATTTCCTGAGAGTGAGAACAATTTAACAGTGGAACAGCTTGCTTCCAGAAGTTGTGGGTGCTGGAGGTTTTTAAGAAGAGACTGGACGCTATTTGTCAGACACGGTATAAGATCTCTTGCTTGAACAGGGGGTTGGACTAGAAGACCTCCAAGGTTCCTCCCAATTCTGATATTCTGTCTTTTGCAAAAAGATGGAAGAGGAAGAGGGGGGGAGGAAGAGGAGGAGGAGGAGTTCTTCTTGATAAATCATTTGAAAGGTTTCTATATAGTATCTCCTTCTACAGACCAAGGAGGGAATCTCCACATAGCTTTTTCCTCCTAAGATTTTTGGACCCTGGTTTAGTTTCCTACGCTATGTCTCAAATTGTTTATTTTTATTTCAGCTTAAAATAATAATTTTAGGAAAGAAAGAAAGGCTGAAATCGCACCAAATTGAGGCCTTTGAGCTATGGTGCTGGAGAAGACTCCTGTGAGTCCCTTGGACTGCAAGGAGATCAAACTGGTCAGTCCTAGAGGAGATCAACCCTGACTGCTCTTTAGAAAGCCAGATACTGAAGATGAAACTCAAATATTTTGGCCACCTAATGAGAAGGAAGGACTCACTGGAGAAGAGCCCAATGCTGGGAAAGATTGAAGGCAAAAGAAGAAGAGAACAATGAAGAATGAGATGGCTGGATGGAGTCACTGAAGCAGTCGGCTTGAGCTTAAATGGATTCCAGAGGATGGTAGAGGACAGGAAGGCCTGGAGGAACGTTGTCCATGGGGTCGAGATGGGTTGGACACAACTTCACAATTAACAACAAGAACTATCTATACCAGGGCTGACAAACATTGTCCATGGGGTTGTGATGGGTCAGACATGACTGTAACCAACAACAACTAAAATAATAATAAATAGTAAAAACAATTGCCCATCTCCATTTTCTGCCCTTCAATGCATTAACAAAAATGCATTTCTAAGACCTTCTTGTCATGCCTGCTGCATGTAGGCCCTTTCCTGTTTAACATAGACCTAGCTTTCTTCTTGCTCCTATAAGACTAAAAATGCCTGGGAGCCCATCCTGAATTCCCCCACCCCAGCACCATTCTTTGCATTTTTATGCAGATATTGAACAGTGTGGATAAAAAGCTTGAGTAGCAGATGAACTTGACAAAGGCGGCTTTCTGGAAGAAAGCTGATCAGATTTCCAAAAGCCTCAGTTTGCCTTTAATAAGAACATCTAAGAAAACTCCTGCTGGGGTTGACCAAAAGTTTTGTTTTCAGCATCCTGTTTCCCACAGCGGCCAACCAGATGTTTCTCTGAAGAATTCACCAGCAGGAAATGAATTCCAAACAGCTAATATTGTATAATCTGGTAGACTTGCTCTCTAACTGGAGGTTCCATCCCCCTCAGTGGTGGGTTTCAAAAATTGTTGGAACCTACTCTGTGGGTGTGGCCTCCTTTGTGGGAGTGGCTTGCCACCCATGTGACTGGATGGGAGTGGCTTTCCGCCCATGTGACCGGATATGAAATTATGAATTAGTACTTAGGTCGGTCCAAGAGGCTATTCAGAAACTCTGGCATTGAAGCATGCAAGTCTTAAAGCTGTCAAGTTACAAGATCCTCCCCCTGTATTTTCACCTGGTCTTATTGGAAAGGCATTATTATCGTTTTAACGGCTCCTGAAAAACCTCCTCCTCACAGAGAATCATGCAAATCAATTTCGGTTTGATTTTGGAGTACTTTTGGATTCATGGCTTTAATTTAAAAAGAAAAAGAAAAAAAGAGATGGGGAAATGGCCAGATTCTTTCTATACATATGTATTAAAATACAGATAGTCCTCAACTTACAACAGTTTATTTAGTGACTGTTTGAAGTTACAACAGCACTGAAAAAATTACTTAGGACCATGTTTCATACTAGAGACCCTTGCAGCATCTCCATGGTCACATGATCAAAATTTAGATGCTTGGCAACTGACTCGTACTTATGACGGTTGCAGTGTCCCCAGGGCTATGTGATCCCCTTTTGTAACCTTCTGACAAGCAAAGTCAATGGGGAAGCCAGGTTCACTTAACAACCGAGTTACTAACTTAAGAACTGCAGTGATTCACTTAACCACCGTGGCAAGAAAGGTCATAAAATGGAGCAAAACTCATTTAACAAAGTCAAAGACTACCTGGAACTGGGCATGTCTAGTTTAATGAAAAGAAGGACATGGGGAGACATGATAGCAGTGTTCCAATATCTCAGGAGTTGCCACAAAGAAGAGGGAGTCAAACTATTCTCCAAAGCACCTGAGGGTAGAACAAGAAGCAATGGGTGGAAACTAATCAAGGAGAGAAGCAACTTAGAACTAAGGAGAAATTTCCTGACAGTTAGAACAATTAATCTGTGGAACAGCTTGCCTCCAGAAGTTGTGAATGCCCCAACACTGCAAGTCTTTAAGAAGATGTTGGATAGCCATTTGTCTGAAATGGTATAGGGTTTCCTGCTTAGGCAAGGGGTTGGACTAGAAGACCTCCAAGGTCCCTTCCAACTCTGCTATTCCATTCTATTTGATTCTGTATGTCTCTTGTTTAGCACTGTGAAAAGTAAAGGGATAACAAGCAAACATTGTTTACAAGATGCTGAAATACATTTAAAACAATGTTAAACAAAACAAGGGAAAGGGGTAAGTGAGAAAAATGCAACTGGTGAAGGAAGCGGGTCCAAAGGAAGCTTCAAATGGTCATTGTTTTGTTTTAGGAATAATCCCAAAATCTGCAGAGGAGCCTCTACAGTAGTGTTTCTCATTCTTGGCAACTTTCAGATGGGTGGACTTCAACTTCCAGAATTCATGACTGCCTGGGGAATTCTGGGAGTTGAAGTCCACCCATCTGAAAAGTGATGGGCAGAGTGTCCTCAAATATAGGCAGAGTGTCCTCAAATGAGCCATAGTGGGGCAGTGGTTAGAGTGCAGTGCTGAAGGCTACTTCTGCTGCCTGCCTGCCAGCTGCCTGCAATTTGGCAGTTCAAATCCCACCAGGCTCAAGGTTGACTCAGCTTTCCATCCTTCTGAGGTGGGTAAAACGAGGAGCCAGATTGTCGGGAGCAATATGCTGACTCTGTAAATGGTTTAGAAAGGGGCTGTAAAGCACTGTGAAGCAGTATATAAGTTTCAGCGCTAAAAGAGCTTCACCTTTCTATTAACCTCCAGGCAGATTGAAGCAAGACAGACCTTCCTCATGAGGTTAAGGCTTAAGCCCTCAATGGCTACAACTTGAAAGGACGTTTTAAAAAGTTAAGTCTTTAAAGTGCACCAGTTGGCAAACTTCTGGCTCTTTGAACAGAGGGAATACCAGGTATGTTGCTTAAGAGCTGGCCAGCAAAGTGTTAATCGGGATCTGTTAGTGGATTCAACAAGTCAAAATGGCCCTACCAAATCCCCCCCCACACACACACAGACACACACACACACACACCAACTGTGGCAGCCATCTTGACATTTTCACACACACACACACTTCCAAGATCATTTAAAGTCCCATGTGCTTGTGTATTACAAAATACAAAATATCAGAGCTGGAAGAGAACTTGGAAGTCTTCAAGTTTAATTTCCTGCTCAAGCAGGAGACTCTATACTGTTAGGGACAAATGGTTGTCCAATCTCTTCTTTAAAACTTCCAGGGATGAGCACCCACAACTTCTGAAGGCCAAGCCACTCCACTGTTCTGATTGTCAGGGAATTTCTCCTCAGTTCTAGCTTGTGGTCCTGCCCTCACCTGCTTTGGAGAATAAATTGGCTCCTCCTTCTCTGTGACGGTCCCTCAAATATTGGAAGCCTGCCATCATGTCACTCCTTCTCTTCATATTGATTGGCTAGAAAACACCTTGAGACCCTAACTCTTCTAGAAAAGAGAGGGCTTGTGTATTAAAATTCCTTAAAGCCTTTGTAACTTTTGCGATAAAGCTAGATTAGCCGAATGCTTTTTCACATTCTTTCTAGACTGATATGTACGTGACAATGGCGCCCTCCAGTGGGCAATTGTTTTTGCCCCCCCCCCCCTTTTCATTCCTTTTTTTGGTGGTTCTTTTATAGGGCAAAGGAAAGAGTTTGGTGTTGTGGTTAAAAGGGACTGGTTTGCACTCCATGAGTTCTAATCTTACCTGAGATATGAAGCCGTCTGGATGACCTTAAGCCTCTAGGTCAGAGGCAATGGCAAACCACTTCTGAAAATGTTCCAAGAAAACTGCAGGGGCTTTTCTATATGGTTGCCAGGAGTCAACACTGATTCAAAGGTAGGAGAGGAAGGCTGGAAGACGAAGGGGGGGGGGTAATGGAGGAGCAGGAAGGTGGGAAGGGAGGGGAGAGAGGAGAAGGGAGAGGGGAGGAGGGGGAGGAGGAGGGGGAGGGATAAAGGGAGAGGGGGAAGAGGAAGGGGGGGAAGAGAAGGAAGAAGAAAATGAGGAGGAGGAGGGGGAGAGGAGGAGGAAGAGGAGGGGAAGAAGGAAGAAGAAGGGGAGGGGAGAGGGGGAGAAGGAGGAGGAAGAAGAGGAGGGGGAGAAGGAAGAAGATGGGGTGGAGGGGGGAAGAAGAGGAAGGGGAGGAGGAGGAGGAAGAAGAAGGGGGAGGGGCAGGGGGAGAAGAAGAAGAGGAGGGGGAGGAAGAAGAAGGGGAGGAGGGGAAGGAAGAGGGAGAAGAGGAGGTGGAGAAGGAAGAGGAAGAGGAGGGGGAGGAGGAAAAAGAAGGGGAGGAGGGAGTGGGGGAGAAGAAGAAGAGGAAAAGGAGGAGAAAGAAGAGGAGGGGAGAGGAAGAAGAAGGTGGAGGGGAGGAGGGGGAGGAAAAGAAGGAGGAGGAGGAGGAAGAGGGAGGAGGAGGAAGAAGAGGAGAGGGAGAAGGAAGAAGGGGAGGGGGTGGAGGGGGAGAAGAGGGGGAGGAAGGAGGAGGAGGAGGAGGAGTCCACTTTTAAAATTAAGGACCACATTTCTACCAAGGGAAGCCTCGGGACTTTCAGCAACAGGATTGTGTGCAACCCTCCCATCCACACCACTCATTCAGCCTCATCTGCGGTCAAAGCAGAACAGCCTCTAAACTGGAAAATGTCAAGGAAGAAACGAAAACATTCAACATTCCTCACTGCTTAGTTGGGGTGGAGACTGTGAGATGGGTGAGAGATTGCAGGGAAGGAATCCCTCCAGCCTCCTGGGAGGTCTGGAAGTGGGAACACCTACACACCCAGGGGCAGCCTTCATGCCTGACACGCACAGGCCTCTGTGGAGGAGCACAGAATGACACCAGCATTAAGCCATCACCATACAAACTCCATTTTGGCAGGTGTTGTGGGACATTGCATAAATTGATAAAATGAGCAACACTGGTAAAAATCTATAGCAAGAGACTGTTTTTATTTCAACAAAAGCTTTTGATCCTGAGGACAACTCTGCTTTTTTTTTTTTTTTTTAATTAAGCATTTATAGGCCGCCCTTTTCCCTGAGGGGACTCAGGGCGGCTTACAATAATAGGGGAGGGGAGTGCGGGACAAGACGCAAAAAGAAAATGTGAATAGAAATAATTAGCAATAAAAAACCCAACATTCATTCAACATTCGGGAGGGGCGAGAGTAAAGTCTTATCCCCAGGCCTGACGGGATAGCCAGATCTTGAGGGCTGTGCGGAAGGCCTGGACGGTGGTGAGGGTGCGGATCTCCACGGGGAGATTGTTCCATAGCGTCGGAGCTGCAACTGAGAAGGCTCTCCTCCGCGTAGTCGCCAGTCGGCACTGACTGGCGGATGGAATTCGGAGGAGGCCTACTCTATGCGATCTGATGGGACGGAGGGAGGTAATCGGCAGAAGGCGGTCTCTCAAATAGCCAGATCCACTACCATGGAGCGCTTTATAGATGGTAAGAAGGACCTTGAAGTGCACCCGGAGACCAACAGGTAGCCAGCGCAGCTCACGGAGGATCGGTGTTATGTGGGCGAACCGTGGTGCGCCCACAATCACTCGCGCGGCTGCATTTTGGACTAGCTGAAGTCGCCGGATGCTCTTCAAGGGCAGCCCCATGTAGAGCACATTGCAGTATTCTCTGCTTACTCTACATGTCATCCAGAATCTTCCTCTTTAGGCCGTATAATATTAGGAATGCAGCTACTTCTTTTAAACTAAACCTAAATTTTGGTTTATCTCATATCTCATCATAAAGGAATGTTAAATCACATTCATCTTGACTTGTATAAATATATATATTGTTTGAAACATGGTTAGATAATCAGTGGTCTACAGGCACCTTTGGGGTGTTCAGCTTGGCAATTATGAGCAGGGTTCTTATTGTTGTTGTTTTGCATTTGTTTATAGCATTTACGTACTAGTCAGAAGTACCGGTACTCCTCTCATGCAGAAAAGAATGTTCAGTTCAACATTTCCCCAATAGATGGCAGTATGGTATTGCTGAATTCAGGAAGGCTTTCCCACTATGTAGTATTCCTTAATTCTCAAGAAAGTCACTCTCCAGAATGGTTTTTAATAGGGGATAAAGGTCAGAAACCTTTTAAAGCCAGGGATGCCCAAGTTAACAGTCTTATTCCAAAACTGAAGAAGGGCAAGATACATCCTGGAGAGAGTTAAGCATTGAATGGGTGCCTCAGGTACCTGCAAGCACTTTCCTCTTTTCCCCAAAAACCTCATGCTTCAATATTTCTTCACTCATTCAGAAAACTCTGAATGAGATGATAAGTTGATGAGATGCACACAACCCCATGGTTCCATGGGGGGGGGGATTTCTTTTGCCTTCTTCAAATGGCCACAGTGAGTATAGTAATGAGAGGGAGGCCATCTAACACTTATCAGGATTACATAGGTTTGGTTAGGATTATGGAAGTTCTATTTCAACCATATCTAAGATTGCTAGATGGGAGAGAGGCTTGCATGTAAGAAGAGCAGTTGAATGTGAGTGGACGGTCTGAAGAGACCATTCCATTACAGGATAAGAAGCAACAGCCATAGAATCACTGGCTTAAAATGGGCAGCTATAGAAATGGAATAGCAATAGCAAAAGCACTTAGACATATATATATATATATATATATATATATATATATATATATATATATGTATGTATGTATGTATGTATGTATGTATGTATGTATGTATGTATGTATGTTTTATTTGTGCTGATAAATAAATCTAACAAAGGCAACAGTAAAAATATTGGGTTTCTGTCGTGATGGACTCTTGTGACGAGCCGAAGGACAGATGATGGAAGCAGTTAGCTTCCTCCCATAATTGGGGCTTACCAGGGGTTGTAAAAATCTAATATATATATATATTACAGAAATCTTTACAGCCATTTCTGAGCAGTTTACAGAGTCACCATATTGCACCCCCAACAATCTGAAACATTTTATCCACCTCGGAAGGATGGAAAGCTGAGTCAACCTTGAGCCTGGTGAGATTTGAATTGCCAAATTGAAGGCAATCAGCAGAAGTAGCCTGCAGTACTGCACTCTAGCCACTGCACCACCGTGGCTCACCGTGAAATGAATGAATGAATGAATGAATGAATGAACGAATGAACGAACGAACGAACGAATGAACGAATGAACGAATGAACGAATGAACGAATGAACGAATGAACGGCGCAGTTTGCTTGATTTGAACGTATGTTTTATGGAGCCATGCTGCTAGTAAGCCACGAGTTAGCTTTTATCTAATGTTTACTCCAACATCCTGGTCATTTTGACGTCTCAAATCATCCAGAATCATGATTGTCCCAAAGGTGCTTTTTTTAAAAAGGCAACTCAGAGAGCTAATAACCAGATGACTGCAAAGAATGTAAATCCTTCCATTCCCCACCAGTCAGTTAGAACTGAAGAAGCTTCTTGGATGAGAAAAGAAACATTTTCAAAGAAAAACAAATCCATGAAGTCTGGTTAACGTTTGAAAAAAGCATCTTTGGAGTAGTCACTTCGATCTTTTTTTTTTTTTTAATCTCCAGCTGCTCAAGTTCAACCCAGCTCTACTTCATTCAATGTTGCTAGAGGTTTATTTGGATAAAAATGTTGTGAGAACCCAGTTGGTAATTCATGGTTTGTGGATTACAGTATTGTGTGCTTATCTCTATTCTTTGTCCAACTTCCTGTCACTCTGTCTTTTTTTCTGTGGCACGACAAAACCGCGGTCCACTAAAGCGCGCCCGATTAAAGCGCGTACCTGATGTCATCAGCAGCGCGACAAATACGACCGCGGAGATTTTAAAAAAATTTTTAAAGCAAGCCGATTAGGTTTAGGGTTAGGGTTAGGGTTAGGTTAAGGGTTAGGGTTAGGGTTAGGGTTAGGGTTAGGGTTAGGTTAAGGGTTAGGGTTAGGTTTAGGTTTAGGGTTAGGTTAAGGGTTAGTGTTAGGTTTAGCGTTAGGTTAAGGGTTAGGTTTAGGGTTAGGTTTAGGGTTAGGTTTAGGGTTAGGTTTGGGGGGGTTAGGGTAAGGTTTTCGCGTTAATTTTAAGTTTACCGCTCACAGCGTGATGTTTTCGTCGTGCTGTGATGACGTCAGGTACGCGCTTTTGTCGAGCGGGCTTTAGTCTACCGCGGTTTTGTGGTGGAACCTTTTTTTCACCCTCAGCTGTTATTATCAGATTAATTCAGCTCTGTTTCATTGAAATGCTGCTAAATATAGTCCCACTTTTTGTAAAATACATCACAACCTGTCTTAAGTAGTGCTTATTCTTCATTTGATTTCGTCAGTCACCAATTGTGGACAAAATTGCTGATCTAGATGCTAACCTAGAGTTATGCATTACGTTTATATGCACTTTTATTGAATTTTATGAACCTATTTATCTAGGGGGGTTATATTTCTATTTGGAATGCACTTACATTGATAGATGATAAACCATTCCTTCAATATAGTTGTGGCTTAATCAATAAACCATGATTGAAGCATAGCCTGTGCTGAATATCTTATATGATTCAATCAGTGACTGATCAGACTCTTACTGAATTTTCAGAATTGTAATCCAATACATCTGGAAATAACCAGGCCAGAGAAAATAGACTAGGTAGCTGGGCAGAGATTGAGGGTCCCAACTTATTTAGTGCTTTACAGACTAACAAAGTAGAAATAAATTATCTTCTGTCAGTTAACGGGAGCACTAAGGGGTACTGTGAGACTATATTGTTTAGTAACAGCAGTTCCAGTAGTCGGGTTGTGGTCGGATAGGATAGGAACAGGATAGGAACTCACCATCCTTAGGCAAGGACCTACACTTCTCTTGCTGTGCCACATTTGCCTCCACTTCAGTTGGGTCTAGGACAACTCGCCATGGCCAACTCACCGCAGGACCAGTTCAATGCTGAATTACTCATTTGATTCAGTTACTTTTATTATTGGTGGCCATTTTTCCGTAGAAATTATTGCAACTCTTGTTTTTCCGGGTTGACTTTCTTATTTTATTATTGTTGGCCACAGTTCCGTTGAACTTTTTCTATTTGTTGAATTGTCCTATGGCGAGTTGGCCCATTCTGACTTCAATTGCTCCATCTCTGCCCTCTTGGCTGCCTGCATTCCATCCTGTACCACCACCACCACCCCTTCCACTCCAAAGCTGTTCCTGCTTCAAGAAAGCCTTGTGCAACCTATGGAAAGCCTTGCATGGCAAGCAGCTGATTCACAAAGGGGGCAGGCATGTCATGCCTTATCAACAGAAAGAGGGAGAAGACAACAGAGGTCAGTTGGGGTGGCAGAGTGCAGGGAAGTGGAAGACAGTGCAGCCAAAAGGGCAGAAATAGGGCAGGTGGGAAGAGTTGAAATGCACTCTGTGGTCATAAATGCAAGCAGGGTAAAGGTAAAGGTTCCCCTTGCACATATGTGCTAGTCGTTCCCGACTCTAGGAGGCAGTGCTCATCTCTGTTTCAAAGCCGAAGAGCCAGCACTGTCCGAAGACGTCTCTGTGAACATGTGGCCGGCATGACTAAATGCTGAAGGCACACAGAACGCTTTTACCAAAGGTGGTTCCTATTTTTCTACTTGCATTTTTACATGCTTTCGAACTGCTAGGTTGGCAGAAGCTGGGACACATAATGGGAGCTCACTCCATTATGTGGTGCTAGGGATTCGAACCGCCCAACTGCCGACCTTTCTAATCAACAAGCTCAGCGCCTTAGCCACTGAGCCATCGCATCCCTCACAAGCAGCCAACACCCAAATTTTGTTCACATGATTGCAGAAGTGCTGCAACAGCCATAACTTTGAGGACCTTCTGTAAGCATCATTCATTCAGTGCCATTGTAACTTTGGACAGTTGTTGTCAGGCTAAGCCCAAGAACGTAGAACAACCTAACATGACTTCAGTTCTTTATTTGCTTACACACAGTGGGCAGAATCTTGCCAGATTAAACCCTCACTAAGACTGATTTAGCTCATTTTAGCCAGAGAAAACCAAGTTTTGTTGGAAAACTTTCAAGTTTCTGTCTCTTGGGACTCTCATTTTTGGGCCTCACATCCTGGCTCTAAAATTCCTGGAAGGCTACAGGAGAACCTTATCAAAGAACATGTAGCATTCTACAGGAGAGCAGCATTGGAAACGAGGCTGAAACTTCTCCCTATTGTGAACAGATTAAATAGACTGCACTAATTCCCCTTTTCCTGTTGCAGATAGATTAACTAGAAAATTTTGCATGCTTAATTATCAGACTTATTAGTTAGAGACAGAAAGAGGAGGGCTGTAGATTTTTAGTAATGAACCCACCTTGTGGGAGGACCATCCTCTCTCAGGGATGTGTGAATTCTTCATTGTGTGTTACCTATTGCTTACTAATGATTGTGTGCCTTTGTTTTCAAAGAATATTTAAATGCTCATTTGTGTATTGGGACTCTCAATTTGTCCAGAGACTTTTTGCTCTCTACAGAAAAAACAGGTTGCAATTTCCCACCTTTACAGATTAACAAAGTTGGAAAGGGACTTTGTAGGTCATCTAGTCCAACCTCTCACCCCACCCAAGCAGAATCTATGACATTTTTGACAGATGGCAGTCCAGCCTCTTCTTGAAAGCTTCCAGTGATGAAGCTCTCACAACTTCTGAAGGCAAGCTGTTCCATTGGTTGATTGCCGTGTCAGAAATTTATCCATATTTCCAGGTTGTATCCTCCTTGTTCGGTTTCTATCCATTATTCCTTTCTTGCCTTTGGGTACTTTGGAAAATAGCTTGACCCCCTTCCTCTCTGTGGCAGCCCCTCAAATATTTGAACACTGCTATCATGTCTCCCCTCGTCCTTCTCTTCACTAGACTAGCCATGCCGAGTTCTTGCAACCGCTCTACATATGTTTTAGCCTCCAGTTCCCTAATCATCCTGGTTGCTCTTCTCTGCACTCTTTCTAGAGTCTCAACATCTTTCTTATAGTGTGGTAACCAAAACTGGATGCTGTACTCTAGGTGTGGTCTTACTAAGGCTTTATAGAGTGGTATTAGTATCTCACTTGTTCTTGATTGTATCCTTCTGTTAACACTCTTGCAGGCTTCATACATACCTAGCATTTTGGACCCAACGTAATGGAGAGGCACTAGTTTAAAAGCCTGCCCACCAAGGTTGCCTTATTACAAGACAGTCACTGGATGTGAGTTACTTGTGTTGGTGCCGTTCGAGCTATTGGATTTCAATGGGCCTGTCCTTTCTAGGAGTTGGGGTTCAGTGTGGCCTTTGAGTGCTTTGGACTCCCTCCTCTCTCTGGCAGCTCCTCAAATACCGGGACACTGCTTTCATGTCTCCCCGGGTCCTCCTCTTCACTAGACTAGCCAGGCCCAGTTCCTGCAACCTTCTGTGATTATTGGCTACTTCGCAACAGGGTAGGATAATCTTCTGTATTTGGCAGGGTTTGTGGTTTATGGTTTTTCCATCACTGACAAATATACCTGAGAGTTTCTGAGAGGGGTTATTCTGCTTCTCTTTCTCTGTCTCCTAGCTTGCTCCAGATTGTTTTGCCTTTACACACACACACACACACACACACACACACACACACACACACACACACAAACACACTTTCTGCAATGTGTTCCTTCTTTCATGGGAAACTGCTACTTCATGTAGTCCATCACACTTGCTACCCTCCTAGGCACCCTCTCTCACAGTCATTGAATAAATGGTCATTCAGCAAGAACTGTCATTCAGCAAGATACTGGAGTGGGTTACCATTTCCTTTTCCAGTGGATCATGTTTTGTCAGCGCTCTCTGCTATGACCTGTCTGTCTTGGGCGGCCCTGCACAGCATAGTTCTTAGCTTCATTGAACTACGCAAGCCCTTTCACCACGGCAAGGCAGTAATTCATGAAGGGAATAGGGACTACAGCCAAGAAATTAAAAGAATGCTTGCTCCTGGGGAGGAAAGCTATGGCAAATCTAGACAGCATACTAAAAAGACTTGACTATACGCACTTTTGCCAACAAAAGTGCCTATAGTCAAGGCTATGATTTTCCCAGTTGCAATAGATGGCTGTGAAAGTTGGACCATAAGAAAGGCTGAGCGCCAAGGAATTGAGGTCTTTGAACTATGGTGCTGGAGAAGACTCCTGCGAATCCCTTGGACTGCAAGGCGATCAAACCAGTCAGTCCTAGAGATCAACCCTGACTGCTCTTTAGAAGGCCAGATCCTGAAGATGAAACTGGCTACCTAATGAGAAGGAAGGACTCCCTGGGGAAGAGCCTGATGCTGGGAAAGATTGAGGGCAAAAGAAGAAGGGGGTGACGGAGAATGAGGTGGCTGGATGGAGTCACCGAAGCAGTAGGCATGATCTTGAATGGACTCCAGAGGAGGTAGAGGACAGGAAGGCCTGGAGGAACATTGTCTATGGGGACTTCACAATTAACAACAACAGCAAGAACTATCTATACCAGGGCTGACAAACTCATGGCCCACAGGCGAGATGCGTCATGCGCTGGTCATGCTCATGCCTGATTTAAAGAAGGAAAAAAAAGTTGTGATACATCATGTGATGCTGCCGTGATGCCACGGGTTTGACACCCCTGATCTATAGTTTGTTGCTTCCACACTAATACTCCTCTACCAGCTGTCTCCCACTGACTGACTTAAGAAATAACTTTAATGTTTAGTAACCTACTGACTTGGCAAGAAATATTGGTCACCTGGAAGGAAGAGGCTGCTGATCCTATTTAAGGACAAGCAGATGGCTTACTTGCTCTTAGAACTAACAGAGTTCTGCAAACTACAGATCAGAGTTTAATTATTGTCTATGTCTATTGTCTATGGCTTGGTAGCTGACAACCCCAGCACCAATACTGACAGCAACTAACTTCTGGTGAGATTTAACCACCATGTTAAACCTAGATAATAAAATATAGAACCTTTCTTCACATAACAGTTTTTGTTTAAACAAATCATATTATAGATTAGCATGGTTTTCTGGTCCACACAATTGTAATAAGTGTTTGGGATCTGAATTCAGCAAAAGCCAATGTCAGAGGATGTGCCCTTGAGCATAACAGATTGCTGAAAGAATACTGAGTTAATATAAAGTAGCTGCAGTTCCCATTAAAAAAAGAACAAATAAAATGATCCTAATATAACATCGAATGTTGGCAGACATTGCATAAATAAAAGATACGAAATACATCATTTAGGAAAGTCTCGCTTCTATCCAAATTACATCTTGAAAACACTGAAGGTGTTTTAAGATGAGATTGGACAACCATTTATCTGAAATGGTACAGGGTTTCCTACGTGGGCAGGGGGTTGGACTAGAAGACCTCTAAGGTCCCTTCCAACTCTTGTTATTCTCTTATTCTGAAAAGAGAGAAAGGTAAGATTGCGGGAGAGAAAGTTTCCTTTTTGCTTCTTAAGTCAGAAACTCTTACCAAACTATAGACCAGGTGAGGGAAACTACGGGGTGTTTCTCACTACTCTTTTATCTGCCTTACCCCCCCCCCCCCCTTTGTCCTAGCAGCTGGTCAAAACAGCTCATCAATGTCAAAATATTGTGCAGATTCCAACCCTGTTTGGATCAGTGATGAAATTTAATTTTTTTACTACTGGTTCTGTGGGCGTGGCTTGGTGGGTGTGGCAGGGGAGGGTTACTACACAATCCCCATTTCTTCCCGATCAGCTGGGACTCGGGAGGCAGAGAATAGATAGGGGCGGGGCCAGTCAGAGGCGGTATTTGCCAGTTCTCCGAACTACTCAAAATTTCAGCTACCATTTCTCCAGAACCTGTCAGAACCTGCTGAATTTCACCGCTGGTTTGGCTCCTTAATATGTTACATCACAAACCATCCAACTTCCTTTTAGCCTAGTTTAGTCCATTTGTGAACTTAAGCTCTGTATTTGAAAAAACTCCTCCCAGCTGAATTGGACCTGGTGTTTCAACTACAATGGTCAACAGCCATGGGAGTTATAATCCAACCATCTGGAAAACATTCATCTGCAGCAGCCTGTTCTTGGTGCATCTATGACCAATCAAAGGATAGTTGAGGGATGTTGCTAGGGCGTTCAGGTGATTGTGCTGGTTTTCTCACTGAGATACTTTGCTGACGTCCGTATGTTTAATGTTCTCTTTCAATAAACCTTTCGTTAATTGTGTTTTCCTTTTCCAGATGCGAGAGACAGGTTTACTGCTTCATTTATTGTGTAAATTGTTGTGTTCCAATTATGCACATAGGAACTTTATCACAGAACCAATCTAGTTTGATGTCTGTTATTTTCTGTATTATGAATAAAATCAGTTGAGCTTCATCTGCCTCCAATAAAACCTATCATTTAAGTTTTTGAGTGCACCTCCCAGGGAATTTTGTTTTTATAGGTTGCAGATGGTGTAGCATCCAAAATTGGTGACATGTGCTTAAAGCCATGGAGGATATTGCAACATTAAATGAAATTGGCAGAGGAGGGAGGGAAGGAGGAAAATGAGAAACCAGCCAATTTTGGTCAAAGTGGCCTCTCAGCAAGTATATTTATTTGTCATGGAGAAGAACATGGAGGTTATCATTACAGATAGTCCTTGACTTACAACTTTAGTGACTGTTCAAAGTTACAACAGCACTGAAAAAGTGACTTATGACTGTTTTTCACACTTACAACCATTGCAGCATCCCCATAGACACCTGATCCAAATTAAGATGCTTGGCAATGGATTCACAGTTATGATAGTTGCAATGTCCCAGGGTCATGTGGTCACTCTTTGCAACCTTCTGACAAGCAAAATCAATGGGAAAGCCAGATTCACTTAACAACCGTGTTACTAACTTAACAATTTCACTGATTCACTTAACAACTGTTAAGTGGTGGTGAGACCCCTCCTGAAGAAGCCGTCTCTGGATCCAGCTGTCCTTAATAACTATCGTCCAGTCTCCAACCTCCCCTTTGTAGGGAAGGTTGTTGAGAAGGTGGTGGCTCTCCAGCTTCAGCGTACCTTGGAGGAAGCTAACTATCTTGACCCCTTCCAGTCTGGCTTCAGACCCGGTTACAGCACAGAAACCGCTTTGGTCGCATTGACTGATGATCTCTGGAGAGCTAGGGATGGAGGCCATGCTTCCATCCTAGTTCTCCTGGACCTCTCAGCGGCTTTCGATACCATCGATCATGGTATCCTTCTGCGACGACTGCGGGAGATAGGGGTGGGCGGCACTGTCTTGCAGTGGTTCTCCTCCTATCTCTCGGACAGGTCGCAGTCGGTGTTAGTGGGGGGGCAGAGATCGTCCCTGAGGCCCCTAACATATGGGGTGCCGCAGGGGTCGGTCCTATCCCCCCTACTATTTAACATTTACATGAAACCGCTGGGCGAGATCATCCGAAGGCACGGGATAAAATATCACCAATATGCGGACGATACACAGTTGTATCTGTCCGCCCCGTGTCAACTCAATGAAGCGGTGGACGTGATGAACCGGGGACTGGAAGCCGTTAAAGACTGGATGAGAGCAAACAAGCTGATACTCAACCCAGACAAGACCGAGTGGCTGTTGTGTTTCCCTCCCAAAAATTTGACCACCATACCATCACTCAGGCTGGGGGGACAAAATTTAAACCCCTCAGAAAGGGCCCGCAACTTGGGAGTCCTCCTGGATTCACAGCTAACTTTTGATCACCATCTCTCAGCTGTGACCAGGGGGGCATTTGCCCAGGTTCGCCTGGTGCGCCAGTTGCGGCCCTACCTGAATCGGGAGGCCCTCACAACAGTCACTCGAGCCCTTGTGATCTCTAGGCTGGAATACTGTAATGTGCTCTACATGGGGCTGCCCTTGAAGAGCATCCGAAGACTTCAGCTAGTCCAGAATGCGGCCGCGCGAGTGATCGTGGGCGCACCACGGTTCGCCCACATAACACCGATCCTCCGTGAGCTGCACTGGCTACCTGTTGGTCTCCGGGTGCACTTCAAGGTCCTACTCACCACCTATAAAGCGCTCCATGGTAGTGGATCTGGCTATTTGAGAGACCGCCTTCTGCCAATTACCTCCCTGCATCCCATCAGATCGCATAGAGCTGGCCTCCTCCGTATTCCATCCGCCAGTCAGTGCCGACTGGCGACTACTCAGAGGAGAGCCTTCTCTGTTGCGGCTCCGACACTATGGAACAATCTCCCCGTGGAGATTCGTACCCTCACCACCGTCCAGGCCTTCCGCACAGCCCTCAAGAACTGGCTAACCCATCAGGCCTGGGGATAATCTTATTTCACCCCTCCCGAATGCTGAGTGAATGTTGAGTTTTATTGTCTAATTTACTTTGTGCACATTTCTTTTTTCGTATTGTCCTACACTCCCCTTCCTTTTTGATTGTAAGCCGCCCTGAGTCCCCTCAGGGAAAAGGGCGGCCTATAAATAAATAAAACTAAACTAACTAAACTAAAAAGAAAGGTCATAAAAAGGGGCAAAACTCACTTAACAAATGTCTCACTTAGCAAGAGAAATTTTGGGCTCATTTGAGTTTGTAAGCCGAGGACCACCTGTATTGCAATTTTTGTAAAATATCTATTGTTCTCTTTTGATTAGGATAGAATTTGGTGGATTATTTCGCTCCCCACGCACACTTCACAAGAAATGGCATTTTTGTGACTACTGGAATTCCCAGATTGTATAAATGGGTTGAATATGAATATGAACCCAGCAAAGAGGATGCCACCGAGTTTGTTGTTCTGATCTTTTCCTAGACCAATTCTTGAATACAGCTCATCTGTCTGGAATCCATGCTGCATATCTGATATAAATACAATCGAGCAAGTCTAGAGATATTTCACGAGAAAAACCCTCCGTTCCTCTGCTCACAACAGAATACCTTATGCCACGGGACTTCCTGGGAGGAGCTTGCTGATGGTGGCAGCTTAAAATAGCTGCCCCCGAATTCCTGGTCATGTATCTGTTTAGATGATCATCTATCTGACGTCTATCAGGTTTCTTATCCTTCAGGCAAGAAGGGAAGAAGATATAGTTTTGCTGGCAAATGCCCTTCGATTTTTGCAGCTTCTGTGTCTGCAGAGAGAGGGGGGCCAGCCCAAGGCAGAACGGCATCTGTGCTGGGAACTTCAAACTGCCTTGTGCAGTACAAAGTAAGATCTCTCCCACTCAGTCCACAGCTTTGATTTATTTGATTTTAATACGAGCTGAATCCGTTTACGAGGACATTAATTGTTTACCAAGATCCTAGCTTCTCTTTTTTTTATAAGATCTTCTTCTGAAAATCTATTTACTTAGAGGCTTTTAAAATGGCGCCGAGCCAGCTGGATTCTCCTGTAACAATGATTATTTTCTTAATCTCCTTGTTAAACGCTACAGAATCTTAAAACTTCAAAGGAGTGACTCATCATCCTGCCTCACAATCGGCTAGCAGAAACTTTTTAATTAGTTTCATTTTTACAAGACTTTCTTTCTCTCATTAATCTTGCTTATCTGGAATTTAAATGGTGATGAATCTGCTGAACTGTCTTGTTACAATGTTTATTTTCTGAAATCCTTGGTAAAGCTTTGTCAAGCCTCAAATTTCAAAACAAAGGGAGAAATTCAGCATCTCTTCTTATAGCTGCACAGTCAACCAGTAGAGTTTTATTAACTGCTGGAAGATAAAATTTGGAATGGCCTCAAAACCAAGTCCTAATCTGAAACCGTCGCCCTCTATTCCCAGCGGCACATCCCCAGTGCCTGGCACAAGGTTGCAGCCTCCGCTCCCTACGCCCCCTGCTGGAGATTTGTTAACGAAAGAATTCTTCTTGAGTGAATTAAGTGTGGCTCTCAACACTCAGACAATTAAAATGGAAGATAAACTTAGAGATCTTAAAGAGGAGATAAAACAGGAGATAAAACAGGAGGGAAAAGAAGAAATAAAAGAAATAAAAGGGGAAATAAAAGAACTTAAACAGGAGTTGCATGATAAAATCGATGCCAGGGTTGTTAAAATTAAAGATGAAATGCTGGGACTTGTAACTGTATTGACAGAACATGTTTCCGGAATTGAAGATAGTCTAGAGCAGTGGTTTCCAACCTTGGCAACTTTAAGACTTGTGGACTTCAACTCCCAGAGTTCCTCAGCCAGCAAAGCTGGCTGAGGAACTCTGGGAGTTGAAGTCCACAAGTCTTAAAGTTGCCAAGGTTGGAGACCACTGGTCTAGAGGATCTTAATGAGGCTAATACCAACTTGACACTGAAAACAGAGGTGGTGGAATCAAAAGTTGAAAATGCTGAAAAAGAAATTATTATGATACAGTATAGACAAATGGAACTGGCATTAAGAGTAAGGGGGCTGCGTGAGGAGAAACAGGAGAACCTGAAACAGATCCTATCAGAAGCCTTTGACCATCTGGTGGGAAGACCAGGGACTAAGCCCGACTGGCAGATCGACAAAGTTTATCGCGTTAACTCCTGGGTGGCAAAGCAGAAACAGCTTCCTCGAGACATCGTTATATACTTCACTACAAGAGAGCTTAGAAACATGATACTACAAGAGTCTTATAACACTAAGCTCCAAATTGGCAGTCAAGACCTAATTGTTTTGAAAGAGATACCACCTCAAATGCTAAGAGCCAGGAGAGACTACGCTTTTTTAGTCGAAGAACTCAGAAACCGTCAGATACAGTATAGATGGGACGCACCATTTGGTATTATACTTACATTTGATAGGCAAAGATATCGCCTCAACTCTGTATGGAAAGCCCGAGATTTTTACCATAATATTTTGAAGGCTGGATATCCTGCATCATCTGGACCTGGAGAAAGACCACAAGAAGGACAGGACAGACAGCAAACTACACAACTATCAGATAAGATGGAGCATCTCTCTCTTCTAAAAGCGCAAGGTGTTATGGAACAAAGACCTAGCCGTATGATTACTAGACGAATGGAGAAACAAGCTAAAAGGCAACAACCTCAACAATCACCGGCCATCAATCAAGGAGCTACAGTAACAAGTCTAGAAGCAGTGGGAGGAGCTAGGCCTAAGGTTAAACACGCCATGCAGGAAGCTCTAAAAAAGCTTCAGCCAACCAAAGATGACAACTAAGATCTTAACATGGAATGTCAATGTATTGAATTCTCCACAGAAGAGAAAGAAAATACTTCACTATCTCAAACAGTTTAAGAATGACATAATTTGTTTGCAAGAAACTCACATCAAATCAACTGATCAAAAATATCTGATTAACTCAAAACTTGGTCAACATTTTGTAGCTTCTGCTATGGAAAAGAAGAATGGTATAGTTGTATACTTAAGAAAAGACACGAAAGCTGAATTAATTGAAGCAGATCCCTTCGGAAGATATATCGCGTTAGACCTAATCCTAGAAGGGAAAAAGACATTACTTTTGGGAATTTATGCTCCTAATCAACAGCAAGACGGATTCTATAGAAATCTTCATGCCAAATTAGTACAGTGGGACTATAGGTCCTGTATAATATTGGGTGATTGGAATGGTGTGATAGACACTAAGAGAGATAAGAAGACTTCTCACCCAAATACTAAGATGCGAGCAAAGCTACCCAAACCTTTTTTTGACATGATGGACGACTTTGAATTGAGAGATATTTGGCGAGAAAGAAACGCAGAGGAATATGATTTCACTTTCTTCTCTGATAGACATCAATCCCTTTCAAGGATTGATTTTATACTAATCACTAATGATTTGCTTTCTAGGGTCAAGAAGACAAAGATTGCAGCTAGGGTCCTTTTGGATCATAACCCAGTTTGGATGGAATTGGGAAGGGTAGTGCAGGCAAGAAGGTCTTGGAGATTGAATGAAAACTTATTTAGATATGAAAAGTATATTAATGATTGTAAAAAATTGTTATCTGAATATTTTGTTTTCAATGTGAATAAGGGTACATCTATGGAATTCGTATGGGATGCAAGCAAAGCGTATATGAGAGGAGTGCTGATGAATATAAATAAAACACATAGATATAAACAACTGCTAAAACGAACAGAATTGGAAGAGGAAATTAAGAGAAAAGAGTTGGAGTTAACAATGAATCCAGGCGACACAAAGGTTAAGGAAGCTATCACCATATTAAAATTTCAATTTGACATGCTGATCTCTGACCAGGTAGCCACTAATTTATTATATGCAAAACACAATACCTTTTGTAACGCAAACAAACCTGGCAGATGGTTAGCTTATCAGATTAGGAAAAAAAGGAAAACTCAAAATATATCTAAACTGATTTACAGAGGGAAGAAGGTGTTTCAACAGGAAGAGATTCAAAAGGCATTTCGGGAATTTTTTACAGAATTGTATAAAGGGGATAAAATTAATGGTCTAGATATAGACAAATATTTAGATAAAGAGGAAATACCCTCAGTTAGAGAAGAGCATAGGCAAAAATTGAATCAGCCAGTAACCTCGGGGGAAATTTCGCAGGTAATTAAGCAATTAAAGTTAGGGAAAGCACCAGGTACAGACAGTTTGACAGCGGTTTACTATAAAAATTTACAGTTAGAAATGGTAGAATCTCTTAGAGAATTATTTAATAAGATTCAAACGGAAGATAAAGTGCCTCCATCTTGGAAGACAGCGTTTATATCTTTGATACCCAAAGAAGATCAAGATACTACCCAACCAAAAAATTATAGACCTATCTCATTACTTAATGTAGATTATAAAATTTTTACTAAAATACTAGCAAATAGGTTAATGCTGGTTATTCAACAATTGATACACACTGACCAAACAGGTTTTATACAGGGGAGACAGATGAAAAGTAATGTCAGATTAATTATTAATGCATTAGAATATTTGGGAAAGAACAACCAGATCCCTGCTGCGTTTATATTTTTGGATGCTGAGAAGGCCTTTGCTCGAGTTAACTGGCAATTTCTGTTGAAGATATTGCAAAAAATGCAAATAGGAGATAATTTTTTACAGTCAATTAAAGCAATATACCAACAGCAAACAGCACAAATCATAGTCAATGGAAGTTTAACAGACTCTTTTCAAATTGGAAAAGGTATAAGACAGGGCTGTCCTTTGTCCCCACTATTGTTTATTATAACTTTGGAAGTATTGTTGAATAAAATACGGGGCTTGGATGGTCTAAAAGGGATCAAGATTAGGCAGCAAGAATACAGAGTGCGCGCTTTTGCGGATGACTTGGTCATAATATTGGAACAACCACAGGAATCCAGTATGGTTTTAATGAATACGATTAATCAATATGGTCAAGTATCTGGTTTTAATATAAATTTAGGAAAAACCAAAATATTAGCTATAAATATGAATACTAAACAAAAGGAAGAACTAGGAGGGATGCTAGGATGTGAGGTAGTCAAAAAAGTCAAATATCTTGGAGTTAATATTTTAACCTCAAACGGGAAATTATATAAGCATAATTATGAACCACTTTGGCATAGTATACAGATAGAGATGAAAAAATGGGAGAAATTGCACTTATCTTTGCTGGGCAGGATAGCGGCAGTGAAAATGAACATTTTACCAAAAAATTTATTTCTCTTCCAAATGTTACCTATACTTAAAAAAGATGCGAATCTTTTAGAATGGCAGAAGGGTATCAACAAATTTGTATGGGCAGGAAAGAAGCCAAGGGTAAAGATGAAAATAATGCAAGTTGTACGTGAGAGAGGAGGCTTGAAATTACCTAACCTAAAACTATATTATGATGCAGTGGCGCTATCTGTAATTAGTGATTGGACTCATTTAACTAATGATAGAATACTGAATATCGAGGGACACGATCTGGTATATGGTTGGCATGCTTATCTGTTATTCAACAAAAAATTGGATAAGAAGTTTAAAAGTCATATTTTAAGAAATGCTTTATTGCGGGTCTGGAAAAAATACCAATATAAATTAAATGACAAGATACCCATGTGGGCAATTCCTAGACATGCAATTGAAAATATGAACATAGCACAAAAACAGGATAGAACTACCTATAGACAGCTTCTCATTTTGGAAAGGGGGGTACTACAACTAAAATCTTTAGAGGTATTAAAAGAGGAGAAGGTAGTTCAAACATGGTTTCAGTATGGGCAATTACAGGCCAGGTGGAAAATAGATAAAAAAATTGGTTTTATCCAAGCTGAAGATAATTTGTTTAAACAAATAAGAGATCAAAGCTTAATGCATATAAAGAGGATATATAATGTATTAATACAGATGGATTCGGAAACAGAATTAGTTAAAGATTGTATGATAAAGTGGGCTCAAAATATTGAAGAACCAATAATGTTGGATACGTGGGAAAGAATATGGGTAAGAAATGTGAAATTTACACAAGCTGAAAATCTGAGAGAAAATTTTTATAAGATGTTCTATAGATGGCATTTAGATCCTAAAAAGCTGGCTTCTATGTATCCGAATGTACAGCCTAAATGTTGGAGGTGTGGTTCTCTCGATGCTACATATTTTCATATATGGTGGACCTGCCAAAAGGTTAAGGCATTTTGGATAAAAATATGGTGGATTACGCAAAATATCTTTAAAAGAAGGATAAAGTTTACTCCTCAGTTATTCTTACTAGGTATATGTACTGACTTTACAGTGGTAGAGACTAACTTGATTCTGCACCTAATAACGGCAGCAAGACTGTTGGTGGCGCAATACTGGAAGAAGGAAGACTTGCCTACAATTCAAGAATGGACATTGAAAGTTACAAACTTAGCCGAGATGGCTAAAATATCGGCATATCTTAAAGATCTTAAAGATCACTCAAACGAGACTGGAAAAAATGGATTGACTATATACAAAATAAATACGGGACCAAGAAATTCCAGTTAGCCTATGCTTAAGATCAGAAATGATTTAAATTGTTTAAAGTTAGCTCAGCAAGAAGAAGCTAAGATCAATGTAGAGATGTCATTAATTTCTTTATTTCTTTTTTCTCAATAGATTTTAGACTGTGTTTGTTAAAAATCCATACCGTGTACGCGTTCTGGGAAGTCGGGGAGAAGTCGGAGGGGGGTTGGGGGGGAGGGTGGAGGGAGGAAGGGGTATACATTAGGCTAGACAAGAATTTGGTGGTAAACTAGAACTATTTTGACACACAAAAAAATTGTATTCCGATGTCTTACTGATTGAGGAATGATGAAATATTTGTTTTAAAAGAAAATAAAACTTTTGAACTAAGAAGAATACCTTATGCCACCAGGCTTGAAATTTTGGGCTTAGACAACTTTGCCGCCTTTGAGCCAACCTAAGCCTAGTACATAAAATTATCTGCTACAATGTCCTACCTGTCAATGGCTACTTCAGCTTCAACCACAACAACACACGAGCTCACAATAGATACAAACTTAAGGTAAACCGCTCCAAACTCGATTGCAGAAAATACGACTTCGACAACAGAGTGGTCAATGCCTGGAATGCACTACCTGACTCTGTGGTTTCTTCCCCCAAACCCCCAAAACTTTAATCTTAGACTGTCTACTGTTGACCTCACCCCGTTCCTAAGAGGTCTTTAAGGGGCATGCATAAGCGCACCAGCGTGCCTAACGTCCTTGTCCTGATATTCCCTTGTATTCGTATTCATTTCATGTATTCATAATCATGTCTATACTTATGTCTTATATCTGTTATCTAGTTCATGCGTGACAAAATAAAATAAATCTTCCCTTCTGCTTCTGCCACAAATGTCTCAGCATCACATACAGCATCACAGGATCACCCAGTTCAAAAACAGGAAAACAAGATTCCCTGATACTAGATGCAAGATTACCAGCAAGATTCACACTGACAAAAAGGCTTGCTATTATAAACTCTTTTAAAAAGTGTAAGAAGTCCCATGTAAACATAAAGGATGCAGGATTGTAGTGGTAAAGAGGATGACCTTGACAAATATAAGGGAGATCTGTTACCAAGGCAATGGATAGAGAAATATTATGGAGGCCCAGAAGACAGTGGAAGGGGGTGGAAATATGAAAATCTCCCTGCCTCTCCCACCTCCCTCTTTCCCTCTCTCTCTGCCTCTCTTTCTCTCCCCTCCCTCCCTCCCTCTTTCTCTGTCTCTCCCCTCTCCCTCCCTCTTTCCCTCTCTCTCTGTCTCTCCTCCCTCCCTCCCTCTTTCCCTCTCTCTCTGCCTCTCTCTCCCCCTCCCTCCCTCTCTCTTTCCCTCTCTCTCTGCCTCTCTCCCCCCTCCCTCCCTCTTTCCCTCTCTCTCTCTCTGCCTCTCTCCCTCCCTCCCTCTTTCCCTCTCTCTCTGCCTCTCTCTCCCCCTCCCTCTTTCCCTCTCTCTCTCTCTGCCTCTCTCTCCCCCTCCCTCCCTCTTTCCCTCTCTCTCTCTGCCTCTCTCTCTCCCTCCCTCCCTCTTTCCCTCTCTCTCTGCCTCTCTCTCCCCCTCCCTCTTTCCCTCTCTCTCTCTCTGCCTCTCTCTCCCCCTCCCTCTCTCTTTCCCCCTCTCTCTGCCTCTCTCCCCCTCCCTCCCTCTTTCCCTCTCTCTCTGCCTCTCCCTCCCCTCCCGCTCTCTCTCTCTCTCTCTCTCTCTCACACACACACACACACTGAAATTCAGATGAAGTTAAAAGAGGAGGAAAAGCACATTCAGACTTACAAGATTCTGCTATTAATATAACCAGTGTAAATAAAAGCAGTTTCAGGCACAGGTGGCTCCTGTTTCTTGGTCTGGCTTATCTTGTAGGCCCAGGATGGATCTCATTCAAAGATGGGGCCAGCCCTCCTACTAGGCAGAGAGAAGCAGCTATTGTATCTTAGTGAAGTGATGCTGGGGCAGGAAATGACATGCAATCAAGTGGCTTGTTTGTATGGGTTTTTCAATTACCAACACCACTGCTGTCAGATGCAGTGTGGAAAATATCCATCCAGCAGTGTTGAAAGGAGATTCAGCTACTTTTCCTTGGTTACCATACAAGGAACTGAGCATGGCTCATTTTCACCATGTTTGAGCCAGCCCTGATGGCCTTTTGTGCAGGAACGTTTAATGTATTATATACAGATCGGGTAAATTTGGACTTGTAGGAAAATGAACCAAACAAATCTGTGTTTAATCTAGTATTTCTGCCTTCCTAAATCATTTTTGGCAAGGACAAAGGATTCTATGTAGGAAGCTTGCTCTGAAATAATTTATGAGCTTCTTCCTTTCAGTTTTGGTTCCCGATGTTGTAATTTGAAACATTTTAGATGCTAATTCTATCTATCTGTCTTTAGAGGGAGGTGTTAAAAATGTTCCTGGAGTGAGTCTCTTATCTCACAGAGATAGAGCATCATTATGTACAGTTATGGCTGGCCATAAATTTAAGACACAGCCAAGGGCATCCATGAAGTGCTCTTTTAAATGTATTACATGCACAATGCACATTAGCAAAGGGCACGTTGGTACACTCACAGCCGTCATTCCCCAATCCAGGGATGACAGAATCCAATCCTTTATTTATTGCTTACACCTAACAGACAGAATCTTGCCAAACTAAAGCTACAACTTTCTAACCTACCCAAAATAGCCAGAAAGATTCTAGGGTGGGACTACCCTGAACCTCTATCCAACTTCTCCATCCAGCTTGAAATTGCACATTCCCTTTCTCCAGGCCCCTTTCTGAGAAAGCTCTGGGTTTTTAGAAGTCTCCTCCTCCTCTTCTCCAAGTTCACATCCCATCACATCAACCTCCTATCTACTGGTTCTTAGCCCTGTTCGTTCTGGCATTAGTGAGGAGTAACGGTTTTGTTGCTGTTCTTGTTTGGAAAGAAATTTTTGAAGATACAGTAACAATTGCCTGGGATGCCCAATATGGAGTTAGGTGAGATGGACATGCTTCAAGGTCCTATTGATTAAGCAACAACCATTGTGAAAAGTAAGGAAGATGATCTTGATGAAAATATGCTGGAACGTAATGGTTACCATATTTAATTAGCTGCCAAGATCTCAGCAAAAGGGGCTGAAACATTTTTTTTAAAGTCCAGAACAATGAGATAACATTCAGAAGCAGCTCAGCCAGACATCTCCCTGATTCACTGGAACATAATAAATTGGAGGAGGTATAGTATAGTCAGACTTGTTAGTTTCTTTTTTTTAATTTTAAATTTTTTTTTATTACAAACACTTATAGACATTGACAAAAAAATATACAACACTTACAAATAACATCGGAACTGCACATTCCTTCTTACAGCAGATATCTATCGGTGCATCTTTACAAACACTATTTCCCTCTCAATGCATCTCTATGTCGTTTTACACTTATAATCCTATTATTTCTTACTCTTTTGCTTATCAATCTATGTTTGGATATTTGTACCAGGCAGTCTTTGTTGTTCTACTAATATATAACTTTTCCTACTTTAATAAATCCTACTTTTCCTACATTCTTTTTTATATAAAAAGTTTTTTTTAATTTTTTGTTCTCTATATACAATTATAGGTATACATTCACATAATTATTATTCTTTTTTCCTTTACAATCATAGTTCTTATACATTTATCATTCCATTTATAGGGTTAAACTATTCCATTTGGGTTGCTTTGTTTACCATCCCTCACCTGTTTTGACACCACCTTCTTCTCCCTTTCTTTTCTCCCTCCCTCCCTTCTCCACTTCCTTTCTCCTTCCCCTTCCTTCTTCCCTTGCCTCTCCCCTCCTCCTCTCTTCCTCTTCACCTTCCTACCCCCTATCCTTCTCTCTTTCTCTTCTTCTCCCTTCCATCTTCCTCTCCTCCTCTCTATGTTCCTTCCCTCCTCTTCCTCTCATTTCATCTCCTCTCTTCCTTTCTCTCCCTCCCTTCTCTACTTTCTTCTTTCCTCCTCTCCTTTCCCTTCCTTCTAACCTTGCCTCCCCTCTCTACCTTTCCCGCTTCCTACCCTCTCTCCTTCTCTCCCTCTCCCTTCCATCTTCCTCTCCTGTCCTCTCTCTTCCTTCCCTCCTTTTCCTCTCATTTCTTCTCCTCTACCCTCTCTACTTCTCTCCCTCTCCCTTCCATCTTCATCTCCTCTCTCTTCCTTCCCTCCTTTTCCTCTCATTTCTTCTCCTCCTCTATTTGCTGCAGGTATCTCTTCCAGCTTTTAATTTATATTTTCTTGGGGTGGTATTTCCGCGAACCCAAAAATCACTGAATATCATTTCTTGTTCCTTTTCCTTCTCTCTCTTAAAAAAAAAAGAATATTTTTCTTTTTTGGACAGACATAGACAGACAACACATAACACATAGAACCTTCTTCAATCGCATACAGCATGTCGTTTGGTTACCAAGTTGGCAGTGTTACTTTTTTTCTCTCTGCTGTTACAGCCCTCTTTATTTCCAAATTTATGGAGAAAAATTCTTAAGTGAAAAGCAATCCAATCAAGCGTTGTAAAAAAAAATTATAGTCCACAAGTATATAAAAAATGAAAGAATAAAAAGTAGTAGAAGAAAAACTAACCTATCCAATTTAAAAAATAGGAAACATTTGCAGAAATTACATCTGTAAAAAGAAAAATTAGAAAAAGATAACACACTAAGTTTATGTAGCTTAATCTCGCCGCTTATTTTCTTCTGTCTTCAATTTTAATTTAGTTATGATTTTCTTTGGGTAATCTCTTTTCTAATAATAAAATTTCCTCACCAATTCGACACACTTTCTCTTCTGCTTTCTTTCTGTTCCGGAGCTGTCCCAACTTCAGCAGCTTCAAGGCTGCATTTCTGTCATCGGAAAAAAGCGCTTTTCCTGGATTGATCAGGGACTTTGCAGTGTCCCTGAGATCAACAGGACGTACTCTTCACTATCACCATCTCTAGGGGATGGTTTAGATCCAAAAGGACCATCCAGTGACAGAAATATCGACTCCGATCTTGGAGCTCCAAGCTCTCACGTCGTATCGTCACGACATCAGCTCACTTCTCCTCTACTTTTCCTACATTCTTATCACTAATTACTACTTCTTCTATAATACAAACTACATTTTCCAAGTTATTATTTCCTATTTCTATCATCTAACCACTTATACCCTTTTCCCCAAATGAAATAGTACTCTGTTTCCTCCTTTCCTTGAATTTCCTTGGTCAATTTATCCATCTCTCTGCATTCTAAGATCTTGCAAGTTTCTGTTATCTCAGTCTCTACTAAAGTAGTTTTAGTGTCCCTATATGGTTGATTTCTTGGTCTGGTCTGGTCCAGTCAATCTAGTGGGGCCCAAGAAAGCAGGGCTTCAGTAGCACTGTTACTACTGCCATCTTGTTTTTTGACATCTCCTTCCATAGACATCCATTGCTCCATTCTCTTCTGTCTTTGCTTGTTTCAAGCATGTAACATGAGGGTCCCAGCTATTTAAAGTCTACCTATCTGGTGCTTGGCAGATGCACTGAACCCCAACTCCTAGAAAGGCCAGGCCTGTTGAAGTCCAACATCTCGAACGGCACCAGCACAAGTAACTCACATCCAGTGACTGTCTTGTAATAAGGCAACCTGGCTGGGCAGGCTTTTAAACTAGTGCCTCTCCATTATGCTGTGCTTCTTTTCCACAGAGTGTTTTTTTTCTCTTGCATGCAGTAAGGGTGCCTGTATGGCAGCTTCATTCTTTAACTTTGATCTGGGTCCAAAATGCTAGGTATGTATGAAGCTTGCAAGAGTGTCAACAGAGGGATACAATCAAGAACAAGTGAGATACTAATACCACTCTATAAAGCCTTAGTAAGACCACACCTAGAGTACTACATCCAGTTTTGGTCACCACACTATAAAAATGATGTTGAGACTCTAGAAAGAGTGCAGAGAAGAACAACCAAGACGATTTGGGAAATGGAGGCTAAAACATATGAGGAACAGTTGCAACAATTGGGCATGGCTAGTCTAGTGAAGAGAATGACAAGGGGAAACATGATAGCAGTGTTCCAATATTTGAGGGGCTGCCACAGAGAGGAAGGGGTCAAGCTATTTTTCAAGGCACCCAAAGGCCAAACAAGGAATAATGGATGAAAACTGATCAAGGAGAGATTGAACCTGGAAATAAAGGAGAAATTTTCTGACATGGGAACAATCAACCAATGGAACAGCTTGCCTTCAGAAATTGTGAGAGCTTCATCACTGGACAATTTCAAGAAGAGACTGGACTGCCAATTGTCAGAAATGGTGTAGGGTCTCCTGCTTGGGCAGTGGGATTGGTATTGGTATTGGTATTGAGTTTATTTATATGCTGCCCTTTTCCCTGGGGGGACTCAGGGCAGCTCACAACTTAAAAAGGGAAGGGGGGAGAAAGACAAACTTTTAAACATATAAGACAATACATAATTAAAAAACACAACATTCATACCATTCGGGCGGGTTACAATCTTAGTCCCAGGCCTGACGGGATAGCCAGATTCTGAGGGCTGTGCGGAAGGTCTGGAGGGTGGTGAGGGTCCAAATCTCCACGGGGAGATCGTTCCATAGGGTTGGAGCTGCTACCGAGAAGGCTCTCCTCCACGTGGTTGCCAGTCGGCACTGACCGGCAGATGGAACTCGGAGGAGGCCTAATCGGTGAGATCTAATAGGTCGCATGGAGGTAATTGGCAGTAGGCGGTCTCTCAAGTACCCAGATCCACTACCATGAAGGGCTTTATGGGTGACAAGTAGCACCTTGAAGCGTACCCGGAGATCGACAGGTAGCCAGTGCAGCTCGCGGAGGATAGGTGTTATGTGGGTGAAACGAGGTGCACCCACAATCGCTCGTGCGGCCGCATTCTGGACTAGCTGAAGTTGCCGAATACTCATTGATTGGACTCAATGACGTACAGGGTTCCTTCCAACTCTCTTAATCTGTAATCAGTGTATTAACCACCCAGAGTCGCTTGATAGTGAGACAGGTGGCAGATAAATCTAACAAATAAATAATAAATAAATTTGTTTGTATCTCTTTTTGCAAGACTTTGTTTATCTATTTCACACTTGCATCGACTTCCTTGCAGGAGAATTTTGGGAGGGTTTCTTTTTCCACGAAAGAAATGTGAGCTATACAGTTTGCAATGAATGAATGAAGCCCCTGGGAACGTGCAATTTCAGAACTGAGTTGTCATAAGTGCCTATCTGAAAAGCTGGACTCTCTCAGCCAATGAAGGCTTTCAGAAACACACCTGGCCAGTTCACTTAGGAAGAGAAACAGGCAAATTGCAGCTAATGAAATTAGATTGTTTTATGCTGCTGTTAAATCCCAGGTCAGCTTAAATCAACATCAAACAGTTTGAATAAAATAAGGATGGTGAGGAGGATAATAGTATATCATATTTGAGGGCTCAAAATAGACAGAGATGAAAAGGAGTATCTTAATAGCATTCTGTTTGTACTGTGCCGTTCTGGGGACAGAACGGAGATTCTGTCCTAGAACATCTGTTCTCAGGGCTTGTGTTCCTTGTAAAATATCTGTTTTAGAAAGTTCATTCAGTGGGAAAGGAGGGAGGGAAAAGTGAAGGAGCCAAGAATTGAGAGACTTGAGTGTCTTCCAGAAGAATACCGCGCGCGTGCATTTACAAAGCATTTTGGATACATTACTTCAACAACTCGTTCAAAGCCTCTGTAAGGGAGGCCAGACGTATTATCTCAATACTGTACGCTTGCTATCATCTGCTTGGAATCCTCCAAAAGTGGTCAGACTGTAGCACAATTGTTTGGAATCTTCTTTTGTAACTTAGAAGAAACTGAGTGTACCATAAAAGCAGCTGAACTCACAGAATTTCCTGAATTTTGCAAATTTGCATTGAGTCAATTGTAGTGGAGATAAATTGTAGTGGACGCGGTGGCTCAGTGGCTAAGATGCTGAGCTTGTTGATCAGAAAGGTCGCCAGTTTGGCGGTTTGAATCCCTAGCACCATGTAATGGAGTGAGCTCCCGTTACTTGTCCCAGCTTCTGCCAACCTAGCAGTTCGAAAGCATGTAAAAAATGCAAGTAGAAAAATAGGGATCACCTTTGGTGGGAAGGTAACAGTGTTCTGTGCCCTTCGGTGTTTAGTCATGCCAGCCATATGACCACGGAGAGATCTTCGGACAGCGCTGGCTCTTCGGCTTTGAAACAGAGATGAGCAACGCCTCCTAGAGACTGGTATAACTAGCACATATGTGCGTGGGGAACCTTTACCTTTACCTTAGTGGAGATAACAAATGCAGCTAGGCTGGTCTTATGGTAGAAATAAAGAATTGTTTGGATTAATGTAGCAAATAATAATAATAAAGTAGCAACAACAGTGTTGGAAAATCTGCATGATTTTCTATTACTTGCCTGCTCACGCAAGAACTGCCAATAGACACCCAGAGTAGGCACACAGCGAGATGAGTAGTAAATACATTTAACAAATAAAATAAGAACTGGTGGCACCACAGAATAGACAAAGTAATAGAAAATGAAATAAGTTAAAGTGTTCTGGGACTTCAGAATTCAGCAATAGCAATAGCAATAGCAATAGCAATAACAGTTAGACTTATATACCTATACTTTCAGCCCTCTCTAAGCGGTTTACAGAGTTAGCATATTGCCCCCACAGTCTGGGTCCTCATTTTACCCACCTTGGAAGGATGGAAGGCTGAGTCAACCCTGAGCCGGTGAGATTTGAACAGCTGAACTGTAGAACTGCAGTCAGCTGAGGTAGCCTGCAGTGCTGCACCCTAACCACTGCGCCACCTTGGCTCTATAATTCAAAGAGACAAGCATCTCAGGCATGTGAATATGAGGTGCTGCAAATACTGTTCATTTGCCGAGTGCCAAAATGCAATCATATGACCTTGCTGTGGGGGGAAGGGAAGCTGTTGGAACTTTGCCTCTGGGTTGTAAGTACCTTTTTCAGAGTCCCTCATAACTTTGAACAATCACTATGCAACTGGTTGTAACTCAGGAACTATCTATATTATTAAGAGGCTAATATCTGAATCCATTAAGAGTTTATATCTGTATCTTGGAAAGTTGGAAGTGATTCTTTTTTTCTCCCTTTCCGTTCTTTTTTCTTTTTCTTCGCTTTTCGGTTTATTTATTTTTCATCTCTTTCTTCCCTAATTCCTCTTCCGTTGGGTTGTTTTTTTTTTTGTATTTTCTCTTTTGCTGAAATTTCATAAACAGTTTGGAAAAGGCTCCTCTCTTTGTCTAATCTTATCAGATCCAAACTGATAGTCCCTGCCCCCAAACCAAGCCCTTCAATGCACTGGAGTGACCACACTTGGAGTACTGGGTCCAATTCTGGTCAGCACAATGCACAATAGCTGATGAGACCCTAGAAAGAGTGCAGAGAAAAGCAACAAAGATGATCAGAGGTCTGGAGGCTATACTGTACGACGAACAGTTGAGGGAACTAGGTATGTGTAGCATAACTAAGAGGATTAGAGGGAATAGGATAGCAGTCTTCCAGTGCTTGAAGGCAGTGATGAAATTCAATTTCTTTACTACGGGTTCTGTGGGCGTGGATTGGTGGGTGTGGCAGGGGAAAGATACTGTAAAATCCTCATTCCCTCCCCACTCCTGCGGAAAGGATATTACAAAATCTCCCTTCCCACCCGACTCTGGGACCAGCCAGAGGTGGTATTTGCCAGTTCTCCGAACTACTCAAAATTTCCGCTACCGGTTCTCCAGAACCTGTCAGAACCTGCTGAATTTCACCCCTGCTTGAGGAGCTGTCACATGAGCTGAGGTGGCGCAGTGGTTAGGGTGCAGTACTGCAGGCCACTTCAGCTGACTGTTATCTGCAGTTCAGCGGTTCTAATCTCACTGGCTCAAGGTTGACTCAGCCTTCCATCCTTCCGAGGTGGGTGAAATGAGGACCCAGACTGTGGGGGCGATATGCTGACTCTGTAAACCGCTTAGAGAGGGCTGAAAGCCCAATGAAGCGGTATATATAAGTCTAACTGCTATTGCTATTGCTATAGAATAGTGACCTATTCTCCAAGCCACCTAAGGCCAGGACAAGAATGCAATGGGTGGAAGACCATTAATGAGAGATCCATCCTGTGGTGGGTTCCAGATCCCATTCCAACCAGTACGGTGGGAACGGGCCTGGCATCACCCACATGAATGTGTGTGGTGCGCACATGCATCATACCTCCCTGTGACGTCTTCGGAAGTGTCAGCGCGCTCCAGCTGTTTGGCAGAGTGTTGTGCAGGCGCCGTACGCACCATGCACTTGCCTGGAAGCGCCAAAGGATTAAAGGACAGGTAAGGAGTTCAGGCGGGCAGGTGGGCCCTCCGGAGTACCATACGGGAATGGTACCTGGTGCTCCGGGCAGGCTCCGGTACTCCCATACCAGGGCGTACCACCTGCAACTCACCACTGGATCCAATCTAAACTTAAGGTGTAATTTCCTGACAGTAAGAACAATTCACCAGGGAAATGGCTTTCCCCAAAAAATTGTGGTGCTCCATCACTGGAGGTTTTTAAGGAGAGATTGAATAACCATTTCTCTGCAATTGTATAAGGTGTCCTGCTTGAGCAGGGGGTTGGATTAGTAGATCTCCAAGGTCCCTTCCAACTCTGTTTTTCTGTGTTATTCTATGCTATTTTGATCCATGTGTGATGTTACCAGCTGGAGAGTCTGGGAGGAAGGAAACCTCCAGAGTCAGTGGACTGGTTTTTGTCTTTCACCAAATGATTCCTTTTTTAAAAACAAAAATGCTGATATGAATAGAGACACTGATTCCACAGACATGAATACATTCCACCGAGATGAGTGCAGTAAAGACATTGATATAAGGATGTAACTGCAGGCACAGTTTTAAATAATGACTTTAATCCTGCTGATGAAAGCATGTCTGGCTTCCAGCTATTGCAGGAGCCACCTAACTTGAATTGGGTGGAGGCTGTTGGCTGTTGGCATTTGCTTGGCCTACAGCATCCTGTTGCTTTAGATCCAAGGTCGGTCAAGTCATTTCAGATGGCAAACAAGTCCTATCTGTCCTTGGCTATCCATAGAAGGATAGTCAAGGATAGCGAAGTACACATAAAACAATAGCAAACATACAGCAAGAGGGGATGCAGTCTACATACACACACACACACACACACACACACACATACATACATACATACATACATACATCATAAATTAGACCCATTAAGGACAACTAACAGCTTCTGCTGATTAACTATTGTCCCTAAAGATAAAATACTCCTCTGTCACCAAAGCCAACATGGTTTGAGAATCCAGGCCAATTTCAGGAACAAATCTGTTTATTTGTGTTCTTGTCCACGTGTTGTCCAAGGATGCCTGGAGTCATCCAGTGACAAAGATATAAATTAGTTACGGATCGGCGATTGTGACCTCCCATCTCAATGAATTCTCCAGCCTTCCAGATACTCTTTACAAACTGGATGTAGACTGATGACAGCCAATATATAATCTTGAGTGTCAGGTATGTTATCCATCTATCAAATTGGTTTTCTTTCCCCATAAAAGAGGCATGGTGGCTCAGTGCCTTAAAGATGCTGGAGATAGTCTCTGCTCCAGTGGTTTGAATCCTGGCACCACATGGCTGAGTGAACTCCCATCACTTGCCTCAGCTTCTGCCCACCGAGCCATTCGAAAGCATGTAAATGCAAATAGATAAATAAGTACCACTTTAGTGGGAAATGTAGCAGTATTTCATGTGGACAGTTGGATCCTTGCCAGTGCTGGACCTGCTCGGATGCAAGGCCCAACCACAAGGCAACATTAGTGGTGAGAGAAGGCCCTAGATGTTGCTGCAGGATGCCACTCATCTTTCTGACGTGGAGCTAGATCGCCCTCTGAGGTGCATCATGGATAAACACTGTAAGGTAAAGATAAAGGTTCCCCTCACACATATGTTCTAGTCGGTTCACCGACAAAAGGGCGAATGACAAAAGCGCGCCCGACTAAACTGCGGTGACAAAACCGCGAGTTCTAAAGCGCGCCGACAAATGAGCGCTGAAGCGCGGCGACAACAGCGCAGCGACAGAAGCACGCTGTAAACCTAAACCTCACCCTAACCCTAACCCTAAACCTAAACCTAAACCTAAACCTAACCCTTACCTTAACTAAAATTGCGCCTCTATCAGTGCGCTGTTGTCGCCGCGCTGATGATGTCGCGTTGATGACATTGCAGTTTTAGCGCCACGGTTTTGTCGGCACGCTTTTGTCATGCGCGCATTTGTCAGGTCACGGTTCTAGTCATTCCCGACTCTAGGAGGTGGTGCTCATCTCTGTTTTAAAGCCAAAGAGCCAGTGCTGTCCGAAGACGTTTCTGTGGTCAAGTGGCCAGCATGACTAAATGCCAAAGGCACAAGGAACACTGTTACCTCCCCACCAAAGGTGGTTCATATTTTTCTACTTGCATTTTTACATGCTTTCAAATTGCTAGGTTGGCAGAAGCTGGGACAAGTAATGGGAGCTCACTCCATTACATGGCACTAGGGATTTGAACCACCGAACTGCCGACCTTTCTAATCGACAACCTCAGCGTCTTAGCCAATAAGCTGCCACATCTCTATAGCGTTTATGGGCAAACACTGAGGGTGAACTAAATGGACTAGCATCCTGTGACAGCCAAATAACTAATATGTACTAACATTGTAATCTCCTGCCTAACATTGTAACATTGCCGTACACTAAATAAACAATCTTTTTCTATTGTGTAGGTCAGAGGAGGGATCACTGCAGCCCAATTTCCCATATCTATTCTGCTGATATTAAAGTTGTAATTAACCTTTGGGAACAGACATGTCAATAACTATTTTGTTTCCAGAGGCTCCAGAAAGTATTACACTTTAGATAGAGATAATATCAACTCTTGCCTGTGCATGCCTTACTCTTTTCCCTACTTTGTGTCCCATTCTGCCCATGAAGTGTTTTTCATGTTTGTTGCTGTTTAATAAAGATCAAGTTGTATTTTGCTAGCTACAATGAATATCAGGCCAGCTTGCTCCAGTCTGGATAAAGAGATGGACTGGGGTGTCCTGAGACAACTCTAAACTGGAAATGGTCCCAGTAATTTTCCAATGTTGAGGACACTTTGGCAAAGGCTGTCCAAACACTTTGGATAAAAAGATTCTTGCCCATTCAGAATACCAACCATTCCCTTTATCAGATCTTCCCATAATTAAACAAAGAAGCTGCGGTGCAGAGTGGAGGGGGGTGTGCAGAGCGGGGGTGATGTTGCCAGGATTGTTTCATCTGTTTTTCTAAAGCAATAGCAATCGCACTTAGACTTATATACCACTTCATAGTGCTTTACAGCCCTCTCTAAGCGGTTTACAGAGTCAACCTATTGCCCCCAACAATCTGGCTCCTCATTTTACCCATCTCGGAAGGATGGAAGGCTGAATCAACATTGAACCTGGTGATATTCAATCTGTCAAACTGCTGACAGGCGATGATCAGCTGAAGTAGCCGGCAGTATTGCACTCTAACCACTGTGCCACTCATTGACTAAAGGCTATTGACTATATCCTGGAGAACCCGGTT